>NC_090819.1:111869026-112180910 GCF_000390325.3 Nicotiana tomentosiformis | reverse complement strand
TTGGTTTATTTGTTCAATTTTGCGCTTAATTATTTGATTGCTTGATCACCAATTAAATACTATCTATGAATCTAGGGTTGAACTCGGGAGAGGGAATTCAAGATTGCATATAAGATTGAGTAGAGCGAGACCTTGAACTCGAGCATCGGGAATGGATTTGCGGTTAGGATAGGAATATACCTAATCGCCTTTCTTGGTTACTATTCAGGAATTATTAATGCGTTCTTGTTAATTCTAATTCCATAGGAATATAGCTGTTAGGTTAGCTTGAATAGACGAGTAGTACTTCGGGAGAAGGCAGCGAATAGTATTAACCTTGTCAATCAATAAACTAGATAAATTAATTAGACAATTTAAGTGGAAAACTCAACGTTATTGTTAGCCAACCCATAGCTCTAGAATATCGTCTCTCATTGAATTCGTGTCTAAAATTTCGCCAACTTATTTCTTTAATTTTTTAGTTTGCTACTCTAGATTAGATGTAGTTAAATATTCATACTTTAGGAATTTCTTGAATAGATTAATTATTTGGGTTTAATTTAGTTCATAGTTAATCACAAGTTCTTGTGGGTGCGATATCTGGATTTACAATCCTATATTACTTATCGACCATGTATACTTGCATGTGCATTTGGGAGCAACAAATTTTTGGCGCCGTTGTAGGGGACTTTAAAATTGACTTTTCTACCATATTAGACTTTTACTTTTTCTAATCAAGTTTTTAATTTTAGTTTAGTGTAGTTAGTATTATATTTTGTTTTACACGGCATCTTGGAATGAGAATTGACCGAATGTTGGTTATTCTTATTTTGGTGATCCATGTCCATATTGTGGAGGACCACACTTGTGGCAAAATTTTGAATCTCAATCTTATGAGTGGAAATTTTGTAATGTGTGTGGTTGTCAAGGTGGCCATTGGGATGGTTGTACTAATTCTTATTATCCTTCTCTGAGCCCTTATTATTATATTTTTAATAATGTTTATGAGTTTGATAGGAGCAATAAAGTGGAGGATGTAGAGCGCATTGCCCGTATTATGGACATGATGAGGCAAGTAGCCGAGCAACAAGATAAAAATCAAAAGGCTACACAAATAATTAGTGCAACAATCACGAGGATGAAGGCCGAGGCAGACGAAGTGGCTAAAGAGAGCGAGTTCGCACCAGAAGATAATTTTGAAGAAGCAGATATAGTGAGCCAATCTTTGCTAGAGGAACGAGCTCAACTGATAAAATCTCATGATTTTCTTCGTTATAGTCTTTCAAATATGACAGAACAACTAATAGAAGGAAGAACTGAGCTCAGGCAAGAGATAGACCAATTTGGCTCAGATATCCATGACCTGCAGGCTAAATTGAATAAAAAGGTTGAAGTGTCTGATGCCCTAGAACCAATTGTTGTGGATACTGGCCAGCTTGTGGAGAAAAAGAGGAATTCCAACTATTCGACCAAAACTTTGTTGATAATGCCAAGGTTGACGAAGTGTGTAAAAGTGAGGATGTCAAAAGTGAAGCGATTCTAGAGCGTATTGGACCTCATTCTAAACATTTTTCAACATTGTGCTTGGTTGGTGACACCAGAATTGATCCATTCGAGCATATGGAGGAGTCAATGGATGGGGAACAAAGTGCATATATTCCGAAATTTATAATGTCAAGGAGACAAAATGACATCCCTCACTTAAAGGCCAAGAAATGCAAGATGCGATGCCTATTACTTGGTTCCTTTATTTTCACACCACCGCCTCAAAAACGTGACAGAAAACTTGATGCAAAATTGGGGTCGCAATTTATATCCTCAAAGTGGAAGGAAAAGTGGTGAAAGTGATGGTGTCATGCCGCGACTATAAATAAGGCGCTTGTTGGGAGGCAAACCAATTCTATTGTTTCTTTTTATTTTGTTTATTTTTTAATTTATTATTGTATTCTTTTTGTAGTGCTGTTTTTGTATTTTGTAGGAGTAGGAGCATGGAGTCAAAGCCAATAGGTATGTGCAAAAGCGAGCAGGTGGTTGAAACTAAGTGTGAGGTATCCGTACAAGGGATCATATCTGGGAGAAGTCTGAGTATCCCGTGAGCTGCTAATTCTTCAGCCTTTGGCCTACCAGGGAGTCTCTTTTACCTTATTGTTATTTATTGTATGCATTGAGGACATTGCACTCTTTTAGGTATGGAGTGGGAGAATTCTCTAGATAATTAGTAGTAGGATGTTAAAAAAATGTTAATTTCTTGTTTTTGTTTTAGTAGCTATGAAAAAAAAATGAAAATCGGAAAAAAGTAGAAAAATTGGACTCCTCCCGATGATGGATCTCATTCGACAGGTTTCTTGAGGGATTTAAGTTGAAAGAAAGAAAAGACAAAAAGATTTTCTTTTGTTAGTTAGTGTAATAATTCCCCCTTGATTTTTTTTTGTGCCGCGGTTCTTTTTTGAGGGTTTTATTTGAAGCGGGTGTAGTTAGTTTTATTTGTTTTAGGAGTAGGAGCCACTGTGAGATGAATTGAATTGAAGCAATATCTCTTGATTTTGTTATGCCTTGAGAATAGTGAGTACTTTGGCTGTGACGCTTAGGCTCAGGTTTTGACTCTTGTATAAGTACCTTAAATCGTATGATCTTAACTATTGCTTAACTGCTTTGACTAGAGTGTCTTGATGAGTCCAATCCTAAGTGAGTTATGTGCCAGGTGTGTGAGAGGTTTGTGTGTTATTCTATGCATTGCATTTGATGTCTAGAACTTGCCCCGTGTGTTTGCAAAGCGAAATAGTAGTGTTGTTCAGTCTTGGAAGTAATATAGGCGTTTCTTTGTTGAGCCAGATATATATAGTTTACTCACCTAATTGTTATGTGTCGTAGTTAACCCTTTGAGCCTGTAATCCTATTTCTTTGGCAACCACATTACAAGCCTTACCCATTTGTTTGAATTAACTATCTATTTGAACCTTTTCACCTCTCATGAGCACTTAAATTGTTATGAACTTTGTAAAAGTTAAAGTGTGGGGTGGTTGGTTTGGCTTTTGAATGGAACTAAAGAAATAAGGAGAAAGGTGTACTGTTTTGAAAAAAAAAAGCCACTTGAATTGAAAAAGAAAGAAAGGAAAAAATAGTTGTATTGTTGTGAAAAATATTCCTTGATAGTGGTGACTATTGATGTAATTGTGCTTAAAGAAGTATGGAGTTAATATACATTAATGTGAATGTGGAGTTATGGTTTGACATAAGTGTGGGGTTTAAATGTTAAAGTGTATGTATTAAAGTGCTTAGGGAGGTGCAGTCACTCTTATATCAAATTGTATCCTACCCGACCTGTAGCCTACATTACAACCAATTAAAGTCCTAATTGATCCTGGACTGAATGAGCTTGATTAGTAGAGTAGTACACTACGGGCAAGCCTATGGTGCATCTTCTGTGGCATATGAATGTTATTTCTGAGAGTGAGTGAATTCTTTCTATCTTGATTTCCTAATTGTTCTTAAATTTTATTGTGTGTGGTACTACTCTCTTTTGTTGTGTGAGGGCACTTGATTCATGAAGGAAAGGTAATGTCATTGACCTCTATGTTAGAGTAAATGAGTGAGTTGTGAATAATGCGTGG
Organism: Nicotiana tomentosiformis; assembly: GCF_000390325.3. Lineage (NCBI taxonomy): Eukaryota > Viridiplantae > Streptophyta > Magnoliopsida > Solanales > Solanaceae > Nicotiana > Nicotiana tomentosiformis. The sequence continues at coordinate 112,177,320 of NC_090819.1, read as the reverse complement.
TACTTGTGAGTTAAATTTTGAGGTGAAGATGTTACACTCTTGTACTTAGTCTATTTTAAAAATTCTTGATGTGATGAGTTAGGAGAATTGTTTTAAAAGGTCGTGTCTATATAAAGGGTAGTTTGATTGCTCGAGGACGAACAACGTTTAAGTGTGGGGTAGTGATGTTTGGCTATAATTCCATATTTTTAGAGCATTACCTATCTTAAATTTTGGGGTTTTAATACTAAATTATACTATATTTGTGCTTAATTGAGTTTATTTTATGTAAAGGTACATTGAAGACGAAATTGGGAGCAAAGTAGAGATTTTATGTGTATTTTATACACTACAAGAATGGAGCTATGATTATTTGATTATTGAATATACAAGGAATAAAGTTTAACATTACAAAGGAAATCAAAACAAAGAAAGGAGAACAACTGAAAAAGAACCAAAAGCAAGAAATGAGAATGAAAAAAGAGTTTGAAAAGTTAGGCAGCAAAAAAATTGAATTGAAGCTAAGCAGTTGGGCGACGCGAGAATATTTGCTCGCTATAGAGCATGCAATGCGAGGATTAAAGCTCGCTATGGAGCTGGCGACGCGCAGGCTAAAGCGAGGAGGAGCTCGCATCAGAGATTGTGGCGTACAATGTGTAGCAAAGTGAAGCTCGCGTTTTGCCTTGCGAGGCGAGGCCCGTGGCGAGTGTGTTTCGGATTTTTAAAGCCTACTTTGTCTCCTATTTGGTTTTGGATTTGGTTATTTCGTCTAGGTCTCTTCCCTGCACATATAAATATTCATTAAACACCATTTTTTAGGAGGGAGTTTTTGCAACCGGAGGCAAGAACATCAGGCTTGGAGGAGGCTTCTAACTAGTTTTTCTTCTCTTCTTTTCTTTTAATCTCATAGTTTATTAGTTCTAGAGTTTTGGGTGTTGCATGAACGTTGTAGTTTGAAGCTTGAATTGTTCTTATTATTTTATTATATTGGTTTATTTATTCAATCTTGTGCTTAATTATTTGATTGCTTGATCACCAATTAAATACTATCTATGAATCTAGGGTTGAACTCGGGAGAGGAATTATAGATTGCATATAAGATTGAGTAGAGCGAGATCTTGAACTCGAGCATCGGTAATGGATTTGCGGTTAGGATAGGAATATACCTAATCGCCTTACTTGGTTACTATACAGGAATTATTAATGCGTTCTTGTTAATTCTAATTCCATAGGAATATAGGCGTTAGGTTAGCTTGAATAGACGAGTAGTACTTCGAGAGAAGGATACGAGTAATGTTAACCTTGTCAATCAATAAACTAGATAAATTAATTAGACAATTTAAGTGGAAAACTCAACGTTATTTTTAGCCAACCCATAACTCTAGAATATCGTCTCTCATTGAATTCGTGTCTAAAATTTCGCCAACTTGTTTCTTTAATTTCTTAGTTTGCTACTCTAGATTAGATGTAGTTAAATATTCATACTTTAGGAATCGCTTGAATAGATTAATTTTTTGGGTTTAATTTAGTTGATAGTTAATCACAAGTCCCTGTAGGTACGATATCTGGACTTACAATCCTATATTACTTGTCGACCACGTATACTTGCGTGTGCGTTTGGGAGCAATAATGTGACACCCACTGCCTCCCCCAGGCGTGAGAGGTCGCCTCCCCCTATTGTAGCACAACAAAATCAAATGGAAAAGGGGCCTCCACGTCCACAGGAGAAGGAACGTCACCAGCCATGAAAAAGCACCTCGAAGCATGGCTGACCGATACATTAACGAACGTGCTCAACAAACCTGCCCCATGCACGACCATAGAGACTGTAAGAGCTCACATGGCACAACGAGCAGACGAACAGGGCGACCAACCAGACCCCCCAACACCAGGTATAACTCACAATGATACTAACAATGCAGGTGACAATGTCCTCGCCGTTGTTTTGAAAAGGATGGAAGAAATGGAAAATGAAAATAAAGCGCTCAGAGATGAGATGAAAGAGCACCAAGAAAGTCGACAAGATACTGGGTGCCCCTAAGCTACTGCCAAAGAGGGACGCCGACAGATTCATAGAACAGTCGTATCGTGAGGAAACAACCCCATAGGTCATACCAAAGACCTTTAAAATGTCGCGGTATCTTAGGATATATGACGGAATAACCGACCCAAAGATCACGTGACTCATTGTGTCACCGCCGTGAAGGGCAATGATCTCACCAAGGAACAAGTGCCCTCTACTTTGCTGAATAAATTTGGTGAAACCCTCACGGGAGAGGCATTAACATGATATTCACAGCTACCAAGCCCACTCCATAGAAACCTTTGAAGAAATGGCTTATAAGTTCGTCACGGCACATGCCGGGACCAAAAAAGCCGAGACAAGAGTAAACGACATCTTCACCATAAAACAACCCTTAGGAGAGGGACTGAGGGACTTCCTCACCCGATTCAATAGGGTAAGGATGGCCCTAACAAATGTGTCTGAATGGATGGCAGTCGCAGCCTTTCATAATGGGTTGAGTAGAGAGGGTTCAAGAGAGACCAGAAAATTGTTTAAGTACCCTCCAACCACTTGGGATGAAATCCATAATGCTTACTGTGCCGAAGTCCAAGTAGATAATAACAACCCCAATGGATGGACTCGACAGATCTCGGTGCAAGCCGAGCCCAGGAAAGAACGAATATATAACACAAGGAGAGATCATCCGGTCTCATGACAAAACATGGAACGACATCATCCATACATCAGGGCCCCCGCACCATTTTCCTTCCACTATGATGACGGCCCATCTAGGTCGAGGACGGGGACACACCGGAATGAGAGAGGTATGCCCCTCTTATTGTCTGCTCACAATTTATGTGGGTCACCTACAGAAATAGTCTATGCCCTGGAGAAACTCAGAATGAAGGTGAAGTGATCGCCAAAGATGAGGTCCGACCCGAGCATCAGAAAATCTGACGCCCTCTGCGAATTCCACTAGGAACGAGGACACAAGATAAAAGACTGCATCGCTCTCAAACAAGAGGTTGTGAACATGTTGCAATAAGGATACCTCAAAGAGCTTCTTAGCGACAAGGGGAGGAATAACTTCGCCAGATGTCGTGAACGCCAAGGCCCACCGAAGCCGCCATGACCGGCTCGCACCATCAACATGATCAGCAGCGGTAGCAATGATGTCTCCATCAACGATGATAAATTCACTACCATTCACAAGCTCATAAGATCTATCACCCACGAACGGTATGACGAACTCGAAGAAAGTATCATCTTTGACGAGCCAGATACCGACGGTTTGACTTTCCCTCACAATGATGCTCTCGTCATTACTTTACGAATTTTAGATACTGATGTCAAATGTATCATAGTAGACGATGGGAGTGGAGCGTGCATTATCCATCCCCGAGTCCTCGCCCAGATGAGAATCAAGGACAAGATAGTGCCACGCTGCATCATACTAACCAGTTTTAATAATGCAGTTGAACGGACATCAGAAGAGATTACACTCCCCATCTAGGCCGATGACATAACTCTGGAGGCAATGTTCCACATCATGGTCCAGGCCACCACATACCATACCATAGTAGAACGACCATGGATACATCCCATGAGAGTCGTCCCCTCCAGCCTATACCAAGTGATCAAGTTTCCAACACCTTGGGGATATTCAGTATACGGGGAGACAGTGCACGTCCCGAGAATTCTACCGTATCGCCTTAGATAGCACGACAACCCAACAAAAGAAAGACAAGGAAAAAGAGACATAGAAATCAACAGGGTCGAGGTCTACGCAAGAAGAGGACATAGGCATCATCATGGATCCCGAACCGGTTAAAGCCACAGACTCAACTATAGAGGACCTCGACCCCGTACAATTAGACCCTAGCGACTCCAGCAAAAAGGCCTATTTTGGCCGCAAACTCCAAGAACCGGGTAAATTTAGCCAATGTTTAATAACTAACGCAGATTTGTTTGCCTTCAGCCATGCAGATATGCCGGGCATCCCCAAGGAGATCACCACACACAAATTGAATGTCGATCCATTCTATCCCCCGGTAAGGCATGTCAGACGAAAATTCAACCTCGCCATCAATGATGCCGTCCATGAGAGGGTGGAGAAGCTATTAGAAAATGGCTCCATCAGGGATTCGAAATACCCCAAGTGTATCGCCAACACAGTGATGGTCAAAAAGAAAAATAGCAAATGGAGGATGTGTGTAGACTTCACAGACTTAAACAAAGCATGCCCAAAGGATTCGTTCCCGTTGCCACATATCGACCAACTCATCGATGCAGCTGCTGAGTTTTTTGGATGCGTACTCGGGCTATAACCTGATACGTATGGAACAAGAGGATCAGGAGAAAACCATATTCATCACTCACCGAGGAACATATTGTTATAGGGTCATGCCGTTCGGGTTGAAGAATGTAGGAGCTACCTATTAACAATTGGTCACAAAAATGTTCAGAGATCAGCTTCGCAAGACCATGGAGGTATATATCGACAACATGCTTGTCAAATCAGTAAAGGAGGAGGACCATATCGACCATATGAAGGAAGATTTTGACATACTGAGATGGTACGAAATGAAACTAAACCTAGAGAAATGTGTGTTTGGCGTAACCTCGAGGAAGTTTTTGGGTTTCTTAGTGTCACAACGAGGGATCGAAGTCAACTCAGACCAAATCAAAGCTATCGAAGGGATACCAGAGTAACTGACTACTAAGAAGCAAGTCCAAAGGTTGACTGGTCGAATCGCTGCCCTATCGAGATTTATCTCACGGTCATCCGATAGATGTCACAGATATTTTGGCATACTCAAAAAGGATAACGACCTTGAGTGGACGCCCGATAGCGTACAAGCTCTGGGAGAACTAAAGGCGTAACTTTCGTTACCACGTCTGCTCGCGAAACCCAAACTCAAGAAACACCTCCTCGTCTACCTCGCCGTCTCCGAAGTGGTAGTAAGTGCAGTCCTGAATCAAGTACATTAGAAAAACACTCATCGACGCCGAGACGAGGTACCCACACCTAGAAAAACTGGCCCTGACACTGGTCGTAGCTTCACGAAAGCTTAGACCTTATTTCTAGTGCCACCCTATCTCGGTTGTTACCGTCTTACCTCTAAGAAGCATTTTACATAGACCCGAATTATCGGGCAGGCTGGCCAAGTGGGCCATCGAGCTAAGAGAGCACGATATCACATATCAGTTGTGAACAGCAATAAAGTCGCAAGTGCTCCGACTTCATCGTAGACCTCAACGCAAAGATAATGCCTGAGGTTGAGAAGAAAGCCGTCCAAGTTTCTCTTTAAACACAAGAACTATGGGTCCTATACACCGATGGTGAATCCAATGCTTTCGGATCCAGTCGAGGTCCCTACCTGCGAAGTAATTTGCCAGTCCATAAGATGCCCAGATATGACTAACAACAAGGTCGTAATTGCAGGATTGAGACTAGCACTCAAGTATGGGGTGAAGTGGTTGAAACTCCATTTTGATTCACATCTCGTAGTTAACTAAGTCACATGGACTTTCCAAATCAAAGAAAAAAGGTTGCGAAAATATCAGACCGAGATGTGTAAGTTGCTGCCTAAGTTCGATGAATACCAGCTCGACTAGATCCCGAGTGACCTGAAGGTTGAAGCGGATGGTCTCGCCAAACTGCACGTAAACACCAAAAACATCTCAACCTAGGATAAAAGTGTAGTCCACCTCCTCAACTTGTCGTTGGACCAAATCGAGGTAAGATCTATAAGTTTAACTTGGGATTGGAGCAATTGCATTATCACCTACTTGCAGGATGGCACACTCCCAAAGGACAAAAAGGGATCCAAAAAACTAAGAATGTAGCTAGCCAGATACAACATCCTCCATAACGAATTATACAAAAGGACATACGGCAGCCCTTTGGGGAAGTGTTTGGGCCAAAACCAAACCAGGCGTGTCCTCGTAGAAGTCCATGAAGGCAATTGTGGTGCTCATTCCGGCGATCAAGCTCTCGTTAGGTGTCTCGTATGGGCGTGATACTACTGGCCCACCATGAAAAAATACGCCTAAGAAATTGTGAAGAAGTGCGAACAATATCAGAAATATGCCTGATAAGTGGGGATTTTGACTGCTTATAAGCGCCTTTTAGCTTATGTTTTAGTCCAAATGCAATTGAATTATGTTCCCAAAACTAATGAAATTGTGAAAAATTATAGGAATACAAGAAGTTTGGTCTCCCAAAATGAAATCCAACTCAAAAAGGAGTGTTCCGGAGCACAAGGCAATAAAGGGCGCAGAAGCACAAATGTGAGGTCTACAGAAGGAATTCTGCTCCCGCATAAGAAATTGTGGACCACATATTTCCATCTGCAGTCGCAAACCAAAGATATAAGTTTAGCAGAACTTTGCGCAAAGTGTGGACCGCACATGAACTGTGCGACCGCAAAACTGGCTAAGAGTCGAAGATCAGAGAGTATGCAAAGAGACCAAGTCCAGAAGCCTCTGTAAATTGCGGACCGCACAAGAATTGTGCGGCCGTAGAAGAGTTGCCTTGTGGACGCAACCCAGAAATGTGCGGCCGTAGAAGATTGCTTCACAACTACAGAACTCTACTTCCTGCGAGATGAGAAAACCTGCGCAGTCTGCACATGGAATTGTGCGGCCGCAGAACCTCCCGAGGGGTACTTTTGTCCAAGATTTTTAACCTTGTATAAATAGACGAGTTTCACAAAATTAGGTTAAGTTGAACATCTGAAGTTGTTGTAGCCATTTTTCTTTACTACTTTAGGAAGTTTTACATTGCTTTGGTGTATTTACATTAGATTTAATCATTTTAAGCTTACATTATGAGTTTAATTAGTTTTTCTTCCTTATTTTCTTCAAATCCCATTATGAGTAGCTAGACATTTACTAGGGTTGTGACCCAACCCTAGTGTGTAAACCTTATGGGTATCAAATTTAATACTTATTTATGATTGAATGTTAATTATTTAGCTTAGTTCACGCTTTAATTGTAGAATTAATGGTTGCAAACATTAGTTCATGCCTATTTGACTTAGTCTCTACTTGAGAAAGAGGGACTTAGTCTAGGATAACTTAGCTAACAAGGAATTGGGTCAATTGAGGGATTGATTAACCCAATTAAAGGGTTCAACCTAGAGATAGTAATAACCCGACTTGAGCTCTTATCAACTATTTTGGGTGATACCCAGTTTGTCTTGAGAAAGCCAAATTGGGAAAAACCACTCTCTGACCGAGAGGTATTGAGTGGGTAATATAGAGTTGAGAGCTATAACACACCCCAATCAACAAAACAAATATTAACGTTTTTATCCCATTAGGCGAACACCTAGGTTATGGTCACAGCCCTAGGCCTTTTACCCATTTGGAAAAACCCTGAAAATAATTATCTCTCATTTATTTTCTTTATCTTGCAATTATTAGATTAACAATAGAAATAGAAAACAAATCCTTATTATGGAAGAGCAATCTATATAATCCAATTGATCAATTAAAATACATACCCTTAACTCCCATCCTAGCTCCCAGTGGATTTGACCCCGACTCCTAGTTGGGTATTTATTATTACATACGACCATTTCATATCTCTATTGAGGTGTGCTTTGGATGTGATCAATTTTTGGCGCCGTTGTCGGGGAGTTAAAAACGGTGTTAGCTATATATTTGGGTGCGTTTTTGGAATATCTTCTTTTCCTTCCGTGTTACTAACTTATTTGAGACATCGTAGGTACAACCATGGGGAATAATGAGCTCAGAAATTTGTCTTTGGAGGATGTGGACGTCGAGGATGACCAAGTTGATGAGGTTCCTCTTGAACCTCAAGCCAATAGAAGAGGCCGAGTGCCTGATGACAATGTCCCCGCGCCACCTCCACCTCCACCATGAGCGGCTCCACACCGGGTGTTACCCAATGAAGGATATGCTAGTACAATAGTCCCTCCCCATATTAGGGCGGGCAACTTTCAAATCACCAATGTGATTTTCACTTTTCTAGAGCAACGAGATTTCTTTGCCGGTGCTCCAAGTCAAAATACATAAAAATATTTGAAGGGGTTTGTGGACACTTGTTGGGGGAGAAAACAAACAAATGTCTCCGAGGATGAATTGAGGCTAAATATTTTTCCCTTCTCTCTACGAGGAAAAGCTACAGATTGGTTGGAATATTTTGCGAACCATTCCATTCACACTTGGGATGAATTGTCAGAAAAGTTTATTTCTAAGTTCTTCTCTACGGGGCACATGGCTATACTTCGGGGGTGAGATATTGGCATTCAAGCAAGAGCCAAATGAACCACTACACGAGATATGGGAACGTTATAGAACAATGGTTAAGGAATTTCCCAATAACGATATGACAGAGAATATGATTCTACAAACTTTCTATCGTGGGATTAACACAACCAACCAATGTGTAGTGAATCAACTTGCCGGTGTGAATTTCATGACTACACCTTATGCGGAGGCATGTGAGATTTTAGATGAACTGGAGGAAACATCATCGGCATGGCAATCCCGAGCTAATGTTCCACAAGTTGATCCGAATGTGATCTACCTTCACAAAGAGTTGCATGACCATGGGCAAGCCATTGCCGAATTGACTACCACCATGAATCAATTAGCAAAGGCTTGACTTCAACAAGTGCAAAATCCTAAGCAAGTCAATGCCATGGAGGGAGTGAACATGATGGTAAAGAAAAGACGGACCAAGGGTCCACAAGTGCAACATCGAGTGGAGAATTATGTGCAAGAAGATAGTGGTTTTGATCAAGGCAATTGGAATGCTAACAACCAAGGAAATTGGAGTGGCAACAATCAAGAGAAATGGCATAACAACAACAATCAAGGAATTTTGGGGGGGGGGGTAACAATCAAGGCAGATGGAATAATAATCAAGGAAATCGGGGGTCGGGTTTTCAAAGGCCCCAGATGTATCAACAACCGAGCAACTTGCCTTGTTATCCTTCCCATGGTCCAAGTTCTTCAAACAATGTGATGGGGCATATTGAGAACATGTTCAAACAAATGATGGAAAAGAATGCCGATTCAGATGCCCAACTTGCCTCATACAACACATCAATCCGCAATTTAAAAGTTCAAATGGGGCAAATCTCTCAAGCTATACATTCTCGTCCTAAGGGAGCACTACCAAGTGACATGGTAGTAAATCCAAAGGGTGGAAATAACACGGGGCATGCCATGGCCGTTACTACAAGATGTGAAAGAGGTGGGAATGCACCCACCTCAAGTCAAAAGCAACTTGTGGATGGTGAGCAAGTGGTACAAGAAGAAGAGGTCCCGAACACTATGGTGCAATCAAATGATGAAGTTCGAATTGATATTGATGAAAGTGTGGAAGAGACTCAAGAAGAGGTGAACCCATCTAGGGATCACATTATTGACATACCGGCAACGGTAGTGCAAAAGGCTAAGGCACCATTGCCTAAGCCTCCACCACCATACCCTCAAAGACTTGCCAAGCAAAATGGTGAGAATCAATTCAAGAAGTTCATTCAAATGATGAAGAGTCTCTCAATCAATGTGCCATTAGTTGAAGCTTTGGAGCAAATGCCCGGTTATGCAAAGTTTATGAAGGATCTCATGACAAAGAAACGGTCAATGAATTTTGAAACTATCAAAGTCACTAATCAAGTGAGTGCAATTATGCATTCAATGGCTCCTAAGTTAGAGGATCCCGGTGCTTTCACGATTCCTTGTACAATTGGAAGTGTCGAGTTTGCTAAAGCTCTTTATGATCTTGGGGCAAGTATCAATTTGATGCCCTATTCGGTTTTCAAGACCTTGAGAATTGGTCAACCAAGACCCACCTCTATGAGATTACAAATGGCTGATTGTACTATGAAGAGACCTTTGGTAGTGATTGAAAATGTCTTGGTTCGTGTTGATAAATTCATTCGTCCCGCAGATTTTGTCATTATAGATTGTGAAGTTGATTATGAGGTGTCGATTATTCTTGGAAGACCTTTCCTTTCTATGGGAAAGGCTCTTGTGATGATGAAGCCGGAGAACTCACTTTCCGGGTTGGTTATGAAAATGTGGTGTTCCATGTGTGTAAGTCCATGAGGCAACCAAATAGCAATGAGGTGTGCTCTTTTGTGGACTTGGTGACCGATGTTATTGTGGATGACACAAGTGCTATGGTCAATGTTGGTGATATGTTGGAGGACGTCTTGCTCAACTTTGATGATGACGAGATGGATGGCTTCATGGAATGTGTGAATTCTTTGCAAGGAATGGGGTCATACAATTATGTACCCCGGAAATTATCTTTGGATCTTGAAAATAGGACAACTCCTCCTACGAAGCCTTCCATTGAAGAGCCTCCTACCTAGGAGTTGAAACCATTGCCTCCACGTTTTCGGTATATATTTCTTAGACCTTGCTCTACTTTACCGGTTATTCTTTCCTCTTTTTTGACTAACATGCAGGTATATTCTACATTGGCGGTACTACAAAAGAGAAAGAAGGCTATTGGGAGGACATTGGTGGATATTCGGGGAATAATCCCTGTATTTTGCATACATAAGATCAACTTGGAGAAAGGCACAAAACTATCTATTGAACATCAAAAGAGACTCAATGAGGCTATTCAAGAAGTTTTCAAAAAGGAGATTATCAAGTGGTTGGATGTCGGGGTTGTCTACCCCATCTCCGATAGTTTGCGACTTCTCCGGTTCAATGTATCCCGAAGAAGGGGGCATGACGGTGGTCACCAATGACAAGAATGAGTTGATTCCTACAAGAACGGTGACCGGATAGAGGGTGTGTATGTACTATCGCAAGCTCAACAAAGTCACAAGGAAGGATCATTTTCCACTTCCTTTCTTAGATCAAATGCTTGATAGATTGGCCGGCCATGCTTTCTATTGCTTTTTTGATGGGTATTCGGGCTACAACCAAATGCTTATTGTTCCGGAGGATCAAGAGAAAATAATCTTTACATGTACTTATGGTACTTCCGCCTTTAAGCGGATGCCATTTGGTTTGTGCAATGCACCGATGACTTTTCAAAGGTGTATGATGGTTATATTCACGGACATGGTGGAGGAATACCTCAAAGTTTTCATGAATGACTTCTCGGTGGTTGGAGATTATTTTGATTATTGTATTGCAAAGTTGGATAAAGTGTTGGCAGGAAGTGAAGAAACAAATTTGGTGCTAAATTGGGAGAAATGTCATTTCATGGTCGAGGAAGGCATTGTTCTTGGCCACAAAATCTCAAAGAATGAAATTGAAGTTTACAAGGCAAAGATTGAGGTGATTTCTAAACTTCCACCTCCAACTTCGGTGAAGGGTGTGCGGAGTTTCTTAGGCCATATAGGGGTTTACAGGTGTTTCATCAAAGATTTCTCTAAGGTGGTGAACCCGTTATGCAAGCATCTTGAGAAGGATGCTAAGTTCAACTTTGATGATGATTGAATGAGAGATTTTGAATTGTTAAAGTTCAAGTTGACAACTACTTCCATCATCACTGCTCCAAATTGGAGTGTCCCTTTTGAACTCATGTGTGTGCAATTGACGTAGTTGTTGGGGCTATTTTGGGGCAATGCATCAACAAGATTTTTCACCCAGTCTACTATGATAGTAAGACCATGAATAGTTCCCAAGTCAACTACATCATTACAGAGAAAGAGCTCCTTGCCATTGTGTTTGCAATTAAGAAGTTCCACCCGTACTTGATGCGTGCAAAGGTCATTGTCCATAGGGATCATGCGGCACTTCGTTATCTTACAATCAAGAAAGATTCCAAAGCTCGGATGATGAGATGGGTGATTTTATTGCAAGAGTTTGATATTGATATCTAAGATAGAAAAGGGAGTGAAAACCAAGTGGCGGACCACTTGTCTCTTTTGGAGGAGGAGGGGAGGCCGCATGATGGCCTTGAAATTAATGACTCCTTCCCCGATGAGCAACTCTTAGCTATTTCAATGAAAGAGGTTCCATGGTTTGCGGATCTAGAAAATTTCCTTGTGTGTGGAATCATCCGGATGAGTTCTCTTCAAACCAAAGGAAGAAGCTCAAACGGGATTCTCAAGAATATTATTGGGATGATCCATACCTTTTTTGAATTTGTACGGATGGGGTAATTAGAAGATGTGTACCAGAAGAAGAGCAAGGTAAAATTCTTGGGGCTTTTCATTCTTCGCCATATGGTGGTCATCATGGTGGAGCAAGAACGGTGGCCAAAGTGCTAAGTTGTGGTTTCTATTGGCCCACTCTTTATAAGGATGCTAGTGAGCTAGTGAAAAGATGTGATGAATATCAATGGGAAGGTGGAATCTTAAAGAAAAATGAAATGCCTCTAACTACCATTCTGAAGATTGATATTTTTAATGTGTGGGGTATTGACTTCATGGGTCCTTTTGTGAGTTCTTGTGGAAACACCTACATCTTGGTCGCGGTTGATTATGTTTCCAAATGGGTTGCGGTCGTTTCTCTACCCAATATTGAGGCGAGAAGTGTGGTGGCGTTCTCGAAGAAGAACATTTTCACAAAGTTTGGTACTCCGCGGGCTATTATAAGCGATGGGGAGGTCACATTTTTGCAACAAGTCTTTCAACACTTTACTTGGCAAGTATGGTATTACTCATAAAGTCACAACTCCCTATCATTAACAAGCTAGCAGTCAAGTGGAAGTCTCCAACGGGAGATAAAGATTTATCCAAAACGGTGATTGCTAATCGGACGGATTGGTCCAAGAAGCTTGATGATGCACTATGGGCTTATCATACGGCTTACAAAACACCTATCGGAATGTCGCCATACCAGTTGGTGTTCGGAAAATCTTGTCATTTTCCTGTGGAACTAGAGCACAAGGCCCTGCGGGCTCTAAAGAAGTTAAATCTTGATTGGGATGTAGCCACTAACTTGAGGGTTGCACATTTAAATGAATTGGATGAGTTCAGGTACCATGCTTATGCAAGTTCATCCCTGTACAAAAAAAAGAAGAAATATCTTCATGACAAATACATTTGGAACAAAGAGTTCATGGTGGGCGATCTTGTATTGTTATTCAACTCAAGGTTGAGGATGTTTCCGGGGAAGCTAAAGTCTAAATGGAGCGGTCCTTTTGAAATTGTGGGTGTGACACCTTTTGGTGCACTAGACATGAAGAACAAAAACAATGAAGTATTCCGAGTCAATGGTCACCGAGTGAAACACTATTTGGGAAAAGTTGGAGATAGCCACGTCGTGGCAGTCATTCATTTCAATTGATGGTATTTTGCATCGTGTCGCGACGTTAAATCGGGCGCTTCTTGGGAGGCAACCCATGTTTCTTTTCTTCTTTTGTAGTTAGGTATTATTTTTATGCTAACTTGATTTGAAGTGTGCTACAGGGCTGAGTGTGACTTACAGGAATTGTGGACAAAAATATGGCTAACTGTTGAAAGAATTGCGGCCGGCAGTTGATTTGTGCGGGCCGCATATTTATGGTTGTTGTAACAAAAGCGTACTGCGACCGCATAATTAGCTTGCATACCGCACAAATGAAAAGTTGGAAATGCAAACTCTCTGAGAGTTAGTCTGTCAGAGAAAAGGTATGTGCGACCGCAATAAGAAACCTGCGGCCGCACACAAAATTTTGCGGACCGCAGATAAAGAATCAAAATAGAAGACTCAGGTAACCGAGTGCGGACCGCAATTGAAATTGTGCGTCTGCACTCGACCTTCCTTACCTTATCAAAACCAAGTAGTATAAATAGAGGCTACTGTTCATTTTTTTTTCTTTCCCTCTCTGAGCACAAAAACAATACCCTCATGCAATTTCCTGGTGAATCTATCTGTCCATACACGCAACATATTTGATTAGTCACTCTTTACACTCATTCATCTGGTATGCTTAAATTTCTTGTTAATCTTTTATTTTAATTTGTAAACTTTTAGTCGTTTGTTTTTAGGCCATTTGTCAATAAAATTTAATTGTGCATTCATGTGGGGTAAATCTGTAGTGGGTTAACTAATATATGCTCTATGGGGATTGGGTCAATATATTTTCATACCTCTATGTTGTTGCCATGTCAAAATTTGCACAAATTTTGCAAAACCTAGATAGAAAAATTGATTGTTCGTAGTTTTTGACTTCTGCGGCCGTACCTGAAAATGTGTGGTCCGTACATAGTGTTTTTAGAGAAACATAGTGAAAGAAGGGATCTGTTTGTCAGCTTGGCTGCCTTCACCAACTTTCGTACATGGTGGCCAGTGAGGTCGCTTACTCTTGAGCGACAGTTTCAACTGAAAGATTTGGAGAGGTGCAACCCAGCAGTGTTGAGACAGTTCAAGGAATGCAAGGGTTGGATGAGGTTCTCCCAGGGTGTCGTGGATACAAAAGAGTACCTTGTCCGTGAATTCTATGCCAATGTGGTGCATATCAAAAAAGGGACAAAGGTCACCAAAGTGTGCAACCTCAAAGTGAGATTTGATCAGCATACACTTAACACATACTTGGGTTTTGAAAATGTTGAGCCAAAGGAATATTTGGAGAAGCTTGAGATGGGAGATGCATCCCGGCCATGGTTAGAAGATATTCTAGCAGCACCAGGGCCACCACCAACATGGATTACCGCTGGGATTCCTATCCACTAGAGCACGCTGAGTTTTGAGGCGAAGGGGTGGCAAACGTTTGTCTGCAGCAGACTGGACCTGTCCCAAGAATGAGACCTACCTTCCGATTCCTCGGGAAGTTTTGGTTGCTTCTATTATGGACAGGCACCCTATCAATGTGGGGGCCGTGATGTCGGACAACATCTCAGTGATTGCTCGGGAAGATGACTCGTCATATCCGTATCCCAACACTATCACAGAATACCTTACAGATGCAAGGGTAGAGTCGAGGGATTAATTATATTGTGAGGAAGAGTGTAAAGCATGAAGGGTGATGCCGTGCATAATTTATTTATATTGTGAGGAAGATAGTAAAAGAACGAAGGGCGATGCCGTGCAGTCTTATTTGTTATTTGGTGAGGTTGAGAGTAAAAACACGAAGGGTGATACCGTGCAGTTTTTCTTGCTGTCTTAATTGCTCAATTAGTTTAAGGATTTCCGGTTTAATTATGTCTTTTCATTATTCTCACTCCTTATGTTGTATTTTCCCACTGTATGTTCCCCTCCCATTATTTCTGCGTTATTTCTTATTTACTGATGTTGCCACTAGCATGATTATACTGTTCAGGTTATATGTGGGTGTCTTGTCCTAGCCTCGTCACTACTTCACCGAGGTTAGGCTCGATACTTACCAGTACATGGGGTCGGTTGTACTGATGCTGCACTCTGCACTTTCTGTGCAGATTTTGATACCGGCTCAGGTTGATCGAGATTTGCTACTGGTCCACTATACGGAGACTCAAGGTAGATCTGTCGGCGTTTACAGACCATGAAGTCCCTGTCTATCTTTTATGTCTTACTGTTTTCTTTCATTCAGACAGTTGTATTTCTTTCAGCCCATTACTTGTTATAAATTCTAGAATGCTCGTGAATTGCGACTCCAGATCCGGATGGTAGTAGTTAATACATATTTATGATATTCCGCACTTGTTATATTTCGTTGTAGTTAATTAATGTTAATTACTGAATGGAAATAAGAAATTGGTAAACGATTCTCTAACGTTGGCTAGCCTAGAAAGTGAAATGTTAGGCGCCATCACGGTCCCGTCGGAGGAAAATTTAGGGCCGTGACACACTTTTAATGAAAACAAAACAGAAAACGAAAAATATTGAATAATAAAAGAACCACGTTCAATTAACACTTAAACTTTCAAGAAATGATACAAAAATTAAACATAAAGAAAAAGCGCATATTTCATACAAGAAGTTGTAAGAGCATGAAGCTTTTCTTCGGCCATTTTTCAACAGGCCTTAGAAGATATTACACTTTTAACAGAAAAGAAATAAAAAATGACCTACATGTTTAATTAACACTTAGGCTTTCAAGAAATAGAAAATTGAACATTTCATGCAAAAATCCAAAATAAAATAAAAACAATAGCAAATTAATATGTAGTGTCGTTTATGCATAATTACCCAATACACTTTTAATGGAAATCAAACAGAAAACAAAAAATATAAAATAATAAAAAAACCACGTTCAATTAACACTTAAACTTTCAAGAAATGATACAGAAATTAAACATAAAGAATAAACGCATATTTCATACAAGAAGTTGTAAGAACATGAAGCTTTTCTTCGGCCATTTTTCAAGAGGCCTGAGAAGATATTACACTTTTAACGGAAAAGAAACAAAAAATGACCGACATGTTTAATTAACACTTAGGCTTTCAAAAAATAAAAAATTGAACACTTCATACAAAAATCCAAAAGAACAAAAAATAATAGCAAGTCAATCTGTAGTGTCGTTTATGCATAATTACCCAACACACTTTTAATGGAAACCAAACAGAAAACGAAAAATATGAAATAATAAAAGAACCACGTTCAATTAACACTTAAACTTTCGAGAAATGATACAGAAATTAAACATAATGAAAAAACGCATATTTCATACAAGAAGTTGTAAGAATATGAAGCTTTTCTTCGACCATTTTTCAACAGGCCTAAGAAAATATTACACTTTTAACGGAAAAGGAACAAAAAATGACCGACATGTTTAATTAACACTTAGGCTTTCAAGAAATAGAAAATTGAACACTTCATACAAAAATCCAAAAGAAAAAAAATAACAGCAAGTTAATCTGTAGTGTCGTTTATGCATAATTACCCAATACAATTTTAATAGAAATAAAACAGAAAATGAAAAATATGAAATTATAAAAGAACCACATTCAATTAACACTTAAACGTTCAAGAAATTTCCTCCTGGAAAGAAGCAAGAGAAAGGTTTCTAACTAAAATGGTATGTAAATTAGTGGTAACTCAAAGTTAATAATAAGATTTTTGTGCCTTTCACATGATGGCAAGATAGACGTTATGTGTTGTACGAAAGCTAGATTTTCATGTACAAGGTGGCAGTACAGTCTTGAAGAGAAGGTAATGAATGTTGGACAACATGGACGGTTTAAAATAACTAGATAAATACTATTACTACTTGGTGTTGTATAAGAAAGGAGCGGACTTCAGAAGGTGCATTGTATTTTGACTTACAGATGTATAAATTAGTATTGCGGTACTCACATGGTTGATAGGCTGTGATATTCAAATTTTGTCAAGTGGCACGGAAGAACTTTTAAAGTATTTCTCGTGGGATGATCGTGTATGAGAGAAGTGTTAGGCATTCGGGCGGTGGAGAAGGAATCAAATATGGTGATTTACGTGTCCTATGAATTTGGAATTTTGGAGTTTCAGGAGCAGATTGTACATGGTTGCGGACTGTGAAGTCGTGGCCGAAGTTAGTAAGATGATAGGATGTATTATGAATTAGTTGCGGTGAATTTTTGGAGGGTTATTATCTACTGTGGGTGACCAGAGTTGATTTGGGGTCCATTGGTAGGCCCAATTAAGATGTGTATTCTACACCGAGCCGGAATGTTTGGCTCCATACTGCTATTGTTAAGGGATGGGTCATTCGGTTGATGTTGAACTTATTCGTGTTCTGAAATGATCTGTGAGTTACTCCTTTATGCTACGAGGAGTCGTGATTCATTGGTTATGCGCACAGATGGTGCGGTTCTATTTGAGCTTTATAGCGGAATTTGAGCGTGATGAGTATTTGGGTATTGCATAATCGATTGTGTAATGGTTATATTCTTTCAGGTTTTGTATGGTATTTTTATCATTTGCCTCTCCATCTTTATTAATTTGGAGGAGGGTGGCTCGGGGTATATAATACGAACCTTGTGGTAGAATCGGGTGATGGTTCTACGGTGTATGATGAATTTTCAGCGTTTCGTTGTGGCGGTACTTGTTAATCTGGCGGGGCAGTTGTCTCATTTGAGTCATTTTCCATGACTGGGTACATTTGAATTGTTGCGTATTAGTGCATGGATGGCGCGAGTTATATTGGTGCGATATGTCTGTGGAACAATTATCTTTAGTAATATAAGGTCATTGGACCTGGAATGGGTACTATCAAGTTTAATTTTGGTATATTCGGGAGTATAATATTGAAAGTCGGCTCAGAAAGTAATTATGGTTCCAGTTGGGGCGAGAGATCTCCATGACTTGTTGGTCTGATAAGGGGTTATGAGATTCTACGTGTTTCTTTTATTATCAACAGTGTACAAAGGTTTTGGTATAAGGTTTGGTTTGATATGGGTTTAATACTAGTATGTGTATGGTTTTGGAGTAGTCACTGCTATCAGGAATGGTGCTACGAGCATGCGAGTTGTCTAATATGTTGGTTGATTATATCCAAGGTTATAGTTATAGCTCGATGAAACTTGTTCGGACTTATACGGTGTGTAAATGTAAGATTTGTATCTTAAAAGAAATTCTAAAGGTTGGAAATTAAACTCCAAGGTTTATGGTTAAGGTTAAATTAATGATTTTCAGTTGTATTGTGTAGTCAAGCCTATGTGGGATAGGGTGACATGGGTTCACCCCCTCGTACGTGTGTGGTAAGATGGAACAGTGATTTGATGGCTTGGAAACAACTCTTGGCACGTTCAAGAACGAACATATATTTAAGTGGGGGAGAATGTAACAACCCGACCGGTCATTTTGAGTACTACAATCCTGTTTCCCCATTTACTGCTCAAATTGGGCTTTACAATTGTTGTGTGACTTGCCAGGAAAATTGGTTCGGGTCCGGTGAGGTTTTAGAATGAATTGGAACACTTAGTTCCAAGGTTTAAAGCTTAAGTTAAAATAGTGACCGGATGTCGACTTATATGTAAACGACCTCGAAATTTAATTCTGATGATTCCAATAGCTTCGTATGGTAATTTTGGACTTAGGAGCGTGTCCAGAAAATTATTTGGAGGTGTGTAGTGGAATTAAGCTTGAAATGCCGAAAGTTAAATTTTTGGGAAGTTTGACCGGGGGGCTGACTTTTTGATATCGGGGTCGGAATCCGATTTCAAAAATTTGAATACCTCCGTTATGTCATTTATGACTTGTGTGCAAAATTTGAGGTCAATCGGACGTGAATTGATAGGTTCCGGAGTCGTTTGTAGAAACTAGAAATTTCAAAGTTCATTAGGCTTGAAATGGGGTGTAATTCATGATTTTAGCGTTGTTTGAGGTAATTTGAGGGTTCGACTAAGTCCATATGATGTTTTAGGACTTGTCGGTATATTTGGTTGAGGTCCCGAGGGGCTCGAGTAAGTTCTGGAGGGTTAACAGATCATTTTGGCCTTGGTGAGATTGTTGATATCTATTGCTGCATTTTTCTGATTTTCTCTTTCGCGTTCGCGAGTGGGCCCTCGCGTTCGCGAAGAGTGTTTTCTGAGTGTGAGGTTTTGTTCTTCGCGTTCGCGAAGGGGAGGATGCGAACGCAAAGGTATGGTCTGTTTGTGCATCGCGAACGCGTGAGAGGTGTCGCGTTCGCGAAGAGGAGTGAGGTGATTGGGGACCCCGGGTTCTTGTTTTACGCGTTTGTGAGGTGGCGGTCGCGTTCGCGAAGGTTTGAGCTGGTAAAGCTTCGCGTTTGCGAAGGATAAGATTTGCAAAGCTTCGCGTTCGCGAAGAGTTAAATTTGTGGGCAGTCGAGTTGTGCTTCACGAATGCGAGGGACCTGTCATGTTCGCGAAGAAGAGAGGCATGTACAGAAAGTTTAAGTTCAGAAAATGGGACTTCGTCCCATTTTCCATTTTTAACGATTTGGAGCTCGGATTGAGGCGATTTTCAGAGGAAACAATGGGGTAAGTATTCTTAACTCAATATTGGTTAAATTACCCGAATTCATAGTTATTCTTATCATTTAATTGGTGAATTAAGTTGGAAAAGTTTGAAAACCCTCTTAGATTAAATTGAGGATTTGAAGGCCGAGTTGTAGTCAGATTTGAGTAATTTTGATATGGTTGGACTCGTGGTTGAATGGGGGTTAGAATTTTGTGATTTTTATCGGATTTCGAGACGTGGGCCCACGGGTGATTTTTGGGGCGTAATTTTGGATTTTTTGAAAATATTAGTATTTTGATATGAAATTAATTCCTATAATTGTTGTGGGCTGAATCAAATTATTTTGACTAGATTCGAGCCGTTTGGAAGTTGATACGCTCATAATAGGATTTCTGGAGCATTGTTTAGCTTGCTCGGCATTGGATTTGGCTTGTTCGAGGTAAGTAACTCTTCTAATCTTGGATTTAAGGGTATGAACCCTGAATATATGTATTTCGTGAATTGTTGGGAGGTGACGCATATACTAGATGACGGGCGTGTGGGCGTGCACTATAGAAATTATGATATAATTGTTTATGTGAAAGTTTGTAGTTAAATGATCTTGGCATTTTCCATGTGATTTTATGAGTTAAAGAAATTATGCTGAAAAGCATATTAAAAATCATGTTGAAGCTATGTGCCAGTATTATTAGGACCCATAGAGGTCATATTTTTGTGAAATATTTATTTTAAAATAAAAATTTATACTCAGTCATATTCATTTTATTGCATATCATATCTTAATCTCTGTTGTTATTTATTGATACATCATATCATCATTTTTGGGCTATTCTCATGACATTGTGAGCCCATGAAAGAGAGACTGGAGAGATTGATGATTGAGAGAGACCGGGGGCCTGATTGTGAGGATATTTTTGGGATCGGGCTGCACGCCGTAGCAGGCCATATTGGCTTTATATATATTATACTATTGCACGTGAGTTGGCCGTGCGGATCTATATATTATACTATTGCACGTGAGTTAGCCGTGCGGATCCAGATATTATTATAGCACGTGAGTTGGCCGTGCAGATCCAGATATTATTATAACACGTGAGTTGGCCGTGCAGATCCAGATGTTATTACAACACATGAGTTGTCTGTGCAGTACGTAAGTTGTCCGTGCAGATCCAGATATGATATTATAGCACGTGAGTTGTCCGTGCTTATAGCGCTTCGGCTGTAGGAGCCCCTCATGAGTCTGTACACCCCCAGTGAGCGCAGTCGACTATAAACAGGGATCGGGCTGTACGCCGCAACATGTATTGTATAGTGCTGAGTGATTGAGTGTGCTGAGCACAGTGAGAGAGAATGCGAGATAATGAGATTGAGTACTCTGAGAGTGTGAGTACATGAGTGCAATCTCTGAGATACATTGCATTTACATGCACACATGACATATATGCATAGAGATGTGTTTTCCTCATGATGTACGGTATCATAGTATTCATGATTTCTCACACATTTTGACAGATGGGCATAGTGATGCATTTATTTTACACGGGTTATCCGGAAGGAAAATGAAACATATTGTTTATTATTGAAAATATTTTTGGAGAAATTTATTGTTTTCAAACTATTCATATTTTTGGCAACTTCGGCAAACGATTTGGGTTTTCACTGATATATTTGAAAGGAAGAACTATTATTTTTGAAATCATGTTTTGGCTGAGCATTTTTATCTCTGTGTTTCTTCTGGTACTATTTGCTTTATGTTGTTATGGACTAGTGGTTTTAGACCCGACCTTGGTAGAAGCTCGTCACTGGTTTAAACCTACGGCTAGGTTTGTTACTTATTCAGTACATGGGGTCGGCTGTACTGATACTACACTTCTGCACATTGCGTGCAGATACTGGCTGACGTTGTTGCTGTGCTCGATGGTTGCGGGATCTGAAGATGTACCTGCGTTCCTATTGTAGCTGCCTCTTGTTCAGGGTAGCCTTAGATTTATAAAAGCTTTGTTTATGTATTATTCAAACAGACTATGTATTTATTTTATTTTCGCTTTGTACACTCTATTCTTAGAAACTCATGATTTGTACTACTAGTTCTTGGGGCATTATAAGGTTAAGATAATTATTTACTTAAATTGCTTTAATAATTGTTATTGAAATATGATAATTGAAAGTTGGCTTACCTAGCGGGGTGGGTTAGGTGCCATCACGACTAGTTAGATTTTGGGTCGTGACATAGAAAATTGAACACTTCATACAAAAATCCAAAAGAAAAAAAATAACAGCAAGTTAATATGTAGTGTTATTTATGCATAATTACCCAATACACTTTTAATGGAAAGCAAACAGAAAACAAAAAATATGAAATAATAAAAGAACCACCTTCAAGTAACACTTAAACTTTCAAGAAATGATACAGAAATTAAACATAAAGAAAAAATGCATATTTCGTACAAGAAGGTGTAAGAACATAAAAATCTCATGAATAATATAATCAATCCAATTTGGATTACTAACCACTGTAAGAACAGGGTAATACAGATGTTTACATACAAGAGAGAAAAAAAAGAAATAACAACCAGTATAAGCGTCTCCAAAATACTCATGAAAGAAAAAAAAAAGGTTTTTGATCTTACCTGAAATGAGAAAATGCTTGGAATTTTGAAAGAAGCTTAGAGGGTGAGAGCGAACAATGAGGCGAAGAGAAATTATGAGTTTCGTTGTCTATTTATACATTCAGAATTCCGTTTCTTGGAGGTTTTCTGTTTTCAAATATAACCGTCAACAGAAGGGGCAAACTCTAATTCTTTTGTTAATTCTATTGTGTAATTTAGAATTTTTTAATGCTTTTATTTTAAAGAAAAATATAGTACCTAATATTACTTATGTATATACATGTATTTATCACACACTAAAGTTTGCTTACTTTGTATTTGACTAATTCCATTTTTTATTATTATATAAATACTAATATTAGTACCCCGTGCATCACAAATATCTGTAACGACCCGGCCGTTCTTTTTCAGAATTTAAGTCCCGATCGACGGCATAAGGTCCTGAGCAGCTTCCTAATATATGTATTGATTTGTGTGCGTGGTTGAATTCAGTTACCGGATGATTCGGAGTCAAATCGGAAGAAGGATGCAAGTTTTGGAAGCTTAAGTCTTAGGATTTCGACCATAGTCGGAACTGTGTGAAGACGACTCCGTAATGGAGTTACGTTGGTCCCGTTAGCTCCGTTGGGTGATTTTGGACTTAGGGGCGTGCCCGGATTAAGTTTTGGAGGTCTGTAGCTCATTTAGGTTTGAAATGGCGAAAGTCAAATTTTTAGAGATTTTGAACGGTAGTGGACTTTTTGATATCGGGGTCGGAATATGATTCCGTAAGTTAGAGTAGGTCCATAATGTTGAATATGACTTGTGTGAAAAATTTGGGGTCAATCGGACGCGGTTTGATAGGTTTCGGCATCGGTTGTAGAAATGTGAAGTTTCAAGTTCATTAAGTATGAATTGGATAGTGATTCGTGTTTTTAGCGTTATTTGATGTGATTTGAGGGCTCGACTAAGTTCGTATGGTGTTATAGGACTGGTTGGTATGTTTGATTGAGGTCCCGGGGGCCTCGGGTGAGTTTCGGATACTTAACGGATCGAAATCTGGACTTGTGTAATTGCTGAAGCTTTCAAGCTTCAGGTGTAATCGCACCTGAGGTGGGTGGCCACAGGTGCGGACTCGCACGTGCCGACTCGCACGTGCGGAAGGGAGCTCACATATGCGGCCGTGGTCTGGGTAACCAGTGGTCGTAGGTGCGACTAAAGGGGCGCAGAAGCGGAGCCGCTCCTGCGGAGAAGGGATCGCAGAAGCGGAAGGCGAGCTGAGTGAGGATTCCGCAGAAGCGGACAAGAATCCACAGGCGCGCACTCGTAGGTGCGGCCTTATGCTCGCAGAAGCAGACCAGAGGACCTAAGTCATTTCCGCACCTGCGATAGAATTTCTGCAGGTGCGGCGTCGCAGGTGCGATTGGAAGCTAGCAGAAGCAGAAATCACTAGGTAGAAAAGGGCTAAGTGCGAGGGTTGATTTCATTCTCCAATTTTGGACCTAGAGAGTTCGGATTGAGGCGATATTTCGAGGAATTTCTAGAGGAAGCTTGTGGGTAACGATTCTTATCTCTTTTATGGTTATATATCATTAATCTATGGTTGATTTCATCATTTCATTTCAGATTTGGGTTGAAATTTTTGGAAAAGATGGGAAGAAGTTCTTTTACTAAGATTTTGGGTTTTGATTGAGATTTTGATATCGGATGGGAAGAAGTTCTTCAACTAAGGGAATGGGTGTTCATATTTTGTGACTTTTATCCGATTTCGAGACGTGGGCCCGGGTCGACTTTTTAGGACGGATTTCGGAATTTTTGTTAAAGTCTTGATTTCATTAATTAGATTAGTCTATGATAGTTGTATTTATGATATGTAATTGATTTGGCTAGATTTTGGCCATTCGGAGTCGGATATTCGTGGAAAGGCATCGTTACCGATTGATTGAGCTTGGTTCGAGGTAAGTATCTTGCCTAACTTCGTGTGGGGGAGCTACCCCTTAGGATTTTAGTCTTCTATGCTAATTGTAGTCCGTGTATGCGAGGTGACGAGTACGTGCTAAGACTTATTTGTGGAAAGTTGCCCTTTTTGGGTTCCTAGGTCCTTGTATTCTATCACGACCCAATTTTACCTATAAGTCGTGATGGCGTCCAACACTACAGCTAGGCAAGCCAACTAATAAATTAAGCATACATTGATAAAATTTTAAACCAAGAAAATATAATAAAATCCAAACTCTACCAATGTGTGTGCCAAGACCTGGTGTCACAAGTGTATGAGCATCTAGTAGGTTATAAAAAATTTCAAATACTGTCTGAAATAAAAATAGACAGAATGAAAAAATAAAAAGAGAGACACTAGTAGCTGCAGAACGGATCAGAGAAATAGCTCACCACTATGCCCCTGGATAACGTGGGTGTAAGACGATAGGTCCCCCACTAGTACTTGCCTCAGTTCCTGCACAAAATGTGCAACATGTGTAGTATGAGTACGTAAACAACGTGTACCCAGTAAGTATCAAGCCTAATCTCGAAGTGGTAGAGATGAGATGGTCGACTTTGACACTCACTATGGGTCAATAATAATAATTGAAATACAACTAGGATATTTAAATCAACATGATTTACAGAATTTAAAATAATTTATTTAATCAGCAGAAATAATCAAATTTCTTCAAATGCAACAATTCTCAATATATTAATTAAATTCCTTCAATTCAAATCATTTCTAATTTATCAATTAAATATTATTTACAGAAATAACAATTAATTCTTTAACAAGTAAGAATAATAATTCATTAAATTTTAAGGATTTTTCAATTTATCAATTAGCTTCGCAAGCTGAAATAAGTTATTAAAGTATCGTGTAATTATTATTATTATTAAGCACGATTTCTGCCGAGGACGTGCGGCCCGATCCAGAGTGTCATGTACACTGCCGAGGAACGTGCGGCGCGATCCATAGATGCATCTATCCTGCCGAGGTATTCGGCCCGCTCCACAAGAAAGGAGGATATTTTCTTATGTACCTTCGGAAGGAGAGTATATTTATTATGAGATAAATTCAGGAGGAAGGACAATTTCTTTTAACAATTAATTGATTTAAATAGAAAATCAAGCATATGAGATTTCCATCCTTTAGTAACTTTATCTAACAATTCACAATATATTCATATATATCAATTTAATATTAATTAATCAGGGAATACAATTTACACAAGTAATTCATGCTTTGAGTCTTAAACTACTCGGACTTTAAAATTTATAGTAGCTACGCACGGACTCTCGTCACCTCGTGCATACGTAGCCCCCGCAATTAGCAACAATTATTCAATTTATTCCCTATGGGGTAATTTTCCCCTCACAAGATTAGACAAGAGACTTACCTCGTCTCAAAGTCCACTTTTCGATTATCGCGTCGCGTAAAATTCTCGATTCAATACCGAAAAATCCGAAACTATCCAAAAGTTATATAAAATAATTAATATATGTTCAATAAATTTGAAATTCATCTATTAAATAAATTACCCTATCCAAAATAGTAAAATTTCTAAAATTCACCCCGGGCCCACGTGCTCGGATTCTGGAAATTTCTGGATGAAAACGTTACCCATAATCTCAAGAACTTGAATATATAATTTCTACTCAATTGCATAACTATTTTCGTGGTTAAAATCTCACTTTTATAAAAAATTAGGGTTTTTCACCTAAACCCTTGATTTCTAAGATTTACTAGTTATAATATACCCATAATCTATGTATTTAGCTCAAGGGTATAGAATTAACTTACCTCAAAGTTGTTAGTTGAAATCTCCTCTCAAAAAGCTCCATAATCGCCTAAGAATGGGCAAAAATGGACAAAAATGGTGAATTCTCGTTCTTTTAAGCTTTCTGCCAAATAGGTCTTTCGCACCTGCGGACAGAGTACCGCACCTGCGGAAAATCCTCGCAGGTGCGAGTTCCACTTGCCTGGCCAATTCTTGCATTTGCGCACAAAGCTTCGCACCTGCGCGTTCGTAGGTGCGCAAATTCTCCGCATCTGCGGTCGATTACCCTCTTCCCTTTTCCGCTTCTGTGCACAAAAACTCGCATCTGCGAGGCTCGCTTCTGCGAGATACTGCCGCACCTGCGAGTGTCGCACCTGCGGCTGGCCAAGCGCAGGTGTGATTCTGACAGTAGCTGGGAGCTTCAGTTTTGGCTCCCAACTTCCAACTTGGTCCGAGCCTAGTCCGGTTGACACTCGGGGCCCCTGGGATCCCGTCCGAATATACCAACAAGTTTGAAATCATAAAACGGACTCGCTCCAACTCACGAAATGCGTAAAACAACATCAAATCTATGAATCACACCTCAAACCAAATTGATTCAAACTTAAGAATTTCAAGTTCAATTTACTTCCAATGTGCCGAAATATACTTAAACTACTCGGAATGACACAAAATTTTGCGTGCAAGTCTTAAATCACTATACGGAACTATTCCCTAACTCGGAATTCCAAACGGACTTCAATTACTAAAAATCCTACTTCAAACCAAATTTGAAGAAGTTTAAACCTTGAAATAGTTGATTTTTACTATTAAGCGTCAAAACGCTCCCGGGTTATCCAAAACCAGATTCGGACATACGCCCAAGTCCAAAATCATCATACGAACATATTGGAACCGTCAAATCTCGATTCCAGGGTTGTTTTCTCAAAATATTGACCGAAGTCAAACTTGTTCATTTAAAGCTAACTTAAGGAACCAAGTGTTTCGATTTCAACCCAAACGCTTTCAAATCTCGAACCAACCATCCCCGCAAGTCATAAATTAATAAAAGCATGTTCGGGGAGTTTTATTTTAGGTAGCGGGTTTCTAAAAGTCAAAATGACCGGTTGGGTCATTACATTCTCCACCTCTTAAACAAACGTTCGTCCTCGAACAGGTTTAGAATAATACCTGGAGTGCTAAATAAGTGTGGATATTTGCTCCGCATGTCCTCCTCGGCCTCCCAAGTCGCTTCCTCTACTGGTTGGCCCCTTCACTGGACCTTTACTGTAGAAATCCTCTTGGGCCTCAACTGGGGAACTTGTTTATCAACAATGATAAATGGCTATTCTTCATAACCCAAACTCTTATCTAGGTGAACTGTGCTGAAGTCCAACACATGTGATAGGTCAGCATGATACTTCTGGAGCATAGATACATGGAAAATCGGATGAACTCCCGATAGACTAGGAGGCAATGCAAGCTCATAAGCAACCTCCCCAACTCGTCTCAACACATCAAATGGGCCTATAAACCTTTGGCTCAACTTGACCTTCTTCCCGAATCTCATAATTCCCTTCATCGGTGAAACCTTCAAGAGAACTTTTTCACCTACCATAAAGGATAAATCACGTGCTTTCTGATCCGCGTAACTCTTCTGTCTGGACTGTGCTGTACGAAGTCGCTCCTGAATCAACTTCACCTTTTTCCAAGGCATCCTTTACCAAATCAGTACCATATAACTTAGCCTCACCGGGCTCAAACCATCCGATAGGTGAACGACATCGACGACCATATAAAGCCTCAAATGGAGCCATCTCGATGCTGGATTGGTAACTGTTATTATAAGCAAACTCGGCCAAAGGAAAGAAATGATCCCACTGACCTCCAAAGTCAATCATACATGCCCTGAGCATATCCTACAAAATCTGAACTGTCTCTGACTGCCCATCGGTCTGCGGATGAAAGGCTGTGCTGAGCTCTACACGGGTCCCTAATTCACTTTGTATTGCTCTCCAGAAATGTGAAGTAAACTGAGGGCCTCTATCTAATATGATGGAAATTGGCACACCTGAATATAAATCTGGGCCAACCTCTCCGAAGTATATGTAGTCACAACAAGAATAAAATGTGCCGACTTGGTCAACCTGTCAACAATCATCCAAACTGCATCAAACTTGCTCAAGGTCCGCGGCAACCCAACTACAAAGTCCATAGTGATGCGTTCCCATTTTCATTCCGGTATAGTCATCTGCTGAAGTAGGCCACTTGGCCTCTGGTGCTCATCTTTAACTTGCTGGCAATTTAGACACCTAGCTACATACTCAACTGTCCTTTCTCATTCGTCGCCACCAATAATGCTGCCTCAAGTCATGATACATCTTCGTAGCACCTGGATGAATAGAGCACCAACAACTGTGTGCCTCCTCCAGGATCTTTTTCCTCAGTTCATCCACATTAAGAACACACAGAAGATCCTGGAGTTGCAAAACACCATCCGCACCAATAGTAACTTCCTTGGCACCACCTCGTAGTACCGTTTCTCGAAGAACCATTAAGTGTGGGTCATCATACTGGCGAGCCTTGGTCTGCTCAAATAGTGAACATTGAGCTACGACACATGCAAGAACTCGGCTGGGCTCTGAAATATCTAGCCGCAAAAGTCTGTTGGCCAAGGACTGGATATCCAAAGCTAATGGCCTCTCTTTTGCTGAAATGAAAGCCAAACTACCCATTCCTTTAGCCTTTCTACTCAAGGCATCTGCAACTATATTTGCTTTACCTGGATGATATAGGATAGTAATATCATAACCTTTTAGTAATTCCAGCGATCTGTGCTGCCTTAAATTTAAGTCCCTCTGCTTCAACAAATGCTGCAAACTGTGATGATCAGTATAAACATCACAAGACACCCCATAAAGATAATGCCTCCAAATCTTAAGGGTGTGAACAATCGCAGCTAACTCCAAATCATGTACCGGATAATTCTGCTCATGGAGCTTCAACTAGCGTGAAGCATATGCAATAACTCGCCCTTCCTGCATTAATACACAACCCAAACCAACGCGTGAAGCGTCGCAATACACTGTATACATTCCCAAATCGGAAGGTAACACTAACACTGGTGTTGTAGTCAATGTTGTCTTGAGCTTCTGAAAGATTGACTCACAATCATCGGACCATCGGAACTGAACACCCTTCTGGGTTAATTTGGTCAAAGGTGCTGCAATAGATAAAAAACCTTCCACAAACCGACGATAATAACCTGCTAAACTCAGAAAACTCTTGATCTCTGTCGCCGAAGTGGGACGATGCCAATTCTGAACTGCCTCAATCTTTTTGGGATTAACTTTAATACCTTCGCTCGATACAATATGTCCCAAAAATTCTACAGACTCTAGCCAAAACTCACATTTAGAGAACTTAGCATGTAGCTTTTGTTCCTGCAATGTCTGAAGCACTACTCTCATATGCTGCTCATGTTCCTCCTTGCTGCGTGAGTAGATCAAAATGTTATCAATGAAGACAATGACAAACAAATCAATATATGGCCTGAATACCATGTTCATCAGATCCATAAACGCTACCGGGGCATTAGTTAAACCAAAAGACATTACCAGAAACTCATAATGACCACATCTAGTACAGAAAGAAGTTTTCGAAACATCAGAATCTCGAATCTTCAACTGATGATACCCCGACCTCAAGTTGATCTTAGAGAATACCCTAGCACCCTGCAACTGGTCAAATAGGTCATCAATACGCGGCAACGGGTACTTGTTATTAATAGTAACTTTGTTCAATTGGCAATAATCAATACATATTTGCATTGTTCCATCTTTCTTCTTCACAAATAATACCGGTGCACCCCAAGGCGATACACTCGGTCTAACGAACCCTTTTGCTAATAACTCTTCAAGTTGTTCTTTAAATTGTTTCAATTCTTTCGGAGCCATGCGATACGGTGGGATAGATATAGGCTGGGTGTCTAGAGTCAAGTCAATACAAAAATCAATATCACGATCAGGTGCCATACCTAAAAGATCTGAAGGAAATACATCGAAGAACTCCCGAACTACTGGCACTGAATCAATAGCCGGAGTCTTTGCAGTAGTATCCCGAACATAGGCTAGATAAGCCAAACAACCCTTCTCAACCATGTGTTGAGTCTCTATAAAAGAAACAACCAGATTAAATGAACTAACCGACGAACCTTTCCACTCCAGCCTAGGCAAAGATGGAATAGCCAAGGTAACAGTTTTGGCATGACAATCTAGAACATCATGATATGGAGATAACCAGTCCATACCCAGAATAATTTCAAAATCGATCATCTCGAGCAATAAGAGATCTGCTCTAGTTTCATAACCACAGAATGTAATAATATAAGATTGGTAGATTCGGTTCACAATAGAATAATCGCCTACAGGAGTACCCAAGGACTCATAAGGAACACCCAGGAATGGAGCAAATAGAGATGACACATATGAATACGTGGATCCTGGATCAAATAATACTGAGGCATCTTTGCCGCAAACATAAATAATACCTGTAATCACAGCATCTGAGGCCTCTACATCTGGTATAGCCGATAAAGCATAGAACCGAGCTGGTGCGCTAACTGGCTGGCCTCCGCCTAGCTGACCTCCACCTCTAGGACGGCCCCTACCCACCTGTCCTCTACATCTTGGTGGTCGGACTACTGGTCGAGCAACTGGTCCGGTAAACATAGGCTGCTGACCCTGCTGTACTGGTCTACCCCGAAGCCTGGGGAAAAACCTCTGCATGTGACTGGGATCCCCGCACTCATAGCAACTTTTTGGTGCGATGGGCTGCTGACTAAGTGTCTGGCCCTGGGAAACTGAATATCCACTGGGAGGACCCTGAATACCTGGTGGGCGTAGGAACTCTCTGGTATAGTACTGAGATAAGGTTGCACTAGGGCACCTCGAGGAGGTGGTGGTGCTGGAAATGGGGGTCTGCTGGACTACCCCCTCACGAACTAACTTCTGCCCCTAGACAGAGCACCTCTGAACTCTCCAAAGTAGATGAACCGCTTATCTCTCATAATCTGCTCTCGGCTCCGCTGACGCACACCCTCAATCCTCTGGGCTATGTCCATAACTCGCTCATAAGAAGTACCCATCTCAACCTCTCGAGCCATAGTTGCCTGAATACCAGTATGTAAACCGGCTACAAATCTCCGCACTCTCTCCGCCTCAGTAGGGAGTATCATAAGTGCATGGCGAGATAATTCAGAAAACCTCACCTCATAATCAGTCACTGACATCTGACCCTGCTGGAGCTGCTCAAACTGAAACCGCAACTCTTCTCTCTGGGAGGGTGGAATATACATGTCCAGGAAGATACGGGTGAACCTATCCCAAGTCATAGGAGGAGAATCTGCTGGTCTGCCAAGAACATAAGACTGCCACCATCTACGGGCTCTGCCCTCTAGCTGAAAAGTAGCGAAATCAACCCCATGAGATTCCAATATCCTCATGTTGTGCAGTCTGTCCCTACAACGATCAATGAAGTCCTGTGGATCCTCATGTCGCTCACCCCCAAAGACAGGAGGCTTTAGTCTAGTCTATTGGTCCAATAGTTTCTGAGGATCGGCGGCTACAGTTGGCCTGGGCTCAGGTGTAGCTGCTACCACTGGTTGGGCTCCACCCATGGGTAGTGCACCCTGGGTTTGATATACAGTAGCTTCCTGTCCATGAGCCTGTGTGGTAGGGGTCTGTGCTCCCCCGCCAGCCTGAGATGTGGCTGGGTCTGCCGAAAATAAACCGGCGTGAGTCATATTGTCCATGAACCGTAGCATACGACCCACGACATCCTGAAATTCCGGTGCAGATGTGAAATCCACCGGAGCTAGCTCTGCCAAAGGCACCTCATCCTGTTCCTCAACAATGGGGTTCTCTGCTGGACCCACTGGAGGCATAACTGGAATAGACCTGGGATATCCTCGCCCTCTACCACGGGCTGGAGCCCTCCCTCGGCCTCGGCCTCTAGCAATTAGGGGAGTAGATCTTCCCTGGTCTGAAACTTCATTCGAGCGCGTTCTCACCATCTGTGAGAGAATAAAAGAAGGATATTTAGTACTACATTAATTGCATGATGGAATATGGAGAAAGGTAATTTCCTAACACCCTATATCCTCTTGAAGATAAGTACAGACGTCTCCGTACCGATCCACAAGATTCCATTAGGCCTGCTCATAACTTGTGAGACCTGCGTGAACCTAGTGCTCTGATACCATGTTGTCACGACCCAATTTCACCTATAAGTCGTGATGGCGCCCAACACTACAACTAGGCAAGCCAACTAATAAATTAAGCATACATTGATAAAATTTAAAACCAAGAAAATATAATAAAACCCAAACTCTACCAATGCGTGTGCCAAGACCTGATGCCACAAGTGTATGAGATCTAATAGATTGTACAAAACCTCAAATACTATCTGAAATAAAAATAGACAGAATGAAAAAAATACAAAGAGAGACACTAGTAGCTGCAGAACGGATCAGAGAAACAGCTCACCACTATGCCCCTGGATAACGTGGGTGTAAGACGATAGGTCCCCCACTAGTACTTGCCTCAGTTCCTGCACAAAAAGTGTATCAAGTATAGTATGAGTACGTAAACAACGTGTACCCAGTAAGTATCAAGCCTAATCTCGAAGTGGTAGAGACGAGATGGCCGACTTTGACACTCACTATGGGTCAATAATAATAATTGAAATACAACTAGGATATTTAAATCAGCATGATTTACAGAATTTAAAATAATTTATTTAATCAGCGGAAATAATCAAATTCTTTCAAATGCAACAATTCTCAATATATTAATTAAATTCCTTCAATTCAAATAATTTCTAATTTATCAATTAAATATCATTTACAGGAATAACAATTAATTCTTTAACAAGCAAGAATAATAATTCATTAAATTTCAAGGATTTTCCAATTTATCAATTAGCTTCGCAAGCTGAAATAAGCTATTAAAGTATCGTGTAATTATTATTATTATTATTATTAAGCACGATTTCTGCCGAGGACGTACGGCCCGATCCAGAGTGTCGTGTACACTGCCGAGGGATATGCGACGCGATCCATAGATGCATCTATCTTGTCGAGGCATTCGGCCCGTTCCACAAGAAAGGTGGACATTTTCTTATGTACCTCCGGAAGGAGAGTATATTTATTATGATATAAATTCGGGAGGAAGGATAATTTCTTTTAACAATTAATTGATTTAAACAGAAAATCAAGCATATGAGATTTCCATCCTTTAATATCTTTATCTAACAATTTACAATATTTTCATATATATCAATTTAATATTAATTAATCAGGAAATACAATTAACACAAGTAATTCATGCTTTGAGTCTTAAACTACCCGGACTTTAGCATTTATAGTAGCTACGCACGGACTCTCGTTACCTAGTGAGTACGTAGCCCCCGCAATTAGCAACAAGTATTCAATTTAATCCCTATGGGGTAATTTTCCCCTCACAAGGTTAGACAAGAGACTTACCTCATCTCAAAGTTCACTTTTCGATTATCCGATTCGGACATACGCCCAAGTCCTAAATCATCATACGAACCTATTGGAACCATCAAATCCCGATTCCGGGGTCGTTTTCTCAAAATGTTAACCGAAGTCAAACTTGTCCATTTAAAGCTAACTTAAGGAACCAAGTGTTCCGATTTCAACCCAAACGCTTCCAAATCCCGAACCAACCATCCCAGCAAGTCATAAATTAATAAAAGCATGTTCAGGGAGTTTTATTTTTGGGAACAGTTTTCTAAAAGTTAAAATGACCGGTTTGGTCATTACATATTCGCTGAGTATGTAGTTGTTCTCGTTATGATTACGTTTCTTAATTGCTAGTTTCACTTCTACCTTTTTTAATTAGAATTAATTGCTTCATGACCCACCCTCGTTTCTTATTTGAGTCATATGTGCCCTAACTGAAATTATTATCTCTTCTATTGCCATGTTGTCTTTTCCCTAACTGCTTATCTTCATTTGAAGTTATAATTATTTCTTTTGTAATTGTTCATCCTTAACTAAGGCTATGATTTTCTTTATACTGCTTATTCTTAATTGAAGTCGTTGTGTCTCTTTCGTACTTGCCCAACCTTAAAAGATGTTTAGATATCTTATATTTTAGTTGACTTATCCTTATTGGAATTAATGACTCGTGATATCTCCCTTGTTGTTAAACTGTACTTTGTGGGACCGTTGTTACATATTATTTTCTCCCTTGTTGAGTTGGTCCTATTATGACTAGCATTCTCTATTGTGGCTACTCCTCATGAATTAATTCCTCTGTTCCTTTGAGTTTTGGAATTTCTAAGTTGATATATTTGTCGTACCCTTGTATTAGTGTTATTGTTGTTGTTGTACTTGTTATTCTTGCATATTTACTTTGGGACTACGAGGCAGTACCTCGGGAGATCCCCCTGTCCTGCATATCTACTTTTGGGACTACGAGGCGGTATCTCGGGAGATCCCCTGTTGAGCATTTACTTTTGGGACTACGAGACGGTATCTCGGGAATGCACTTTGTTGACATCTCTTTGTTATGGGGTTGCACGAGGTTTCTGTCGTGCTATTGTTACTATTGATATTTGCACATACGGTGTGACAAGGAAGTATATATATATATATATATATATATATATATATATATATATATATATATATATGGGTTGCGCATGTTGCAAGACAAGGTGGAAACATTATTATGCACGTGCGGCGAGACAAGGGGGGCATTTACTTTACTATTGCGCACGTGGCAAGACAAGGTGGGCTATGTCAGGGATTTCTTTGTGATGGCCTGGGGGCATTCTTGTTATTGAAATTTGTGTAGTGGTACACTTATCTGTGTGAGCTTTATCTTGTGAAAGTTGTGAGAAAATATTCTACGTGTTGTCCGTTCTTTTCCTTATGCTCACTAGCTAGTATGAACTATGTTAGGACACTTGCACAAGCATATACGTAGTTAAGAACTCTTATCGGATAAGAGGTTTCCTTGATATTGTTGAGTATAGATGCACCCCCTTGCTTACCTTCCTTCTATGTGAGAATGGCTCTATTTGGCACGCGAGTCGTCAGTGCGGTTATGAAGTGTAATGAGAGCACATGATGCCAAGTGTTAGGGTTCAGGTATTGAGACCCGTGAGTTATGATTTATCCAATGTTCGGTACCTCGTGGAGTTTATTGACTAAAACCCGGTATAAAGGTTGTCGTATTGTTGTGTTATTACCTGTCCTTTCTTTATCTGTGATTATCGGACTTAGGCTGTGTTTCCGTTCATTCTTCTATGTCATTATTATGGTTTTCCGCTGATAGTTGTTGTTTTTCTTCCTTATTGCAATTACCATATTAATCTCCACTTCGCGTTGTCTTTATATAGATATCATACTCTATTGTTTCTATACTTATACTTGTTCAGGTTATTTAGTCCAGTAGGTGTCTTGACTGTACCTCGTCACTACTCCACTGAGGTTAGTCTTGATACTTGTTGGGTACCGCCGTGGTGTACTCATACTACACTTCTGCACATTTTCGTACAGATCCAAGTATTTCGAAGTCAGTTGATCATTAGGTAGCTGTGCGGATTGTTGCTGTGGAGACTCAAGGTAAACCTGCTGCTGCGTTCGCAGGCTTCGGAGTCACCTTCCTATTTTGTATTCACATTGTTTTACCTATTTCCAAACAGTTGTATTTAGAAATTCGTAGCAAATCTCTGTAGAGCTTATGACTTGTACTACCGGTTTTGGAAATTATAAATTTTATAGAGATTTCCATTTCAAAAGTTGCTAGATGTTATTTATTATTGTTGTTATTCAGTAAATATTAGGCTTACCTAGTCCCTAAGACTAGGTTCCATCACGATACCCAACAGAGGGGAAAGTGGGTCGTGACAAGTGGTATCAGAGCTCTAGGTTCATAGGGGCTACGGGTCATAAGCGAGTTTAGTAGAGTTCTGTGGATCGGTATAGAGATGTCTATACTTATCTTCGAGAGGCTACGAAAATATTAGGACAGTTACACTTCCTTCATTCCTATCGTGCGAGTTCATTAATCTCAAAGTTTGAACTTTTATCATTCCATTCTCTCACAGATAGTGAGGACACGAGCTGCAGTTACTGATGACGTTACCCCCGGAGCAGATGTCGCTAGGTGCAGAGGCAGGGGCCGACGAGGAGCACATGCCGCAGCTAGGGCACTTACTAGAGCAGCAGTTGAGGAGTCGCCAGTAGTTCTAGTTGGGGGGTGGGCAGGTACCGGAGGTGCCTGCTGTTAACCCCGGACTTCAGGAGACCTTAGCACAGTTCCTGAGCATGTTTTGTACATTGGCTCAGGCGGGGTTAATTCTGGTTGTACCAGCCATTTCACAGACCGGGGGAGGAACCCAAACTCCCGCCGCCCACACTCCAGAGCAGCGAGTTCATATTGGTAAGGTTCCAAGTATCATGGCGACACAGCTTGTGGTTCTAGTTCAGCCGTGGTTAGGGCAGCGGCATCTGAGGAAGAACAACTTATACTTGAGAGGTACTAGAAGTACCACCCTCCTACCTTCAGTGGATTGACGACAGACGATGCCAAGGGTTTCCTGGAGGAGTGTCACCGCATTCTCCGTACTATGGGTATTATGGAGACGAGCGGGGTTGCTTTTACTACGTTCCAACTTAGGGGAGCGGTTTATCAATGGTGGCGGGCGTATAAGTTGGGTAGCCCGGCCGAGTCAGCCACTTACATGGGTTTGGTTTTCAGATATGTTCCTAAGAGAGTTTGTACCTCGGTCCCTTCGGGATGCATGGCATGCGGAGTTTGAGCAGCTGCGTTAGAGCACTATGTTAGTGTCAGAGTACGCCATTAGATTTAGTGATTTGGGTAGACATGCCCCTGCTTTGGTCGCTACAGTTAGAGAGCGTGCCCGTAGATTCATTGAGGGGCTCAGGCATGATATTCGGTTCAACATGGCTCGGGAGTTAGAGTGGGATGTTTTGTTTCAGCAGGTAGTAGGGATCGCTCGCCAAGTAGAGGGCATGTGGGATAAGGATAGAGGAGACATACGAGGTCAGGAGAGAGAGGACAGGGAGGCGAGGAGGCCTCGTAGACCGGAGAGATCTACTGGTCCTTATTTTGGAGGCAGGGTACGACATGGTATAACTTTTGTGGGTCAGCTAGTTCAGTTTGCACTTTAGGCTTCGCATAGTATTTCAGGTGCTCATGGATATCAGAGTACCCGTATCGCACAGTTCCCATAGCCACGTCAGCAGAGAGGTTGCTTCGAGTCTGGAGATACCAGCCACAAATTGAGAGATTGTCCTAGACTCCAAACAGGTGTGTCATAGCGGAGTATTCAGGAGAGTAGAGGGCGCCCAAGAGGGGAAGGCCCGGCCCGTTGATGTGTTTCATATAGTAGTCTTGAGGCCACTATGCCGGATGATGTCATACACGTATGCTTTTGATTTGTTACAGAGGGACACCATTCATATTTTGATTCGGTTCTGCTTATCGGGGCGAGTTCCCCTATTTGTTGTCCCACCTATGGGTGAGTTCATGGCCTAGCATTATGTTTATGTGTTTGCCCCTGTTGGGAGATTCTATGAGTGATAGCCATGTATATCATTGTTTTAATTTATTATTGAAAGTTACGAGACTAGAAGTGAATTCATATTGTCTATTATTGCAGGTTTGATATGATTCATGAGTAATTTGATTAAGATTTGTGATTTGATACTCTACCGAGGTGAGAGTTCAGTAAGTGTTGTGATTTTATTGGCAGAATTGAGTTAGTGGAAGATTTCAATTTGTTATGATGTGTATTCGGCTTATGATTCAGAGTTGAGGGTGAGCCCTCACGATTCCATGTGATTTGATATGTTTGATCCGGGCTACGTGCCGCGATGGAGGTTATATTAGGATGATATCCTTGTGATTTGTTCATATACTTTGGTTTTTCCTTTTAAATTGATTCGTAATATGGTACTGATAGAGAGTTTTACCTGTCGGGCTTTTTTGTTATTTCTCTTATGTGTTTCTCTTTACATATTCAGTCATTTTTGTTCCGTGCTTCTTGAGTTTTAGCTTGCGGGGTGTGTGCCCGATGGTGTTAGTTGTGACTTGCTGATTCGGGTATAGTTAAGATGTCTTCATGTTTCTTGCATCGTTGTTAGTGTTGTGGAGGTTTGAAATAAGGTTCTAACGAATATGAGGCTAATTGCCGGTGCTGGTTTTGATTACGGGCAGCTATTGTGATCAGAAATGTTATTACGGGCATATGTGTGGCGTGTCATATTGAGTGGTCATACCTTGTGGGTATAGGCATGAGTTGTTACTGCTGGTTGAGACTGATACCGGGTATGGATTTAGAATCGGGTCTTTTGGAGATGAATGGAAGGTGAAAATTTCGACTCTAAGGCTTATTGGTGTTGGTGGAAAGGGTGCATTACAATTGAGATGGTGTTATCAGGTTTATGTGGATTGGGGTGACATGGGGTCACCCGCGGGTGTATGTTGGATATGTGCTTTCATTGATTTGAAGACTTCAAGGCGATTCTTGGAACGTTCGAGGACGAATGTTTGTTTAAGAGGGGAAGGATATAATGACCCGGCCGA
The DNA here is from genome assembly GCF_000390325.3 of Nicotiana tomentosiformis. NCBI lineage: Eukaryota > Viridiplantae > Streptophyta > Magnoliopsida > Solanales > Solanaceae > Nicotiana > Nicotiana tomentosiformis. The sequence continues at coordinate 112,138,600 of NC_090819.1, read as the reverse complement.
TCGTTTTGAGAATTTAAGTCCCGATCGACGGCACAAGGTCCTAAGCAGCTTCGTATTATGTGTATTGATTTGCGTGCGTGTTTGAGTTCAGTTGCCGGATAATTCGGAGTCAAATCGGAAGAAGGATGCAAGTTTTGGAAGCTTAAGTCTTAAGATTTTGACCATAGTCAGAACTGTGTGAAGATGACTACAAAATGGAGTTTCATCAGTTCCGTTAGCTCTGGTGGTGATTTTGGACTTAGGGGCGTGTCTGGATCATGTTTTGGAGGTCTGTAGCTCATTTCAGCTTGAAATGGCAAAAGTCGAATTTTTGGAGATTTTGACCGGTAGTGGACTTTTTGATATCGGAGTCGGAATCCGATTCCAGAAGTTGGAGTAGGTCCATAATGTTGAATATGACTTGTGTGCAAAATTTGGGGTCAATCGGACGCGGTTTGATAGGTTTCGGCATCGGTTGTAGAAATTTGAAGTTTCAAGTTCATTAAGTTTGAATTTGATGTTATTTGAGGGCTTGACTAAGTTCGTATAGTGTTATAGGACTGGTTGGTATGTATGATTGAGGTCCCGAGGGTCTCGGGTGAGTTTCGAATGCTTAACGGATCAAAATTTGGACTTGTGTAATTGCTAAAGCTTTCAAGCTTCTGGTGTAATTGCACATGAGGTGGGGTGGCCGCATGTGCGGACTCGCACGTGTGGACTCGCATGTGCGGAAGGGAGCTCGCAGATGCGGTCGTGGTCTAGGTAACCAGTGGTCGTAGGTGAGACAAAAGGGGTGCAGAAGCGGAGCCGCTTCTGCGGAGAAGGGATCGTAGAAGCGGAAGGCGTACTGAGTGAGGATTCCGCAGAAGCTGACAAGAATCCGCAGGCGCGCACTCGCAGGTTCGGCCTTATGCTCGCAGAAGCAGACCAGAGGACTTAAGTCATTTCCGCACCTGCGATGGAATTTTCGCAGGTGCGGCGTCGCACGTGCGACTGGAAGCCCGCAGAAGCGGAAATCGCTGGGCAGAAAAGGGCTAAGTGCGAGGGTTGATTTCATTCTCCAACTTTGGACCTAGAGAGCTCGGATTGAGGTGAAATTTTGAGGGATTTTCAGAGGGAGCTTGTGGGTAACGATTCTTAACTTTTTTATGGTTATATATCATTAATCTATGGTTGATTTCATCATTTAATTTCAGATTTGGGTTGAATTTTTGGGAAAAATGGGAAGAAGTTCTTCAACTAAGATTTTGTGTTTTGATTGAGATTTTGATATCGGATTTGGATAATTTTGGTACGAGTGAACTCATGAGGGAATGGGTGTTCATATTTTGTGACTTTTACTTTATTCCGAGACATGGGTCCGGGTCGACCTTTTAGAATGGATTTCGAAATTTTTGTTAGTGTCTTGATTTCATTAACTAGATTAGTCTATTATAGTTGTATTTATGATATATAATTGATTTTGACTAGATTTGGGCCATTCGGAGTCGGATATTCGTGGAAATTCATCGTTACCGATTGATTGAGCTTGGTTCGAGGTAAGTATCTTGCCTAACTTCGTGTGGGGGAACTACACCTTAGGATTTGAGTCTTCTATGCTAATTGAAGTCCGTGTATGCGAGGTGACGAGTACGTGCTCAGACTTATTTGTGGAAAGTTGGCCTTTTTGGGTTCTTAGGTCCTTGTATTCGTTGAGTATGCAGTTGTTCTCGTTATGATTACGTTTCTTAATTACTAGTTTCACTTCTACCTGCATTAATTAGAACTAATTGCTTCAGGATCCGCCCTCGTTGCCTATTTGAGTCATATGTGCCCTAACTAAAGTTGTTATCTCTTCTATCGCCATGTTGTCTTTTTACTAACTGTTTTTCTTTATACTGCTTATTCTTAATTGAAGTTGTTATGTCTCTTTCGTACTTGCCCAATCTTAAAAGAAGTTCAGATATTCTATATCTTAGTTGACTTATCCTTATTGGAATTAATGACTCGTGATATCTCCCTTGTTGTTGAACTATACTTTGTAGGACCGTTGTTACATATTATTTTCTCCCTTGTTGAGTTGTTCCTATTATGACTAGCATTCTCTATTGTGGCGACTCCTCGTGAATTAATTCCTCCGTTCCTTTGAGTATTGGAATTTCTGAGTTGATTTATTTGCCGTACCCTTGAATTAGTGTTATTATTGATTTTGTACATATTGTTCTTGCATATTTACTTTGAGACTACGAGACGGTACCTCGGGAGATCCCCCTGTCTTGCATATTTACTTTTGGGACTATGAGGCGGTACCTCGGGAGATCCCCTGTTGAGCATTTACTTTTGGGACTACGAGACGGTATCTCGGGAGTGCCCTTTGTTGACATCTCTTTGGTATGGGGTTGCACGAGGTTTCTGCCTTGCTATTGTTACTATTGATATTTGCACATACGGCGTGACAAGGCAGTATATATATATATATATATATATATATATATATATATATATATATATATATATATATATATATGTGGGTTGCGCATGTGGTGAGACAAGGTAGGAACATTATTATGCACGTGTGACGAGACAAGGCGGCATTTACTTTACTATTACGCATTTGGCGAGACAAGGTGGGCTATGTCAGGGATTGATTTGTGAGGGCGTAGGGGCATTCTTGTTGTTGATATTTGTGTAGTGGTACACTTATCTGTGTGAGCTTGATCTTGTGAAAGTTGTGAGAAAATATTCTACGTGCTGTCCGTTCTTTTCCTTATGTTCACTAGCTGGTATGAACTATGTTCGGACACTTGCACAAGCATACACATAGTTAAGCACTCTTATCGGATAAGAGGTTTCCTTGATATTGTTGAGTATAGATGCACCCCCTTTCTCACTTGCCTTCTATGTGAGAATGGCTCCATTTGGCACGCGAGTCGTCAGTGCGGTCATGAGGTGTAATGAGGGCACATGATGCCAAGTGATAGGGTTCAGGTATTGAGACCCGTGAGTTGTGATTTGTTCGAGGTTCGGTACCTTGTGGAGTTTATTGACTAAAACCCGGTGTAAAAGTTGTCGTATTGTTGAGTTTTTACTTGTCCTTTCATCTGTGATTATTGGACTTAGGCTATGTTTCCGTTCATTCTTCCAGATAGAAATTTAAGGGTGTTTACCAGACGGGCTGGACCAGGCTGGACATTCAAAAACAACCTGTCCGATTAGTGGGGCAGGCTAGTTAGTGGGCTAGGGTCCCGGGCTGGTAGTGGGCTAGGATATTCCGAATTTTGGTGGTCCAGTCCGGGTTCGGGATTATCGAATCCGGACCGGGCCGGGTTACTAAGTATTTTAAGGCATAAAATTAAACTTTTAAACTTTAAAGATTTAAATTTGAAATTTGAATTTTAAAATTTGAAAATTAAAATTAAGTGGCTACATAAAATTATTTAATAAGACCAATATGTAAGGATCTAACTTCAAAGGCATTCATCTCATATTTTCACTGCATAATAATACTTTAAATTAACTTGTCTTATAAACTAACATATTAAGCTTAAATAAGTCTAACAAATTCAAAATAACACAAACTGTCTCAAATCAACTTAAATAAGAAGTCTTGGAGGACGCTCAAGATAACCCTTGATATGCCTCCTTAAACCAATTGTGCCCTCCCAGTTTCGACAAACATTAAAGACTCGACCACAATTCTTGCACTATACTTTGCGAACTTCTTCATTTTCTTCTACCACCTCAAAGTGTTCCCATACATGTGAACGCACTCTAGACGCACGGGGCATGATTTAATTTGAACGCAACAAAAATGGTAACCACACTTCACTTGATAACTGTAATTTTGTAGTGGCTACCGTAAATAATTGATAAAACTTGAAATATTAATTAATTGAGATCTTGAAAGCAATAATCATTCAATAATCAAGAGGGAATTGAGAGAGAATAAGAGTAAAAGAAGAGAGCAAGTTGTGAGAAAAAATAAAGAAGAGGGGGGCTATTTATAGTTATTAAAAGGCTAAGAATGTAATTTATCAATTATTAGGGGTGGAGCGGCTATTTTAGTAAGGGGATATGCCGAAATGGTTAAAAGTGCAAAAAATGACCGTTGCCCAACGGTCATTTTTTATTTTGACCATTGGCAACAGTTAGATTTTTTTTAAAAAAACTTACAACTTAAACCGGACTGGACCGGGCTGGATTGGGCTGGAACACAGTTAAAATCCTTAAACGGGTTAGCGGGCTAGCCGCGTTCCGGTGCACAGGTAGCCAAAAAAAGGCCCGACCCAGTCCGGCACAACCCCCCACCCTAGCCAACCCTTCCCACCCCTTACCAAATCGGGCTAACCCGGTCTGAACCAGGTCGAACCGGGTTGTTAGTGGGCTAGTCCGTCTCGATTGACACCTTTATAAAAATTACATATAATTATTAAGTATCAGTTAAGAAGCAGGACATGAAACTGTTTCTCAAATTTTGTACTTGATAACATGTTTTCTTTTTTTAATATCTCTAACAACCCAACCCCTTAATATTAGTACATGCATTTTATTCTGTGACCAATATTAAATAATAAAAAACATATCACGTTATAATATGTCTTATTTGAGCATATTGTTCTAACAAAATTCTTACTACCACTTTATGTTTTACCTCAAAGTCGAATAAGTCTTATAGTCTGTTTGGCCAAATTAGAAAAATTAGCTTATTTTGAGAAATTGTAACAACCCGATCGGTCGTTTTGTGTAATTGCACCTTGTTACTCCTTTTTATACTTTACACATGTGTGTTTATGATTTTATGACTTGCGGGGGTGATTAGTTTCGTTTCGGAAAGCTTTCGGGTTAATTTGGACCCTTTGATGCTTGACTTAGAAGTTTAAATTAGAAATATTGACCAAACTTTGACTTTTGCAAAAATGACCCCGGAACTATGTTTTGATTGCTCCAATAACTTCGTATAGTGATTTCGCACTTGGGCGTATGCCCGGAATTAATTTCGAAAGTACGTAGGTTGATTTGTATTGATTTGCCGAAATTTGACAATTTGAAGTTGGAAACAATTGACCGTAGGTTGACTTTTAGATATCGAGCTTAGAATTTGATTTTGGGACTTGGAATAGGTCCGTTATTGTATTTAGAACCTGTCTACAAAGTTTGGTGTCCTTTGGAGTTGATTTGATAGGATTCGAACATTTAGTTGTAACTTTAGAAATTCTTGAACTTTACTTTGAAATTCATGCGTTTTAGTGTTTGATTTGTAGTTGTAGATGTTATTTTTGTATTTTGATCGTGCGAGCGAGTTTGTATGATATTTTTAGACTTGTGTGTATATTTGGTTTGGAGCCTCGAGGGCTCGGATGAGTTTCAGACATGTTTCAGAATAGTTTTGAACTGAAATTGGACTTCTGGTGTTGTTGGTGCTCAGCTATCGCAATTGCGAAGGTGACAGTGGGGGCTTAGTTATTGCAATTGCGAAGATTGCCAGATTTTGCCTTAGTTCGCATTTGCGAACACTTGTTCGCTTTTGCGATGCTCTCCAGTTCGCATTTGCGAACCCTAATGCACCCCTCCACTCTAATCGTGGCAAACCTGGCATAGCCAATGTCATTGTCTTGGCGTGACAATCTAGAATATCATGATTGGGAGACAACCAATCCATGCACAAGATAACATCAAAATCTGCCATACTAAGCAACAATAGATCAACTATGGTCTCAAAACAACCAATAACAACTAAACACGACTGATACACATAGTCCACAACAATAGAATCTCCCATAGGCATGGACACATAAATAGGAGAACTCAAGGAATCACGAGATATATCCAAATATGGAGCAAAGTAAGATGACACAAATGAATAAGTGGATCCTGGATAAAAAAAGACCGATGCATCTCTATGGAAAATCGGAACCATACCTGTAATGACCAAGTCTGAAGCAACTGCCTCTGTCCTACCCGGAAAAGCATAGAATATGGCCTGACCTCCCCCTCTAGGGCAACCTCTACCCGCCTGTCCCCCACCCCTAGCTGGCTGTGCGGGTGGAGCGGCAACTGGGGCAGCAATCATGGCCTGAGATGTTTGCGGACGTGACTGAATCCGTGAATCTGTGCACCCCTCCTAAGTCTGGGGTAGTCTTTAACCATATGACGGGTATCATCACACTCAAAGCAAGCTCTCGATGGGCGTGGCTGTTGGGACCGGCTCGGGCTTGGTCGGCTGGACTGACCGCTGAAGGCACCCCGTCTAGGAGGTGCACTAGAATGTGGCTGAGTAAAGGGTGCAACCTGAGACCTCGGAACAACCGGAGCACCACTAGAAGCTGGAAGTACTGAATTGTCACGACCCAAAATCCCACCACAGGCGTCGTGATGGCACTTAGTCTCTAAGACTAAGTAAGCCGATTATAGTTACAATTCAAGCCATTTTTTTTTAAACAAAAAAAATAGATAATCGAAACCAACAGCGGAAATAATTACAAACGACCTCCCAAGACTGGTAATACTGAGTCACGAACTCTAACTGAATACATGAAATGATCTCAATGATCGATTACTCAATACTGTTTGATTAATAATTAACAGTATAATAAAATGGAAAGACTCCAAGGGGCTGCGGCGACCAAGCAACTCTACCTTGAATCCTTGCGATCACACTCTAACACTGTCCGAGTCTGATATATCCAATACCTGGCTCTGCACAAAAAAGTGTAAAAGTGTAGTATGAGTATACCACAGTCAGTACCCAGTAAGTATCAAGACTAACCTCAGTGGAGTAGTGACGAGGTACAGTCAAGACACTTACTAGTCTAATAACCTGTGTAATATAATATACAAAAATAATAGGAAACAAATAACAATGATGGAAACAATAATCAACCAGTGATTTACACAGTAGGGCAATAAGAACACCATAAATATTGCTCAACAAATAATGAATACAAGTACAACTAATTAATCAAGTCCTTCAAATATAAATCTTTCGCCTATATATTTTTCAAATAATAATCTTCAGGATATAATACTTTCCAATAAATATATTTCGAATATACTCCCTTCAAATAAATATCTTTCAAATAAATCTCTTTCAAATATAATTCTTTCAAATAAATTTCTTTCGAATAAAAGTCACCCTATGACACCTCATTTCAAAATCATAAAATACGGGTCTCAGCCCACTTTCTTATTTCCACGGCACCTCGTGCCAATTTCTCTATCATCATCATTTACTCATAGCACCTCGTGCCCGCATTTCATATCACAACTGCATGAACAATTCACGTGCCAATATCATCATTATTTACTCACGGCACCTCGTGCCCATATTTCATTTCATAATTCGCCTGGAAATAGACACAGGCTCCCAATTTCAACATAGATCAGACTATTTTCAAGTTTATCGAAACAACAAGAAAAATTATACAAGATATAAAAATAAACATAAGGAAAATCACAACATCACATAAAAATTACCAACGCAATAACTCTACATCATCACATATCATCCCTCACAATATCCACCCTTATCTCTCCTATAGCCACCCTTATCACTCCTATAATAGCCTCCTGTATCCCTCCGCCCTGATGGAATGACTCGGCCAGTCATTTTGAGGGTATTAGCCCCGATCCCTTATCTCTCCTATAGCCACCCTTAAATCTGGTCCTGAGGGTATGAAGCACCGGATTATCGGATTATGTGAGTATCTTGGAGGTGACGCACATGCTAGGTGACGGGCATGTGGGCGTGCACCGAAGGAATTGAGACTTGGTCTATTCCGTGAAACTGTAAAGTTGAATAACTTGTTGCTAGCTATATGCTCTCCCTGTGTTATAGAAATTTGACTGCAAATCATGTTAGAAATCATGCTTAGGCTATGTGATGGTACTGTTGGGACCCGCAGAGGTCGCGTACTTGTTGAATTACCTGCTAATTGATGTCTTGTACTCAGTCGTGGTTTTACTTGCGTATCATATCTCAGCCTCTTCTTTATTCTTGTTGATATACTATGTTATCTTTGTTTGGGCCGATCTTTATGATTTCCGAGAGCCCGAGAGACTAGAGAGGTTGATGACTGAGTGAGGTCGAGGGCCTGTCTGTGAGGTATTGATACTATGGCACGTGAGTTATCCGTGCGGATATAGCGCTTGGGCTAAAAGGAGCCTCTCCAGAGTCTGCACGCCCACAGGGAGCGCAGGTACCTATTGAGTATGAGTACTGAGGGCTGAGAGCCGAGTGATTTGAGATATTGTGACGAGTTGGGTGAATGTTGCCCTGAGAGGTTGTACTTGCCTTTTTCATTTTTTGATGCACTTAGTTGCTATCTGTCCTTGTTGTGAAATTCCTGAATGATTCTATATCTGGATTACCTTGAACTTTTGTAGAAAACTGATTTGACTTAAACTACTGGATGTGAAAGCATGTCTATTATTTGCTGGAATTATTGAAAATGAACTGTAATTGTACAGCTCGTCACTACCTTCTCAGTTCCTTATTTATTTTTGTTACTTATTGAGTTGGTTGTACTCACGCTACACCCTGCACTTCGTGTACAGATCCAGGTATTCCCGGTCGTAGCGGGTGTTGATATTTGAGCAGTTGATTTCGGAGACTATCGAGGTAGATACATGGCATTCGCATGCCTTGGCTCTCCTTTATTATCTTATTCTCATTTCAGTTCTTATTCCTTATATGTTGTATTAGACTACTCCTGGTATAGATGTTCATGTACTCAGTGGCACCCCGATGTCGGGCTATTTTTCGGCACTTATGCTTTGGGTCTCTGTTCCGGCCGCAACAACCACTTCTCAGGCTGGGGGAGGTGCTCAGACTCCTGCCGCCCGCACAATAGAGCAGGTCATACAGGGACTCCAGACACCGGGGGCACTACCAGCCTAGCCGGTTGCAACTGCTCAGGACTATGTAGTTCTTGTCATGCCTGATGATGAGCAACATAGATTGGAGAGGTTTGGGAGACTCCAGCCTCCATCTTTCAGTGGTACTCAGGGAGAGGATGCACATGGCTTCTTGGATAGGTGTCAGAGGATACTCCATACAACAGGTATTCTAGAGACCAGTGGGGTCTCATTCACTACTTTTTCGTTCTCTGGGGCTGCCTTTAGTTGGTGGGAGGCTTACGAGAAGTGTAGGCCGGTAGGCGCAGCACCCCTTACCTGGAAGCAGTTCTCCCGTCTATTCCTGGAGAAGTTCATGCCTCAGTCCCGCAGAGAGGAGCTGCACAGGCAGTTCGAGCAGCTTTGTTAGTGTGATATGTCCATGACGCAGTATGAGATGAGATTTTTAGAGTTGGCCCGTCATGCTATCTAGTTGGTTCCCACATACAGGGAGAGGATTAGGAGGTTCATAGATGGCCTAACTTTTCAGCTGCGATTTCTTATGACTAGAGAGAAAGTGTCTGATACTACTTTCGACGAGGTTGTCGACATTGCTCGTCAGATTGAGATGCTTCGCAGCCAGGAGCGGGTTGAGAGGGAGGCCAAGAGGCCTCGTGGCCAGGGTGGATTCAGTGGTGTTCTTTCTGGAGGGCAGTTCCACCACGGTAGGGGTCGTCCTTTCAGACATGCTCAGACGGCTCGCCCAGTTCACCGTGGTGCATCATCTGGCTATAGTTCACACAGCTATTAGTAGGGCCAATCTTCATTCAGTGCACTACCAGTGCAGAGTTCTCACCCTGCCTCGTCAGCTCAGGTGTCTACGAGTAGTTCTTCGGGGTATCAGGAGCAACAGTTTCATCAGAGGAGGGGCTGCTTCGAGTGCGGAGATTTTAGTCATATTAAGAGAGATTTCCCTAGGTTGTTAGGTGGGATTCCACATCAGAGTCCTCAGCCAATGGCACCAGCACCATCAGCTTTATCACCCGCCCAGCCAGCTAGGGGTGGGGTTCAGTCAGCTAGGGATCGCCGTAGAGGGGAAGGCCGATCAGGTGGCGGCCAGGCCCGTTTCTATGCTCTTCCTGCCAGACCAGATGCCATTTCTTCGGATGCTGTGATCACAGGTATTGTCTTAGTTTGCCACAGAGATGCCTTTGTATTATTTGAACCTGGTTTCACCTATTCATATGTGTCCACATATTTTGCTCATATCTGGATATGTCCCGTGAGTTTCGAGTTTTACATGTTCATGTGTCTACGCCGGTAGGCGATACTGTCATTGTGGACCATATATATCGGTCATGTGTGGTGACTATTAGGAGTCTGGAGACTAGAGTGGATCTCTTGTTTCTTAGTATGGTCGATTTTGATGTGATTTTGGGTATGTATTGGTTGTCTCCATGTCGTGCGGTTCTAGATTGTCATGCGAAGACTGTGACGTTGGCGATGTCGGGGTTACTGAGAGTTGAGTGGAGCGGTTCTATAGACTATATTCCCAGTAGAGTGATTTCATACTTGAAGGCTCATCGGATGGTTGAGAAGGGTAGTCTATCCTATTTGGCTTTTGTGAGGGATGTTAGTGCAGAGGTCCCTGCTATTGATTCTGTTCCAGTGGTTTGTGATTTCCCGGATGTGTTTCCTGCAGATCTGCCAGGCATGCCGCCTGACAGGGACATTGACTTCGGTATTGATTTGGTGCCGGGCACTCAGCCCATTTCTATTCCACCATATCGTATGGCGCTGGCGGAGTTGTAGGAGTTGAAGGAACAGCTTCAGGAACTCCTTGATAAGGGGTTTAGTCGGTCTAGCGTATCACCTTGGGGTGCACCCGTTCTATTTGTAAAGAAGAAGGATGGTACTATGAGAATGTGCATTGATTACATGCAGTTGAACAAGGTCACAATCAAGAACAAGTATCCATTGCCGCATATTGATAATTTATTTGACCAGCTTCGGGGAGCGAAGGTGTTCTCCAAGATTGATTTGTGTTAGGGTATCACCAACTGAAGATTCAGGACTTAGATATTCTTAAGACAACTTTCAGAACCCGATATGGCCATTATCAGTTCCTTGTGATGTCTCTTGGGCTGACTAACGCCCCACCAGCATTCATGCATCTGATGAACAGTATGTTTCAGCCTTATCTTGACTCATTCGTTATTGTATTCATTGATGATATCCTGGTGTACTTTCATAGCCAGGAGGAGCATACCTAGCATCTGAGGATTGTGTTACATCGGTTGAGGGGGGAGAAGCTTTATGCAAAGTTCTCCAAGTGAGTTTTGGCTAGTTCAGTGGCATTCTTGGGGCACGTGGTGTCTAGTGAGGGTATTCAGGTAGATCTGAAGAAGATAGAGGCGGTTCAGAGTTGGCCCAGACCGTCCTCAGCCATGGAGATTCGGAGTTTTCTCGTTTCGTGGAGGGTTTCTTGTCTATTGCATCACCCTTGACCAAACTGACCCAAAAGGGTGCTCCTTTCAGGTGGTCGGATGTGTGCGAGGAGAGCTTTCAGAAGCACAAGACTACTTTGACCACGGCTCCAGTTCTAGTTCTACCATCAGCTTTTGGTTCTTACATAGTGTATTATAATGCCTCCCGGATCTGTATTGGGTGTGTTCTGATGCAGGAGGGTAGAGTGATTGCTTATGCTTCACACCAGTTGAAGCTCTATGAGAAGAACTATCCTATCCACGACCTTGAGTTAGCATCTATTGTTCACGCATTGAAGATTTGGTGGCACTATTTGTATGGCGTCCATTGTGAGATTTACACTGATCATCGGTGTTTGGAGCATCTGTTCAAACAGAAGGATCTTAACTTGCGTCAGCGGAGGTGGTTGGAGCTTCTTAAGGACTATGATATCACTATTTTGTACTATCCCGGGAAGGCCAATGTGGTGGCTGATGCCTTGAGTCACCAGGCGGAGAGTTTGGGGAGCTTAGCATATCTTCTACTAGCAAAGAGGCCGTTGGCATTGGTTGTTCATGCTTTAGCTAGCCAGTTTGTTAGATTGGATATTTCTGGGCCGAGTCGAGTATTGGCTTGTGTGGTCTCTCGGTCTTCTCTTTATGATCGTATCAGGGAGCATATGATGACCTCCATCTACTTGTCCTAAAGGACATGGTCCAACACGGTGATGCTAAGAAGGTCACTATTAGGGATGATGGTGCATTGAGGATGCAAGGTAGGCTATATGTGCCCAATGTAGATGGTTTGCATGAGTTGATTCTCCAGGAGGCTCACATTTCGCGGCATTCTATTCATCCGGGGTGCCACAAAGATGTAACAGGACTTGAGATAGCATTACCGGTAGAGGAGAATGAAGAAGGACATAGTAGAGTATGTAGCTTGGTGTCTAAATTTCCAGCAGGTGAATTATGACCATCAGCGGCAAGGTGGATTGCTTCAGAAGATAGAGATTCCGTAGTGGAAATGGGAGCGGATCACTATGAATTTCATTGTCGGGCTTTCACAGACTCAGCGAAAGTTTGATGCAGTTTGGGTGGTTGTGGATAGGCTGACCAAGGCAGCTCATTTCATTCCTGTGATGACTACCTATTCTTCCGAGTAGCTGGCTCGAGTGTATATCCGCGAGATCGTGAGGCTTCATGGTGTACCGGTATCTATCATCTCTGACCGGGGTACGCAGTTTATATCACGGTTCTGGAGGGTCGTGCAGCATGAGTTAGAGACTCGAGTAGAGTTGAGCACAACATTTCACTCTCAGATGGACGGACAGTCCGAGCGCACTATTCGGATATTAGAGGATATGCTCCTTTGCGTGTGTGATGGAGTTTAGGGGTTCGCGGGATTAGTTCTTGCCACTAGCAGAGTTTGCCTACAACAACAGTTATTAGTCGAGCATCCAGATAGCACTATATGAGGCTTTGTATGGTAGACGGTGTAGGTCTCCGGTGGGTTGGTTCGAGCCAGGCGAGGTTAGATTATTGGGTACAGACTTGGTTCAGGATGATCTGGAGAAGGTTAAGGTGATTCAGGATAGACTACACACAACCCAGTCCAGATAGAAGAGTTATGCAGATCGGAAGGTTCGTGATGCTGCATTCATGGTTGGAGAGTGAGTCTTGCTCTGGGTTTCGCCTACGAGAGGGTATTATGAGGTTCAGGAAGAAGGGCAAGGTGAGCCCAAGGTTCATTGGTCCCTTTGAGGTGTTGCGGCGAGTTGGGGAGGTTGCTTATGAGCTTGATTTACCTCCCAGTCTAGCGGGAGTTCACCCAGTATTCCATGTTTTTAAGCTTCGGAAGTATCACGGTGATCCGTTTCACGTGTTGGATTTCAGCTCAGTCCAGTTGGACAAGGATTTATCTTATATTGAGGAGCCGGTGGCGATCTTGGATAAGCGGGTTCGAAAGTTAAGGTCAAACAACATTACTTCCGTGAAGTTTCAGTGGAGGGTTCAGCCGGTTGAGGAGGCAACTTGGGAGACCGAGCATGATATGCGCAGCCATTATCCTTATCTTTTCACCACTTCAGGTATGTCTCTATGCTCGTTCGAGGACGAACGATTGTTTTAAGAGGGGGAGGATGTAATGGCTCAACCGGTCGTTTTGAGGGTATTAGCCCCGATCCCCTATTTACTGCTTTTCCCGTATGCATTTCTGCTTATGTGACTTGTCAGGGAGTCTTGTTTTTGGTTTCGGAGGGTTTTGGGGCCACATAGTCCCTAAAACGGAAGCTTAAGTCTTAGGATTTTGACCGTAGTCAGAACTGTGAAGACGACTCCGGAATGGAGTTCAATCGATTCTGTTAGCTCCGTTGGGTATTTTGGAGTTAGGAGCACGTCCGGAATGTGTTTTGGAGGTCCGTAGTAGAATTAGGCTTGAAATGGCGAAAGTCAAATTTTTGGAGATTTTGACCGGAAGTGGACTTTTTAATATCGGTGTCGGATTCCGATTTCGAAAGTTGGAGTAGATCTGTAATGTTGAATATTACTTGTGTGTACAATTTGAGGTCAATCGAATGTGGTTTGATAGATTTCAGCATCGGTTTGTAGAAATTTGAAGTTTCAAGTTCATTATGTTTGGATTGGAGGGTGATTCGTGTTTTTGTTGTTGTTTGATGTGATTTGAAGGCTCGACTAAGTTCGTATGGCATTTTAGGACTTGTAGGTATGTTTGGTTGAGGTCCCAAGGGCCTCGGGTAGATTTCGGGTGGTTAACGGATCATTTTGGACTTAGGAGAGATAGTAGATTTTCTGATATTTTTGTTGCAGACTTTTTTTCATCGAGTTCGCGAGAGTTGTCTCGCGATTGCGTAAGGAATTTGAGAGGCCAGCTGGAGTTGTTCTTCGCATTTGCGAAGATGGGGACGCGTTCGCGAAGGTTTGAGGATCAGTGCATCGCGAACGTGAGAAGGACATCGCGTTCTCGTAAAGGAAGTGGAGCAGCTGGGAACCCCAAGGATTTTTTCTACGCGTTTGCGTAGTAGGTGTCGTGTTCGCGAAGCATCAGGAAATGAAAGGTACGTTTTCGCGAGAGGTCCCTCGCTTTCGCGAAGGGGGAATTTTGGTCTGTGGGATTTTTGTTATACGCGAACGCGAGGGTGTTGCCGCGTTCACGAAGAAGGATTTGCCTGGGCAGAATATAATATTTCAAAAATGGGGGTTTGGCCATTTTTATCAAAACTTGAGTTGAAAGCTCGAATTTGGGCTAGATTTTGAGGGATTTTCAGAGACATCAGTTGGGTAACGATTCTTCACTTCATTTTGGTTATATCTCACTAATCTATCACTAATTTCATTTTTTAATTTCGGATTTGGGTGGAAAATTTGGGAAAATGGGAAGAAGTTCTTCAACTAAGATTTTGGCTTTTGATTGAGATTTTGATATCGAATTTGGATAATTTTAGTGCGAGTGAACTTGTGAGTTAATGGGCTTTCGGGTTTTGTGACTTTTGTCGGATTTTGAGACGTGGGCCCGGGGGGGCGGGTTGTGCCTATTTCATATTTCGGCTTATAATTTTGTGTTTTTCTTGTGGAATTGATTCTTTTAGACTATATTAATTATATCGTACTGCTTGTGGCTAGATTCGGGGCGTGTGGGGATTGATTAGAGGGGCAAAGGCATTGCGGAGTAGGATTTTCCGCGGTTTGAGGTAAGTAACAGTTTTAAATCTGGTCCTGAGGGTATGAAACCCCGGATTATCGGATTATGTGAGTATCTTGGAGGTGACGCACATGTTAGGTGATGGGCGTGTGGGCGTGCACCGAAGGAATTGGGACTTGGTCCATTCCGTGAAACTATAAAGTTGAATAACTTGTTGCTAGTTATATGCTCTCCCTGTGTTATAGAAATTTGACTGCAAATCATGTTAGAAATCATGCTTAGGCTCTGTGATGGTATTGTTGGGACCCGCAGAGGTCGCGTACTTGTTGAATTACCTGCTAATTGATGTCTTGTACTCAATCATGGTTTTACTTGCGTATCATATCTCAGGCTCTTCTTGATTCTTGCTGATACACTATGTTATCTTTGTTTGGGCTGATCTTTGTGATTTCCGAGAGCCCGGGAGACTAGAGAGGTTGAGAACTGAGTAAGGCCGAGGGTCTGTCGGTAAGGTATTGATACTATGGCACGTGAGTTATCCGTGCAGCATGTGAGTTGTTCGTGCGGATCCACATATTGATACTATAGCACGTGAGTTGTCCGTGCAGCATATGAGTTGTCCGTGCGGATATAGCGCTTGGGCTAAAAGGAGCCTCTCCGGAGTCTGCACGCCCACAGGGAGCGCAGGTACCTATTGAGTATGAGTACTGAGGGCTGAGAGCCGAGTGATTTGAGCTGTTGTGACGAGTTGAGTGACTGTTGCCCTCAGAGGCTGTTCTTGCCTTTTTCATTTGTTGATGCACTTAGTTGCTATCTGTCATTGTTATGAAATTCCTGAAAGATTCTATATCTGGACCAGAACTTTAACTGTAGAAAACTGATTTGACTTAAACTGCCGGATGTGAAAGCATGTCTATTCTTTGCTGAATTATTGAAAATGAACTGTAATTGTATAGCTCGTCACTACCTTCTTAGTTCCTTATTTATTTTTGTTACTTACTGAGTTGGTTGTACTCACGCTACACCCTGCACTTCGTGTGCAGATCCAGGTGTTACCGGTCGTAGCGGGTGTTGATATTTGAGCAGCTGATTTCGGAGACTATCGAGGTAGCTGCATGGCGTTCGCAGGCCTTGGCTCTCCTTCATTATCTTATTCTCATTTCAGTTCTTACTCCTTAGATGATGTATTAGACTGCTCCTGGTATAGATGCTCATGTACTCAGTGGCACCCCGATGTCGGGCTATTTTTCCGCACTTATGCTTTGGGTTTTGCCCCGTTTTTATGAAAGACTCCAGTTATTTTAAATATATTAATTCATTTCTCTTAAATGTTGAAAGTGTTTTGGAGATGTCGTCTTGCCTAGTATCACGATAGGCGCCATCACGACGGGTTAGGTTTTGGGTCGTGACACCTGACAATATCAATAGCCACCCTTATCGCCCCGTATAATAGCTACTCTTATCACTCCGCCCAGACAACATCACCAACACACATAACCATAGTGAAATTCCACCCTTATACCCACATAATATCAAAAGTGAAATGCCACCCTTATATGCTCATAATAATAACTCAAATCACACAACAATTTACACGGAATATTATCACGACAACACAACACAATCAATTCCTATTACAATTTGCCCAACAACCACAACCAATTCCAATGATATAGTAAAATCAATAAATTTCTCAAGAAATAGCCCAAGGCTCCACACAACGTATATAAAACCTCAAAAATAATCAACAGAGATAGAAAATACTCAGTATAGGGAAGCGCCTTCATTAATCCAAATTCTTGATAATTATATTAACGCCTCAGTTTAAGCTTAGTTTATTAATTATTTACAGATGGAAAATCCATAATATAATTATTTTTAGGAAATATCAAATCAACAAACTCACAGAATTTACATAAATATTCAAGTAATAATCACATCAAATTGTCATATAAAAACAAATTCAACAAACAAGGATTTAGGCATGGCACATAGATGATTTAATAAATGCCAATAATTATCCAATTTACTACACAATAATGCCTAAGACTTTAACCCAATAAAATTTGCACATATAAGACCGAGTACGTACTCGTCACCTCGCGTACACAGCTTTTCACATTTCACAAATGGCACATAAGACTCGATGCCTAAGGGGTAATTTTTTCCACTCAAGGTTAGGCAAAATACTTACTTTTTTTGAAGTTAGGTCGATATTCCAAAATTGTCTTCTTGCTTGAGTTGACCTCCAGACAGCTCAAATCTATCCAAATTAATTCAATTCAGTCAATACTAATTATAGGAATTAATTGCATATGAAAATACTAATTTTCCAACAAAATTTGAAATTTAACTCAAAAGTCGCCCAGGGATCCCACGTCTCAGAATCTGATGAAACTCACAAAATCCGACAATCCATTCAATTACGAGTCCACCCATACAAATTTTATCAAATTCCGATAACAACTCAACCTCCAAATCTAAAATTTTCGTTCTTGAAAAGTTTTGCAAAATTCTTGATTTCTTCCATTTAAATACGAAATAAATGATGAATATAACCATGGATTTATGAAATATAATCACTTTTGGATATAGGACACTTACCCAAGTCGAAGTCGTGAAGAAATCCTCAAAATCGCCCAAGAACCGTGCTCCAAAAATCCAAACTTTTTGGAGCACAACAACAACTCGGAAGGGTAGTCTCTACGCAGATCTTACCCCACCAGGTGGGGTCTGGGGTTCCCAACAACAACAATAACAACAACAAAAAATCCAGTATGTTCCCACCAGGTGGGGTCTGCGGAGAGTAGTCTATACGCAGACCTTACCTCTTCTCTGATAGCCTGAAGTGTATCACCCATAACTTCTTATACTCAACTCCAACTGTCAAACAGTTTAAATTTCTGCAAACTAGATACAAAGGGTTACAACTTTCATGTTTTTCTCATCGCCAACTCCTTATAGATTGCGAGCTATAAGCTCCTAAAGTTAGCCTTGTGCAGTAGAAATTTCTGGCAATGCACACTACTGTAGCCAAAATTTGCAGTACCAGCTTCAGTCAATCAATCATATCCTTTTGTACAAATGTCCGAATGATAAATAGTTTATCATTATGTAAACTAGAATCAAATGGCTACAACTTTCATGTATTGATAATTTCAGATTCCTTATAGATTTCGAGATATAAGCTTCATAATTCAGCTCTGCGCATCAGAAATTTCACACATTGCTGTCAAAAAGAACCAACAGTTAAAAATGATCCGAAACCACTCCGAAACTCATGCGAAGCCCTCAGAACCTCAACCCAATATACCAACAAGTCCTAAAATATCATACAAACTTAGTTAAAACCTCAAAACACATAAAACAATGCTAAAACCACGAATCATACCCCAATTCAAGCTTAAGGAACTTAAGAATTTCCAACTTCTCCATTCGATGCCGAAACCTATCAAATTAATTCTGATTGACCTCAAATTTTGCACCCAAGTCATAAATGACATAACGGATCTATGAATTTCATAATTGGATTCCGACTCCGATATCAAAAAGTCAACTCCCTGGTCAAACATCCCAAAAATGTAATTTTCGCCATTTCAAGAAAATTTTCACTACGGACTTCCAAAAATATTTTCGAACACGCTCCTAAGTCCAAAATCACCATACGGAGCTATTGGAATCATCAAAACTCCATTTCGGGGTCGTTTACACATAATTCACCATTCGGTCAATTATTTCAACTTAAGCTTCCAAAACAAGATTTGTTCTTTCAATTAAATCCTGAATCATCCGAAAACCAAACTTGACCCCCCTCGCAAGTCATAATACACATTTCAAAGCTGCTTGAGACCTTAAGCCACTGAACGAAATGTAAATTCTTAAAATGACAAGTCGAGTCGTTACATCCTCCCACTCTTAAAACATATGTTCGTCCTCGATGTCAAGAATTATTCCGAGGACATTAACTTTCTGAGTGTATTATTACACACATACTCGCGGGTGATTCTACGTCACCACAATTTAGCATGGGTCCGACAACACCATCTCAGTTGAGATTATTTCTTTTATCCTCATTTAAAAAATTTAAAGCCAACTTCTTACACTCCAATTAATTTCAAAAGGCCTTATTATCACATCAACGCACGGTATTAGTTTCAACCAGCTATAGCAACCCGTGCCTACGCACACATCAACGTATGCCTATAACCACATTTCTGGTCATAATAGCTGTTTATAATTAATTCCAGCATCCTCAATTAATCTCATATTAACTAAAATCTCATTTCAAATTTTCACAATACTGACAGCAACACGCGAGGCATGAAGACCTCATAATTATTTATCTGAATCAATGAGTCGCATTTAACACTACCCGGGCACTCACCTTATAAGCTAAAACGCAATGTTTACAGCACGGATATGGCTAAATATGCACTAAAACATATAAAAGAATTATCAAATAAGCCTAACAGGCATGACTCCCCATTAATACTATAGTTCAAATTTAATTTCACAAAGGGAGAATTTAAACTCATAAATTTTTTACCACAAGGTCCTCGTCCTTATATAACTTCCACCGCGGCTTGTAGCCCAGTTTAAATATTTAACATCATATAAAAATGTGAGGATCTCGTACTCAACTCTAAATAATAAGTATTTTGCACATTGTGTCAACTGAAATTTTTCTATTTCCTTTCTTTCTTCTTTTAAATCAATTCCGTAAACAATTTCACAACACATAATGAACCCCCATACCAATAGGGCATAAAATTCGTAAAATTGAAATCCATTATTCTGAAATCACATCAAAACCCACTGTAGTGAGTAACAGAAAGTCATTTTTGGACTTATAGCCCTCAATAGTGTGCAAAATAACATGATAGACACGGGGTAACACCATCAAATTTTCCAACGGGGATAAACACGTGAGTGGTGCACAAATCACAAACTCGCTCTATATGGAGCACGATAGGAGGTCTCACCTCGATAATCAGAATTGAATCACAATAAGAATAATGCTCCTTTTATTATAAATTAAATCATACGTGTACGATACCATCTGGTGTATTGGCCTCAGCCAAGTGATAGCAATTATATCAACGGGTTGGGCCTCCCCTTTTAGGGCACCCTCTACCCGCCTGTCCTCCACGCGTAACTGACTGTGCATGTGGGGTAGTAACTGGAATAGATCCTGTAGCCTAAGTATTCTAATGAAATCCAACTTTCCCAAGTCTGGGACAATCTCTCATGATGTGCCTAGTTTCATCACACTGATAACAACCCCTCTGCGGGTTTGGCTGCTCATACTGAGTCAGTGCCGGATAACTGGAATAACCATTATAGGAACACCGTGCCGGTGGTGCATTAAAAGAACTTACTGTAGCACCTCGAATATTCTGAAATTGTTTCTGTGATCCCGCTAGTACTGAAATGTAGAATTATTAAGGACGCGGGAATACCGCAAGTCCCAGCATCATCCCATACAAATCTCACCTTTTAATCATATATAAGTTTTGGAGAATCTTTCAATACCACATAAATACATCTCAGGCCAAAACTGATATAACACATGACCCTTCAATCTGATCATTAATAGTAGATTCCCCTCACTTGGCGCAAAGCATAGGACACATTCCGATGATCCACAATACTAACCTTCATCGCTCGTAGGACACCAATCATAAGACATCTCAAGCCATTTATTTGGCGCATGTCATCCTCGTGACAATTAAACTCGCTTCCTCTAGTGCCTTGGTTGCTAGTATGTACCCTTCGCTAAATAAAAATCCCCTACGGACTACATAGTCTATAATACCACCAACTATCTTCATATCTATATCCACCTCGTGACCCTACTACGATTGTGATGATTAGGCAATTAATTAAACCTTATTAAGATCATACTTATTAACCAGATGTCAGAACCTGCTGCACCCCCATGTGCACAACTGAATGATCTCTCAATACTACCGCATCCTCGATCTGGACGACATGTTGTAATAATGGTTGAGCAACCCCGACACCCTTATAACCCCTCTGTAGTATCATGAACCGTTGGTGCATAGTTGATACCGAGTGCATAATTTCATACACGAGTGGATGCAACAGAACCGCACGATAAGGAATGAAAGAAGTGAAAATTTTTCCTACTAGCTCTGTAGCCTCTCGAAGATAAGTACATACGTCTCCGTACCAATCCGCAAGACTCTACTAAACTCGTTCGTGACTCGTAGAACCCATGAACCTAGAGCTCTGATACTAACTTCTCATGACCCAAAATCCCACCACAGGCATTGTGATGGCACTTAGTCTCTAAGACTAAGTAAGCCGATTATAGTTACAATTCAAACCAATTTTTTTTTTTTTAGAAAAAATAGATAATCGAAATCAACATCGGAAATAATTACAAATAACCTTCCAAGAAGGTAATACTGAGTCACGAAATCTAACTGAATACATGAAATGATCTCAAGGATCGAATACTCAATACTCTTTGATTAATAATTAACAATACAATAAAATGGAAAAGACTCCAAGGGACTGCGACGACCAAAAAGCTCTACCTTGAATCCTTGCGATCACACTCTAACTGTGTCGACTCGGCCGGTCGTCTTGAGTGTTATAGCCCCGATCCCCTATTAAATGATTTCCCCGTATCTATTTCTGCAATTGTGACTTGCCGGGAGGTTTCGTTTTGGTTTTTGGAGTGTTTTGTGACACTTCATCCCTAAACGAAAAACTTAAGTTTTAGGATTTAGACCGTAGTCAGAACTATGTGAAGACGACTCCGGAATGGAGTTCTATCGATTCTGTTAGCTCCGTTGGGTGATTTTGGGATTAGAAGCGTGTCTGGATTATGTTTTGGAGGTCTGTAGCTCATTTAGGCTAGAAATGGCAAAAGTCGAATTTTTGGAGTTTTGGACCGGTAGTAGAATTTTTGATATCGGGGTCGAATTCCGATTTTAGAAGTTGGAATAGGTCCGTAGGGTTGAATATGACTTGTGTTCAAAGTTTGGGGTCAATCGGACGTGGATTGATAGGTTTCGACATCGGTTGTCGAATTTGGAAAATTCAAAGTTCTTTAAGTTTGAATCGGAGGATGATTTTAGCGTTGTTTGATGTGGTTTGAAGGCTCGACTAAGTTCGTATGGTGTTTTAGGATTGGTTGGTATGTTTGGCTGAGGTCACAGGGGCCTCCAGTGTGTTTCGGATGCTCAACCGGTTGAAATTTGGACTTATGCAATTGCTAAAGATTTTTGGTTGCTGGTGTTTTCGTATCTGCGGTTGGGGAACCGCAGGTGCAGACTCGCACGTGCAAAAAATCAGGCGCATAAGCGGTTTGGAAGGAGGAGCTCAGGGATCACAGGTGCGAGGTAATATTCCACATCTGCGATGTCCGCAAATGCGATCCTAGAGCGCAGGTGCGAAGAGAGACCGCAGAAGCGGACCAGTTTCCACAGGTGCGCACGCGCAGGTGAGGCCACTTTCTCCCATAAGCGGTCCCAGGTCCCTTAAGTCATTTTCACACCTGCGATGGAATTTTCGCAGGTGCGGTGCCGTAGGTGCGACGAATAGGTCGCATGAGCGAATTTGCTGGGCAGAAAAGGGGGAAAAATTGGAGGGTTTTATTCATTTCTCCATTTTTGGACTTGGGAGCTCGGAAATTGGCGATTCTTTGAGGGATTTTTAGAGAGAGCTTTGGGGTAACAATTCCTAACTTGATTTTGATCATATTTCATTAATCTATTGTTCTTTTCTTCATTTAATTAAGAAATTTGAGTGAGAAAGTTGGGAGAATGGGGGAAAAGTTCCCCAACCGAATTTCTTAGTTTTGAGTGGGATTTAACATCGGATTTGGATAATTTTTGTACGAGTGATCTTGTGAGTGAATGGGTGTTCATATTTGGTAACTTTTACCCGATTTCGAGACGTAGTCCCAGAGAGACTTTTTGGGGCATTTTACTAATTTCTTGCCTTAACTTTGATTTCGTTAGCTAGATTAGTTTCTTGTAGATATATTTATGTTATGTAAATGGTTTTGGCTAGATTTGAGCCATTCAGAATCGGATATTCGTGGAAAGAGCATTGTGACAGATTGATTTGAGCTTGGTTCGAGGTAAGTGGCTTGTCTAACTTTATGTGGGGAAACTCCCCTTAGGATTTGGTACTGTTTGATATGTGACTGCCGTGTACATGAGGTGACGAGTACATACACGGGCTATTTGTTGTAAAACTCCATTTTTCACTAAGTCATAACTTGTTTTCTCCTTAATTGAAACATACTAGCATATGTAAATATCCTGTTTAGACTAGAGTAGCATGCCTACTTGTTTAACTGCCTATTCGAACTCTGTGCAACATGTTTAGTGAAATTACCTGCTTTCTGTGATTTGAACTAAGTCTAAACTTTAGGATTTCTTGCTGTAACTGTTATTTTGGTGGGTTGCGCTGCATATTTACTTTGGGACTACGGAACGATATTCCGGGAGATCCCCATGTACTGCATATTTACTTTGGGACTACGGAACGGTATTCCGGGAGATCTCCGTGTACTGCATATTTACTTTAGGACTACGGAATGGTATTCCAGGAGATATCCCTGTTTTGCATATATATTTTGGGACTATGGAACGGTATTTCGGGAGATCCCCCTGCACATTTATGTTTGGGACTACGAGACGGTATCTCGGGAGATCCCCTGTTATTATCACTGTGTTTTGAGCTGTTGTCTTTCGTTGATTCTATTCCTGTTAGATTTCCGTATTTATTTTACTGCGATATTTCATTCTGTCTTATTTCATTATATTTATACCAGTAGGGCCCTAACATGATCTCGTCACGACTCGACCGAGGTTAGGCTTGGCACTTACTAGGTACCGTTGTAGTGTACTCATGCCCTTTCCTGCACATATTTTTCGTGTGCAGATCTAGGTTCATCTTACCAGCCTCATCACTAGTTGCAGTCGTTGCTGCTTATTGGAGACTTCAAGGTACATCTGCTCGCGCCCGCAGATCCTCGGAGTCCCCTTCTATCCCCCCATTTTTATTTTGCCTTCTTTCTGTAGAAATGATGTATAGAACGGTTAAGACTTCTTAGTAGCTTGTGACTTACGGTATTCCGGGTTTTGGGAAAAGTGAATATTGTATATCCGAGTGGCACTATTTCTGCTTATTTACTATATCTGTTAGCTGTTATCTTTGTGTTTTCATCTCATTTTTGCAATAATTAGGCTTACCTAGTCATAGAGACTAAGTGTCATCACGACGGTTCACGGAGGGAGAAATTGGGTCGTGATAAGTTGGTATCAGAGCTCTAGGTTCATAGGAGTCATGAGTCACAAGCCGGTTTATTAGAGTCTTGTAGATCGGTACAGAGATGTCTGTACTTATATTCGGGAGGCTATGGAACTGTTAGGAACAAACATACTTCTTTTGATTCTTTGTCGTGCGAGTTATTGGCATCAAATTCTAAAAATTCTCTATTCTATTTTTTATCACAGATGGTGAGGACCCGTACTAGAAGATCTGATGACCAGGCACCCGCGCGCCCTGCTAGAGCCTCCAAAGGCCGGGGTCGGGGTAGAGTACGGCCACGCGGTGCAGCCAGAGCACCCGCGCGAGCTGCGACAGAGGAACCCCCAGCAGTTCCAGCTGGAGGGCAGGCACCGGAGGTTCCTATTGCTGCACCAGCACTCCAGGAGACTCTAGCCCAGTTCATGAGCATGTTTAGCACCTTAGCTCAGGCTGGATTGATTTTGTTAGTGCCCGCCACATCTCAGGCCGGGGAAGGGGCACAAACTCCCACAGCCCACACTCCTGAGCAGAGGGTCCAGGTTGATCAGGCCTCAGAATTCATTCCTATGCCGCTGGTAGCCCCGATTCATCATGAGACTAAGACATCCGCTTCTGCGGTGGAGCAGCTCGAACTTGAGAGGTACCATAAGTACCACCCACCTACCTTCAGTGGATTGGCTGCAGATGATGCTCAGGGTTTTCTGGAGGAGTGTCATCGTATTCTCCGTACTATGGGCGTAGCGAAGACGAGTGGGGTTTCTTTTACCACTTTCAAGCTTAGAGGAGCAGCCTATCAGTGGTGGCGTGCTTATGAGTTGAGTAGTCCGGATGAGGCAGCTTCACTTACATGGACTTAGTTCTCGGACATGATTTTGAGAGTATGTCCCTCAAAGCCTCAGGGACTATGACTGTGCCAGATTATGCAGTCCGCTTCAGTGATTTGGCCCGACATGCATCGGCCTTGGTTGCCACAGTTCGAGAGAGGGTTCGATGATTTATTGAGGGACTCCACCCCAGTATCAGGATTAGTATGGTCAGGGAGCTGGAGATGAATATTACTTACCAGCAGGTTGTGAGTATTGCTAGGAGATTGGAGGGTATGCTTGCCTGGGACCAAGAGGAGAGAGAGGCCAAGAGGTCTCGAGAGACTGGTTCTTGTTCTGGAGCGCGCTCCCCAGCAGTTCTCCATGGTAGGGGTTATGTGGGTCACCCCGTTCATTCAGCTCTTCCAGTGGTGTTCCAGCCCCTTCTAGGCCCCAGGAGCCTTATTATGCACCGCCACTATCTAGTGTGCCTCCTGCTCGGGGTACTTTTAGCGGCCAGTCGAGCAGACTTGGCCCGAGTCAGTCATAGTAGCCACGCCGTCCGAAGGGTTATTTTGAGTGTGGCAACACCCGCTATATGGTGAGGGATTGCCCCAGACTTAGGAGGGTTGCACCTCCACAGACTTCTCAGACACCATGTGCTCTCTCGAGTCCTCAGGCTATGATTCCAGCACCAGCTACCGCCCCACCTGCTCAGCCAGCTCGAGGTGGAGGTCGGGGAGGTCGAGGTCGCCCTAGAGGGGGAGGCCAGGCCAGGTATTATGCTCTTCCGGCTCGTACAGAGGCAGTTTCTTCTGACTTTATCATTACAGGTATTGTTCCAGTCTGTCATAGAGCTGCATTGGTATTATTCGACCCAGGCTCTAAGTATTCATATGTGTCTTCTTATTTTTCCCCACATTTGGGCGTATCTCGAGATTCTTTGAGTTCCCCTATTTATGTGTCTACTCCTGTGGGAGATTCTCTTGTTGTGGACCGCGTGTATCGGTCGTGTTTGATTGCTCTTAGTGGTTTTGAGACCAGAGCCGACTTGTTATTACTCAGCATGGTATATTTTGATGTTATCTTGGGCATGGACTAGTTGTCGCCCCATTATGCTATTCTTGATTTTCACGCTAAGACCGTGACGTTGGCTATGCCAGGCTTACCGCGATTAGAGTGGAGAGGTACCTTAGAGTATACTCCCAGCCGAGTTATTTCATTTCTTAAAGCTCAACGAATGGTTGAGAAGGGGTGTGACACATATCAAGATTATGTGAGAGATATCAGCATTGATACCCCTATAGTTGAGTTAGTTCCAATAGTGAGGGACTATCCAGATGTGTTCCCAGCTGATCTTCCGGGCATGCCGCCCGACAGAGATATTGGTTTTGGCATTAATTTGTTGTCGGGCACTCAACCCATCTCTATTCCTCCATACCGTATGGCTCCTCCTGAGTTGAAGGAGTTGAAGGAGTTGAAGGAGCAGTTGCAGGAGTTGCTTGATAATGGCTTCATTCAGCCCAGTGTGTCACCTTGGGGTGCTCCTGTCTTGTTTGTGAAGAAAAAAGATGGTTCTATGCGTATGTGTATTGATTATTGCCAGCTAAACAAAGTTAAAGCGAAGAACAGGTATCCATTGCCTCGTATTGATGACTTATTTAATCAGTTACAGAGTGCCAGAGTGTTCTCCAAGATCGACTTACGTTCAGGCTATCATCAATTAAAGATTCAGATATCTTGTCTCTTTCGTCATTATGTTTATTGACGACATTCTGGTGTACTCCCGGACTCGGGAGGATCATGAGCAGCACTTGAGGACTATGCTTCAGACTTTGAGAGAAAAGAAGTTGTATGCAAAATATTCTAAGTGTGAGTTTTGGGTAGGCTCAGTGGCATTCTTGGGCCATGTAGTATCGAGTGATGGGATCAAGGTGGATCTGAAGAAGGTGGAAGTAGTGCAGAGTTGGCCCAGACCATCTCAGCAACAGAGATCCGGTGCTTCCTTGGTTTGGCGGGGTATTACTGTCGGTTTGTTGAGGGCTTTTCTTCTATTGCAGCACCTATGACCAGGCTGACCCAGAAGGGTGCTCCGTTTAGGTGGACAGAGGAGTGTGAGGAGAGCTTTCAGAAACTCAATACAACTTTAACTACAACCCCAATATTGGTATTGCCTTCAGGTTCGGGGTCTTATATAATTTATTGTGATGCGTCGCGAGTTTGCCTCGGCGCGGTGTTGATGCAGGACTGTAGGGTGATTGCCTGCGCGTCCAGATAGCTGAAGGTGCATGAAAAGAACTGAAGGTACATCAAAAAAACTATCCTGTCCATGACCTTGAGCTAGCAGCCATTGTTTATGCCTTGAAGATTTGGAGGCACTATTTGTACGGTGTTCCTTGTAAGATCTACACTAATCACCGGAGTTTGCACCATCTGTTCAAGTAGAAGGATCTTAATTTGCATCAGAGGAGGTTGTTAGAGCTACTTAAGGATTATGACATTACCATTTTGTACCATCCCGGGAAGGCCAATATGGTGGCCAGTGCTTTGAGTCGTCAGGCAGAGAGTTTGGGGAGTTTAGCATATCTACCAGCAGCAGAGAGGCCTATGGCATTGAATGTTCAGGCCTTAGCCAGCCAGTTTATGAGATTGAATATTTCTGAGCCGAGTCGAGTATTGGCTTGTGTGGTTTCTCGGTCTTCTCTTTATGATCGTATCAGGGTGCATCAGTATGATGACCCTAATCTGCTTGTCCTTAAGGACACAGTCCAGCACGGTGCCCAATATGGACGGTTTGCGTGAGTTGATTCTCCAGGAGGCTCACAGCTCGCGGTACTCCATTCACTCGGGTACCGTAAAGATGTATCAGAACCTGAGGTAGCATTATTGGTGAAGGATGATGAAGAAGGACATAGTAGAGTATGTGGCTAGATGTCTAAATTGCCAGCAGGTGAAGTATAAGCATCAGCGACTGGGTGGGTTGCTTCAGAAGATAGAGATTCCGGAGTGGAAATGGGAGCAGATCACTATGGATTTCGTTGTTGGGCTTCCACGGACTCAACGGAAGTTTGATGCAGTTTGGGTGGTTGTGGATAGGCTGACCAAGTCAGCTCATTTCATTCCTGTGATGACTACCTATTCTTCCGAGCAGCTGGCTCGAGTGTATATCCGCGAGATCGTCAGGCTTCATAGCATACCGGTATCTATCATCTCTGACCGGGGCACGCAGTTTACATCGCGGTTCTGGCAAGCAGCACAGCAGGCGTTGGGTACTCGAGTGGAGTTGAGCACAACTTTTCACCCTCAGGTGGACAGGCAATCCGAGCGCACTATTCAGATTCATGAGGATATGCTCCGTGCGTGTGTGATGGCGTTTGGAGGTTCTTGGGATCAGTTCTTGCCACTTGCGGAGTTAGCCTACAACAACAGTTATCAGTCCAGCATTCAGATGGCACCGTATGAGGCTCTATATGGTAGGTAGTGTCGGTCCCCAGTGGGTTGGTTCTAGCCGGGCGAGGCCGGATTATTGGGTACGGACTTAGTTCAGGATGCCTTGGAGAAGGTAAAGGTTATTCGGGACAGACTTCACATAGCCAGTCAAGACAGAAGAGCTATGCGGACCGGAAGGTTCGTGATGATGCATTCATGGTTGGAGAGCGGGTCCTGCTTCGGGTTTCACCTATGAAGGGCGTTATGAGGTTTGGAAAGAGGAGCAAGCTGAGCTCAAGGTATATTGGCCCCTTTGAGGTGTTGCGGCGAGTTGGGGAGGTTGCTTATGAGCTTTCCTTAACTCCTAGCCTAGCATGAGTTCATCCGATATTTCATGTTTCGATGCTCCGGAGATATCACGTCGATCCGTCTTATGTGTTGGATTTCAGCTCAGTCCAGTTGGACAATGATCTATCCTATGTTTAGGAGCCAGTGACTATTTTGGACAGGCAGGTTCGGAAGCTGAGGTCAAAGAACTTTGCATCAGTAAAGGTTCAGTGGCGGGGCCAGCCGGTTGAGGAGGCGACTTGGGAGACCGAGCGGGATATGCGCAGCCGTTATCCCCATCTTTTCACAGCTTCAGGTATGTCTCTATACTCGTTCGAGGATGAACGATTGTTTTAAGAGGGGGAGGATGTGATGACCCGTCCGGTCGTCTTGAGAGTTATAGCCTCGATCCCCTATTAACTGATTTCCCCGTATCTATTTCTGCTATTGTGACTTACCAGGAGGTTTCATTTTGGTTTTTGGAGTGTTTTGGGACACTTAGTCCTTAAACAGAAAGCTTAAGTTTTAAGATTTGGACCATAGTCGGAACTGTGTGAAGACGACTCCGGAATAGAGTTCTGTCAATTCTGTTATCTCGGTTGGTTGCTTTTGGGCTTAGAAGCGTGTCTGGATTGTGTTTTGGAGGTCTGTAGCTCATTTAGGCTTGAAATGGCGAAAGTCGAATATTTGGAGTTTTGGACCGGTAGTGGAATTTTTGATATCGGGGTCGGATTCTGATTCCAAAAGTTGGAATAGGTTCGTAGGGTTGAATATGACTTGTGTATAAAGTTTGGGGTCAATCGGACGTGGTTTGATAGGTTTCGACATCGGTTGTCGAATTTGAAAAATTCTAAGTTCTTTAAGTTTGAATCGGAAGATGATTCGTGATTTTAAACTGTTTGATGTGGTTTGAAGGCTCGACTCAGTTCGTATGGTGTTTTAGGATTGGTTGGTATGTTTGGCTGAGGTCCCGGGGACCTCGGGTGTGTTTCGGATGCTCAACGGGTTGAATTTTGGACTTATGCAATTGCTGAAGATTTGTGGTTGCTGGTGTTATCGCATCTGCAGTTGGGAAACCGCAGGTGCGGACTCGCACGTGCGGAAAATCAGGCGCATAAGCGGTTTGGAAGGAGGAGCTCAGGGATCACAGGTGCGAGGTAATATTCCATATCTGCGATGTCCGCAAATGCGATCCTAAAGCCCAGGTGCGAAGAGAGATAGCAGAAGCAGACCAGTTTCTGCAGGTGCGCACGCGCAGGTGCGGCCACTTTCTCGCAGAAGTGGTCCCAAGTCCCTTAAGTCATTTCCACACCCGCGATGGAATTTTCACAGGTGCGGTGCTGCAGGTGCAATGAATAGGTCGCAGGAGCGAATTTACTGGGCAGAAAAGGGTGAACATTCGAGGGTTTGATTCATTTCTCCATTTTTGGACTTGGGAGCTCGAAAATTGGCAATTCTTTGAGGGAGTTTAAGAGAGAGCTTTGGGGTAACGATTCCTAACTTGATTTTGATCATATTTCATTAATCTATTGTTGTTTTCTTCATTTAATTAAGGAATTTGAGTGAGAAAGTTGGGAGAATTGGGGAAACGTTCCCCAACTGAATTTCTGAGTTTTGAGTGGGATTTAGACATCGGATTTGGATAATTTTGGTATGAGTGATCTCGTGAATGAATGGGTGTTTATATTTGATAACTTTAACCCGATTCCGAGACGTGGGCCCGGGGAGACTTTTTGGGATGTTTTTCTAATTTTTTGCCTTAGCTTTGATTTCGTTAGCTAGAATAGTTTCTTGTAGCTATATTTATGTTATGTAATTGGTTTTGGCTAGATTTGAGCCATTCGGAGTTGGATATTCGTGGAAAGACATTGCAACAGATTGATTTGAGCTTGGTTAGAGGTAAGTGGCTTGCCTAACCTTGTGTGGGGGAACTCCCCTTAGGATTTGGTAATGTTTGACATGTGAGCACCGTGTACGTGAGGTGACGAGTACGTACACCGGCTATTTGTTGTAAAACTCCGTTTTTTCACTAAGTCATAACTTGTTTTCTCCTTAATTGAAACATACTAGCATATGTAAATATCCTGTTTAGACTAGAGTAGCATTCCTGTTTAGTGAAATTACCGGCTTTCCGTGACTTGAACTTAGTCTAAACTGCAGGATTTCTTGCTGTAACTATTATTTCGGTGGGTTCCGCTGCATATTTACTTTGGGACTATGAAACTGTATTCCAGGAGATCCCCCTATACTTATATTTACTTTGGGACTACGGAACGGTATTCGGGGAGATCCCCTTGTATTGCATATTTACTTTGGGACTACGGAACAGTATTCCGGGAGATCCCCCTATTTTGCATATTTATTTTGGGACTACGGAACGGTATTCCGGGAGATCCCCCTACACATTTACGTTTGGGACTACGAGACGGTATCTCGAGAGATCCCTTGTTGTTATCACTGTGTTCTGAGCTGTTGTCTTTCGTTTATTCTATTCTTGTTAGATTTCCGTATTTTTTTACTGCGATATTTCATTCTGTCTTATTTCATTATATTTATACTAGTAGGGCCCTGACCTGATCTCGTCACTACTTGACCGAGGTTAGGCTTGGCACTTACTGGGTACCGTTGTGGTGTATTCGCGCCCTTTCCTACACATGGTGTTCGTGTGCAGATCTAGGTTCATTTTACCAGCCTTATCACTAAATGCAGTCGCTGCTGCTTATTGGAGACTTCAAGGTACATTTGCTCGCGCCAGCAGATTCTTGGAGTCCCCCTCTATCCCCCTATGTTCATTTTGCCTTCTTTCTGTAGAAATGATGTATAGAATGGTTAAGACTTCTTAGTAGCTTGTGACTTACGTATTCCGGGTTTTGGGAAAAGTGAATATTGTATATGCCGAGTGGCACTGTTTCTGCTTATTTACTATATCTGTTAGTTGTTATCTTTGTGTTTTTATCTCATTTCTGCATGATTAGGCTTACCTAGTCGTAGAGACTAGGTGCCGTCACGACGGTTCACGGAGGGAGAAATTGGGTGGTGACACTAACACTGTCCGAGTCTGATAACTCCAATACCTGGCTCTGCACAAAAATGTGCAGAAGTGTAGTATGAGTTCACCACCGTCGGTACCTAGTAAGTATCAAGACTAGCCTCAGTGGAGTAGTGACGAGGTACAGTCAAGACACTCATTAGTCTAATAACCTGTGTAATATAGTATACAAAAATAATAGGAAACAAATAACAATGATGGCAACAATAATCAACCAGTGATATACACAACAGGGCAATAAGAACACCGTAAATATTGCTCAACAAATAATGAATACAAGTACAATCAATTAATCAAGTCCTTCAAATATAAATCTTTCACCTATATGATTTTCAAATAATAATCTTTAGGATATAATACTTTCCAATAAATATATTTCGAATATACTCTCTTCAAATAAATATCTTTCAAATATAATTCTTTCAAATAAATCTCTTTCAAATATAATTCTTTCAAATAAATATATTTCGAATAAAAGTCACCCTATGACACCTCATTTCAAAATTATAAAATACGGGTCTCAGCCCACTTTTCTATTTCCACGGCACCTCGTGCCAATTTCTCTATCACAACCGCACAGACAACTCACATGCCAATATCTTCATCATTTACTCACGGCACCTCATGCCCACATTTCATATCATAACTGCACAGACAATTCACGTGCCAACATCATCATTATTTACTCACGGCACCTCGTGCACACATTTTATTTCATAATCCGCCTAGCAATAGCCACAGGCTCCCAATTTCAATATAGATTAGACTATTATCAAGTTTACCGAAATAACAAGGCAAATTGCACAAGATATAAAATAAACATAAGAAAAATCACAACATCACATAAAAATTACTAATGCAATAGCTCCACATCATCACATATCATCCCCAACAATAGCCACCCTTATCTCTCCTATAGCCACCCTTATCACACCTATAATAGCCTCCCTTATCCCTCCGCCCTGACAATATCAATAGCCACCCTTATCGCTCCGTATAATAGCCACCTTTATCGCTCCGCCCAGACAATATCCCAACACACTTAACCATAGTGAAATTCCACCCTTATACCCACATAATATCAATAGTGAAATACCACCCTTATATCCTCGTAATAATAACTCAAATCACACAACAATTTATACGGAATATTATTATCACAACACAACACAATCAATTCCAATCACAATTTGCCCAGCAACCATAACCAATTCCAATGATATAGTAAAATCAATAAATTTCTCAAAAAAGCCCAAGGCTTCACACAACACATATAAAACCTCAAAAACAATCAACATATATAGAAAATACTCAGTATAGGGCAACGCCTTCATTGATCCAAATTCTTGATAATTATATTAACGCCTCAGTTTAAGCTTAGTTTATTAATTATTTGCAGATGAAAAATCCATAATATAATTATTTTTAGGAAATATCAAATCAACAAACTCACAGAATTTACATAAATATTCAAGTAACAATCACATCAAATTGTCATATAAAAACAAATTCAACAAACAAGGATTTAGGCATGGCAAATAGATGATTTAATAAATGCCAACAATTATCCAATTTATTACACAATAATGCCTAAACTTTAACCCAATAAAATTTGCACATATAAGCCCGAGTACGTACTCGTCACCTCGCGTACACGGCTTTTCACATTTCACAAATGGCACATAAGACTCAATGCCTAAGGGGTAATTTCCCCCACTCAAGGTTAGGCAAGATACTTACTTTTTTTGAATTTAGGCCGATATTTCAAAATTTTCTTCTTGCTTGAATTGACCTCCGGACAGCTCAAATCTATCTCAATTAATTCAATTCAGTCAATACTAATTATAGGAATTAATTCCATATGAAAATACTAATTTTCCAACAAAATCCGAAATTTTACTCAAACATCACTAGTAGGGCCCACGTCTCAGAATCCGACAAAACTCACAAAATCCGACAACCCATTTAATTACGAGTCCACCCATACCAATTTTATCAAATTCCGATAACAACTCGACCTCCAAATCTAAAATTTTCGTTCTTGAAAAGTTTTGCAAAAATCTTGATTTCTTTCATTTAAATCCAAAATAAATGATGAATATAACCATGAATTTATGAAGTATAATCACTTTTGGATATAGGACACTTACCCAAGTCGAAGTCGTGAAGAAATACTCAAAATCGCCCAAGAACCGTGCTCCAAAAATCCAAAATGAAATGAAGGAAATGACCATTTTTTGGTCCTTAAGTTTCTGCCCATATGTCACTAAAAGTCTATTTTCCATCACTAAAAGTCCATTTTTCGTCACTAAAAGTCCACACCAGAAATTGCTTGTACCAGCAGTTATTTTTTTCACTAAAAAGGCTCTAACTCCATTGTGCGAACTCGAAATTCGACGATTCTTATTCCTATGTGTCAAAAATAATAATACGAACCTAGTTCAATCGAAACTCAATTCGGAGCTCATTTGCTCAATGCAATACCAATTTTACTCGTTACATAATTAACTCATGTTTCACGCTAAAACCCCAATCATGACTTGATGAAATTAGACCAAACTTTCCAGATCACTCCAATATTTCATTATCAAAATCCCGGAAGTTTCGAAATCGAATTTCGATCTCTAGAACTAAAAATGGACCTTTGGATCATTACATGCTTATGCTGAAAACATCAAACTCTTCCAAAACTCTTCCCCGATAGTCTGTAGTTTATCAACCATAACTTCTTGTACTCATTCCAACTGCCAAACAATTTAAATTTCTGCAAACTAGATACAAAGAGCTACAACTTTCATGTTTTGCTCATCGCCCAACTCTTTGTAGATTACAAGATATAAGCTCCCAAATTCAGCCCTGTGCAGCAGAAATTTCTGGCGATGCACACTGCTGTAGCCAAAATCTGCAGTACCAGCTTCAGTCAATCGATCATAACTTTTTGTACAAATGTCCGAATGATAAACGGTTTATCATTATGGAAACTAGAATCAAAGGGCTACAACTTTTATGTTTTGATAATTTTCAGATTCTTTATAGATTTCGAGATAAAAACTTTCAAAATCAGCTCTACGCATCAGAAATTTTGCACATTGCTGTAAAAAAAACCAGTAGTTAAAAATGATCTGAAGCCACCCGAAACTCACCCGAGGCCCTCGGGACCTCAACTCAATATACCAAAAAGTCCTAAAACATCGTACAAACTTAGTTAAAACCTCAAATCACATAAAACAACGCTAAAACAACGAATCATACCCCAATTCATGCTTAAGGAACTTAAGAATTTCCAACTTCCACATTCGATGCCGAAACCTATCAAATCAATTCCGATTGACCTCAAATTTTGTACAAAAGTCATAAATGACATAACAGATCTATAAAAAATTTTAGAACTAAATTCCGACTCTGATATCAAAAAGTCAACTCCCCGGTCAAACTTCCTAAAAATTCAATTTTCTCCATTTCAAGCAAACTTTCACTACGGACTTCCAAAAGATTTTTCGGACACGCTCCTAAGTCCAAAATCACCATACGGGGCTATTGGAATCATCAAAACTACATTTCGGGGTTGTTTACACATAATTCATCATCCGGTCAATTATTTCAACTTAAGCTTCCAAAACAAGAATTGTTCTTTCAATTAAATCCTGAATCATCCGAAAACCAAACTTGACCACCCTTGCAAGTCATAATACACATTTCAAAGCTGCTCGAGACCTTAAGCCACCGAACGGAACTTAAATTCTTAAAACGACAAGTCGGGTCTTTACATGAATGAACTAGGTTGCTCACATAACCTCTACCATGACGGGATGTAGCTATAGCGAGGCCACCACTAAATCCTCCCACACCTCGAGGCCTCTTGGACTCCCTGTCCTCTTTCTCATGGCCCTGCATACCCTCCAACATCCGTCCAATCTCAACCACCTGCTGATATGGAGTATCTGTCTCCAACACTCTAGCCATGCTAAATCTAAAACCATAGATGAGCCCCTCAATAAATCGACGGACTCACTCTCTAACTGTAAAAACCAAGGCAGGTGCATGTCTGGACAAGTCACTGAATCGGGCAGCATACTCCAACATTGTCATAGTACCCTAGCGCAGCTGCTCAAACTCTATGTGCCATGCATCCCTAAAGGTCTGAGGAACAAACTCTCTCAAGAATAACTCTGAAAATCGAGTCCATGTGAGTGAAGTTGCATCTGCTGGGCTACCCTCCTCGTACACTCGCCACCACTGATACGCTTCTCCTGATAGCTGAAAAGTAGTGAAAGCAACCCACTCTTCTCCATAATACCTATGGTGCACAGAATACGGTGGCACTCCTCTAGAAAACCATATGCATCCTTTGAAGCTAAACCACTATAGAAACCAAGGCAGGTGCATGTCTTGACAAGTCACTGAATCGGGCAGCATACTCTGACACTGTCATAGTACAAGTACCCTAGCGCACCTGCTCAAACTCTGCGCACCATGCATCCCTAAAGGTCTAAGGAACAAACTCTCTCAAGAACAACTCTAAAAACCGAGGCCATAAGAGTGAAGTTGCATCGGCTGGGCTACCCTCCTCGTACACTCGCCACCACTGTTACGCTTCTCCTGACAGCTGAAAAGTAGTGAAAGCAATCCCACTCGTCTCCACAATACCTATGGTGCACAGAATACGGTGGAACTTCTCTATAAAACCATATGCATCCTCTGAAGCTAAATCACTAAAAGTAGGAAGATAATACTTCTTGAACCTCTCAAGTCTAAGATGCTCTACCTGAGATGTTGTTTCCCTAACCACAGGCTAAACCAGAATAACAGGTTGTACTAGTATAACCTCTGGGACCTGATCAACCTGGACTTGCTGCTTTGGGGTACAGGCCGCGGGAGTCTGAGCTCCTCCCCCGCCTAAGATGTGGCTGGTGCAAGTGGAATCAACTCCACCTGAGCAAAGGTACCGAACATGCTCAAGAACTGTGCGAGGGTCTCCTGAAGGGTAGGGATGTCAACAAGCGCCTCGGTTGCATGTCCCCCAATTGGAGCTATTGGTGGCTCATCTATCGTAACTCGGGTAGGTGCTCTGGCTGCACCACATGCCCCTCCTCGTCCTCTACCCCGGACCTGGCCTCTCACGGATCTAGTAGGGGGCGCGGTTGTCTGAGCGTCGGATCCAGCAATGCATGTTTTCACCATCTGTTTACATTGAAGTCTCCTAAATTGAAGTCTCCTAAACATAATAATATAACTCAAAGCTGGCAGGCGTACCTGGATCTGCACAAAAAGATGTGCAGAAGTGTAGAATGAGTACACCACAATGGTACCTAGTAAGTATCAAGCATAACCTCAGTAGAGTAGTGATGAGACCAGGTCAAGACACCTACTAGGATATAAATAAATAGTATGAAAATATAATAAGGATAAATAATGGAAAGCGGAGAAATAACTGATATGAAACAATTAATAGCATGAACTAATACCGGAATTGTAAGCACGGAAATAACATAAAGAAATCAGTTAAAGAGAACCACAATGATCATATATGGACAATAACTAACAAAAACAAGGAAGAACGAAACAACAAAAATCACAACAAGGTACCGCCTCGTGTGTAATAAGAATCATATAACGACCTGACTTGTCGTTTTAAGAAATTATGCCCCGTTCAGTGACTTAAGGTCTCGATAAGCTTCGCAATATGCATTATGACCCGCGTGTGTGGTCGAGTTTGGTTTTCGGAAGATTCAGAATTTAATTTAAAGAAAAATTCTCATTTTGAAGCTTAAATGGAAAGAATTGATCGGGGAGTTGACTTTTGAGCAAACGGCCCCGGAATGGAATTTTGATGATGGAAATAGCTTCGTATGATGATTTCGGACTTAGGCGTATGTTTGGATTTGAAATTAGTAGGACAAATTCGGCATATTTTGGTGAAAGTTGAAAAATATAAGATTTTGGAAAAAAGTCCGACCGAAGGGTGAATTTTTTATAACGAGGTCGGATTTCGATTATGGAAATGGGAATAGCTCCCTTACGTCAATTATGACTTGTGTACAAAATTTGAAGTCATTCCGGATTGATTTGATACGTTTCGACGCAAAATAAAGAAGTCGGAAGATTTGAAAAACTTATAATTCTATTCGATGCGCGATTCATAATTTCGGCATTGTTTGACATGGTTTGAAGGCTCGACTAAGTTTGTATTGTATTTTGGGACATGTTGGTATAATTGGTTGAGGTCCCGGGGGCCTCGAGCGAGTGTCGGATGGTTAAACGAACCAAAATTATGCTTGAAGGAATTCTGGAATTTTTCCAGTTCTGGTACCTGCGATGGAAATGGTCGCAGGTGCACAAACGCAAAAGCGACAAAATGGTCACAGATGCGGCCTGGAGCGAGAAGGGCAAAGGTCGCAAGTGCGAAGAATTTTCTGCACCTGCGTGAGCGCAGAAGCAGAAGCTCTTCTGCAGGGGCGAGGGCAGTAGTCACTGGGCATCGCAAAAGCAAGAATTTTCTCGCAAAAGCGAGCTCGCAGGTGCGACTAAAATGTCCGCAAGTGCGAAACTGGGCAAAAACATAAGGATTGAAAATGGTCATTTTTGGCATTTCGTTTTGGAATTTTTGGAGCTCGGATTTGGGCGATTCTGGAGGGATTTTTCACAAGCTTGGTTGGGGTAAGTGTTCTATATCCTAAAGTGATTATATTTCATGAATCTATGATTATATTCATTATTTAGTTCGGATTTAAATGGAAGACATGAAGATTTTTACAAAATTTTCCAAAAATGAAAATTTAAGATTTGAAGGTCGAGTTGTTATTGGAATTCAATAAAATTGGTATGGTTGAACTCGTATCGGAATGAGTGTTCGGGTTTCATGAAAATTATGTCGGGTTCCGAAGGGCGGGTCCCGCTTTGACTTTTGTTGACGTTTTGGAATAAATTTTTAAGTCGACGCATTATTATCCAGAATTATTTTTGATGAATTTTAATGAAGTTATACAATTAATTTGGATAGATTTGAGCTGTCTGGAGGTCAATTCAAGCAAGAAGGTGATTTTGGAATATCGACATAACTTCAAAGAGGTAAGTGTCTTGCTTAACCTCGAGTGGGGGAATTAGCCCTTAGGCGTTGAGTCTTATGTGCCATTTGTGAAATGTGAAAAGCCGTGTATGCGAGGTGACGAGTACGTACTTGGGCTTATACATGCAAAATCCATTGAATTAAAGTCTTAGGCATTATTGTATAGTAAATTGAGAAATTGTGAAAAATTATTAAATCATCTGTTTGCCATACCTAAATCCTTATTGTTGAATTGTTTTTATATGATAATTTGATGTGATTGTTACTTGAAATATTTATGAAATTTCTTGAGTATTGTTGGTTTAATATTTCTTGGAAATTAATTTCAATATGAATTTTCTTATGCAAATAATTAATTTAAGCGAGCTTAAGAATAAGTGTTAATATAATTATCTAAATTTGCATTAATGAAGGTTTTGCTTTATGCTGAGTAATTTCTATCTCCGTTGATTGTTTTTGAGTGTTATATACATTGTGTGGAGACTTGGGCTATTTGTTGTGAAATTAATTGATTTTGTTATATCTTTGGAATCTGGTTGTGGCCATTGGGAAAATTGTGATATAAATTGATTTTTATTATGTTGTCATGTTAAATTCTCGTGCAAATTGTTGTGTTGTGTGAGTTATTATTTTGGGGACATAAGGGTGACATTTCACCGTTGATATTATGTGGGTATAAGGGTGACATTTCACTGTTGTTGTGTTTGTTGGAATATTGTCTGGGCGGAGCGATAAGGGTGGCTATAGAAGCAATAAGGTTGGCAATAGGAGCAATAAGGGTGGCTATTGATATTGTCTGGGCGGAGCGATAAGGGTGGTTATAGGAGTGATAAGGGTGGCAATAGGAGCGATAAGGGTGGCTATTGTCAGGGACGATATGTGATGATGTGGGGTTGTGATGTTCATAATTTTCATGTGATGTTGTGATTTTCTTGTGTTTATTTTTATACCTTGTGCCATTTGTCTTGTTGTTGCTAAATTGATAACAATCTGATTTATGTTGAAATGGAGAGCATGTGGCTATTGCCTGGCGGATTATAAAATAAAATGTGGGCATGAGGTGCCGTGAGTAAATAATGAGGATATTTGGCACGTGAATTGTCTGTGCAGTTGCGATATAAAATATGGGCACGAGGTGCTGTGATGAAATGATAATGATATTTGGTACGTGAATTGTCCATACAGTTGTGATATGAAATGAGGGTACGAGGTGCCGGGGAAATATGATGATTTAATTATGGGCACGAGGTGCCGTGGAAATATAAAAAGGGGTTGAGGCCCGTATTATTATGATTATGAAATGAGGTGTCACATGGTGACTTTTTTAATTGAAAGAATTATATTCAAAATATTTATTTGGAAGGATTTTTACTTAGAAAGTATTATATGAAAGAACTGTATTTGAAAGATATTTATTTGAGAAATTATATTTGAAAAGATTTATTGAAAGAATTATATTTGAAAAATAATTATTTGAGAAAATTTTATTTGAAAGAGAGTTATCTAGAAGAATTATATGTGAACGATATTTATTTGAAGGACTTGATTTAATTGGGTGTAATTGTGTTTATTAGTTGTTGAGTGATATTAATGATATTCTTGTTGTCAGTTATACATATCATTGGTCGTTTTATCCTGCCCTTATAATTATTTGTTTCCTACTTTGTATATTATATTGCATAGGTTATTAGACTAGTGAGTGTCTTCACTGTACCTCGTCTCTACTCCATTGAGGTTAGTCTTGATACTTACTGGGTACCGACCGTGGTGTACTCATACTACACTTCTGCACATTTTTGTGCAGAGCCAGGTATTGGAGATATCAGACTTGAGCAAAGTTAAAGCGCGATCGTAAGGATTCAAGGTAGAGCTGCTTGACCATCGCAGTCCCTTGGAGTCTTTTCTTTTCATTGTACTATTAATTTGTAATCAAACAGTATTGTATATTTGATGTTTGGCATATTTCGATATGTGTTGATGTTACTTTACCCATGTTTTAACCGCTTCTTGATGTTATTTAATCTTTAAAATGCCCGACATGGTTTAATTATTGGTTTTATGACTAATTGAGTTGTGTGTGGTGAATTAGGGTGTTTGGAGTGCAAAAATATGAAGAAAAGGTGCTCTAGGTAGAGGAAGAAAGATTGGATGCGTCGCATCCAATCTAGAAAAAGATCAGATTTCGTACACGCTTAGCAGTGAAGTCGGCCCATAGCATCCGCCTTAGCATCCGCACCTGGGCAAAGCTGAGAAGTGGAGGACGAGGTGGATGCGAAGCATCCACCCTAGCAT
Source organism: Nicotiana tomentosiformis (assembly GCF_000390325.3). Taxonomy (NCBI): domain Eukaryota; kingdom Viridiplantae; phylum Streptophyta; class Magnoliopsida; order Solanales; family Solanaceae; genus Nicotiana; species Nicotiana tomentosiformis. Next base: position 112,097,427 of record NC_090819.1, on the reverse strand, counting down.
GCGAAGCTGAGAAGTGGAGGACGAGGTGGATGCGACGCATCCACCCTAGCATCAATCCCTGAAGCTGATTTGGATTAGAAATAGGAGAACTTTGGCCCACGACTTTGGTACGCAATATATAAGCCAAAAACGCCTCTTTTAGGTCATCTAACATATTGGGAAGAGGGAAAAAGCCACGACAAAGCTGTGGAGGCCGGAATTCATCAAGTTTCTTCTTTCTCCCACCAAACTTAGTAATTTTTATGTTTCTTTATATGATTTGTTGTTTGGCTACCATGTCTATGTGGAGCTAAACTTCACGTTCTAGGGTTGTGGTTCTTTCATGACTATTGTTATTCGGATATTGATTTTGACTTCTTGATTTATCATATTAGTTTATTTATTCAATCTTGCACTTAATTATTTAATTGCTTGATCACCAATTGAATATTATCTACGAATCTAGAATTGAACTCGAAAGTGGGAATTCTATATTGCATATAGGATTGAGTAGGGCAAGTTCTTGAACTCGGGCATCGGGGAACGGATTCGTGGTTAGGATAGACATATACCTAATTGCCTTGCTTGGTTGATTTACAGGAATTATAAATGCGTTCTTGTTGATTCTCACTCCATAGACATATAGGCGTTAAGTTAGCTGGAATAGGCGAGTAAGAACTCGACAGATTCTTATGAGCAATATTAACCCTGTCAACCAATAAGCTAGATAAATTAGTCGGTTAATTCAATTGAAGAATACAATAGGATTGTTAGATAGACCATAACCCTAGATCGTTTTCATTACATTGATATCATTAAAATCTGCTCTTTCTCTGTTCAAAGTTTATTATTTATATTTTTCTTATTTAATTAGTTTAGAATAAAATATTTTTAGATTTAATTCTTGTTTAGATAATTGGGATAGTCTAATTTAGTTAATAGTTAATCATAAGTCCTCGTGGGTTCGACATCCGACTTTTAGTCACTTTATTACTTGACGACCGCGTATACTTGCGTGAGTGTGTTTGGTCGCAACAAGTTTTTGGCGTCGTTGCCGGGGACTTAGAAATTTGCTATTTTTCTAGATTAGACATTTTTTTTATCTATTCATGTTTTTTTTATTATTTTATTTTAGTTAGTATTTTTTATTTATTTTAGCATGGCATCTTGGAATAAAAATTATTCGAATGATGGTTATTCTTATTTTGATGATCCTTGTCCATATTGTGGAGGACCCCACTGGTGGAAAAATTGTCAGAATGTTCCCAGGAGCGAGTTGTGCGCACAATCTCAATCCTTTGAGTGGAATATTTGTAATATGTGTGGTGGTCAAGATGGCCATTGGGATGGTTGTCCTAATTTTGTTCATCCTTCTCTGAGCCCTTATTATGATCTTTCTAATGATATTTCTGAGTTTGATAGGGGCAATGAAGTGCAGGATATGGAGCCTGATGCATATATTAGGGATATTCTGAGGCAAGTAGCAGAGCAACAGGATGAACTCAAAAAAGATATGAAAAAAATGAAGGCAGCAATCACAAGAATGAAGGCCAATATGGAAGAATTGAATGAAGAGAGCGAGTACCAGCAAGAGAAAATTTTTGAAAAAGAGGAGATTTTGAGCCAAACTTGGCTGGTAGAACAGGCTGAAAAGTTAGAAATATATGAAGCTCAACGTGAGGAACTTACTGATGGGATGAGAGACTTTATAGAGGGAAGATCTAAACTGGGACAAGGGATCGATAAATTTGTCACTACTATTCACGACTTGCAAGATAAATTAAATGCAAAGGTTGTTGCGTCTATCGCCCAACAAAATAGTAATGAGTTGTCAGAAGCTGAAAAGGAGCTTATACGCCAAATTGAGGAGCTAAAAGTGGAGAGCCAATCATTCGAGCATATTTCTGTTGATGATGCCCATGTTGAGAAAAGTACACTAGAGCCATGCGAGGTAGCAGATAATGTTATATTTGAAGACTCTAATGTGTGCACATATGAGGATATAAATAGTAATACAATTCCAAAGTTGGGGCGTGTTGGTCCTCATTCTAAACATTTTTCGACATTGTATTTGGATGATGACATGGAAATCGAGTCATCTAAGCCTTTGGAGGAGTCAATGGAAGAGGAACAGGATGCTTACATTCTTGGATTTGTCGTGCCAGAGAGAAAAAATTACATTCCTCATATAAAGGCCGAGAAGTATAGAGTAAAAAATTTATTACTTGGCCTGGTTATCTTTGTAGCCCCACCACTGGAGCATAGCCGCAAACTGGATGCCATGTTAGGGGCTCAATTCATAAGTTCGAGGTGGAGGCAAAAAGTGGTTCACGTCGTGCCGCTACGTTAAATCAGGCGCTTGTTGGGAGGCAACCCAGCGTTACTGCTTTCTTTTATTTTTGTTTACTTTTTATTTTATTTTATTTTTATTATTTTGTAGTATTTATTTTTGTTTTGTAGGATTATGAGCATAGGAAGCAAAGCCATTAGAAGAGTGCAAAAGCGAGCTAGATGGTGAGGACTAAGTGTGGGGTGCCCACACAAAGGACGATGCCTGGGGGAAGTCTGAGTACCTCGTGAGCCGCTATTGCTTCGGCCTTTGGCCTACCAGGGAGTCTCGTTTACCCTCTTATTATTTATAATGTGCATTGAGGACATTGCAAAATTTTAAGTGTGGGGTGAGGAGATCGTTTGGATGAGTTTCTGTGCTATTTTAGCTTAGTTGTAGTACTCATTCTTAAGTGTAGTAGCTTTTGTGAAAAAAAAAAAAAAGTAGAAAAATTGGACTTTTCCCGACGATTGATCTCCTAGACAGTTTTCTTGAGGGATTAAAGTCTAAACAAAAATTCAAAATATGTCTTTTATCTTTCTTTAGGTAGTAATAATCCCCTGTGGTTTTTCTTTGTGCCTCGGTTCTTTTCCATGGGATGTAGTTTGAACCGGGTAGTTGTTTTCTTTTTAGAGTAGAGTAGGAATGTAGGGAATAAAAGGAGGAAGAATGATGAACCTAGGTGACCTTGACTTGGTTGATAATGGCATATTTAGGCTTTTACATATGTAATATCTGCCCTTCTCACTCTGAAATTATTGATGATGCCTTGTTAAATTGGATAGCATGTTTTGTGGCGCCTATGTCTCGTTTACATGACTTATGTTCACCTTGTGTTTAATACTTAATATCTCGTTGCTCCGTGAATACTTGCATTGTTTGAGAGTCGGAATGTGACCGTCCTTAATGAGTCATGTGCCATGTGTGGTAAGATTTTTGTGTAGTCCATGTAGTGTACTTGTGTCTAGAACTTGCCCGGTATGTGAGTTGAAGCGAAATTTTAGGTGATGCTCGGTTTGAAAAATGATTTTAGGCTTTCTTTGATCTTTTTGAGCTTATTGCTTATCACAAATAAAATCTATCCCTAGTTAACCCTTTTGAGCCTGTAGACCTTTTATTTGGTACCCACATTACAAGCCTATACCCTTTTTATTCTTAATTGACATTGTTTTGATCCTTTTACCTCTTAAAGCACTTTAATTGTTAGATGAGCGCTAAAAGAAGTAAGAAGGGACTAAGTGTGGGGTGACTTTTGAGTGGAACCAATGAAAGAAAGAAGGGTGCACTTATTTTATAAAATAATACACCACTAGCGGAAAGTGAAAAAAAAAAAAAAAAAAAAAGCAAAGAAAAATATAAATGAATAAATTGTTGTCTTGTTCTTGCTAGTGGGTATGAATTAAAGTAGTGCTTAAAGAAAGAGGAAATATTGTTTGAAGTGATATTATTGGTGAAATTGAAAGGGTGTTGAAGAATTCGCGCTTAAGTTATTTGATGATGTGTTAAAGTGCTTAGGAGGGTGAATCACTATTCCTTAAATATATCCTACCCGTCCCTTAGCCCACATTACAACCATGAAAAAGTCCTAATTGATTTTAGATCGAGCGAGCTTACATTAGTAGAGATTTACATTAAGGGCAAGCCTATGGTACCAACTACATGCATGTGACTTCTTTTGTGAGAGTGAGCGATTTTCTTTGTGAGCATGAGATTCGAATGTGTGGATTGATTCTACTCTCTCTGCTTTTGTTGTGAGGGCACATGGTTTCACTAGGGATAGGTAACGTTATTAGACTTCTCTATGATGTTGGTTGTTCAAGCCATGAGTGCATTGTGACATTGAGTCGGTTTTTGAGGTTAGGATTGTTGTGAGCATGTTGTCTTTGTTCGAATATGTTTAAAGAAGGGCATAAGTAAAGGGAAGTGTATGTGCTGCATAGTCTAGAGCCTAATTGTTGCAAATAACCACGGTCATAGGTGCAGTGTGCTTTGAATGATAAGAGCTTAACTTTGTCTCGTCTACTATAGGATGGTTTGTTCGAGGACGAACAAAGGTTTAAGTGTGGGGTAGTGATGTTTGGCATATTTCGATATGTGTTGATGTTACTTTACCCATGTTTTAACCGCTTCTTGATGTTATTTAATCTTTAAAATGCCCGACATGGTTTAATTATTGGTTTTATGACTAATTGAGTTGTGTGTGGTGAATTAGGGTGTTTGGAGTGCAAAAATATGAAGAAAAGGTGCTCTAGGTAGAGGAAGAGAGATTGGATGCGTCGCATCCAATCTAGAAAAAGATCAGATTTCGTACACGCTTAGCAGTGAAGTCGGCCCATAGCATCCGCCTTAGCATCCGCACCTGGGCAAAGCTGAGAAGTGGAGGACGAGGTGGATGCGAAGCATCCACCCTAGCATGCGAAGCTGAGAAGTGGAGGACGAGGTGGATGCGTCGCATCCACCCTAGCATCAATCCCTGAAGCTGATTTGGATTAGAAATAGGAGAACTTTGGCCCACGACTTTTGTACGCAATATATAAGCCAAAAACGCCTCTTTTAGGTCATCTAACATATTGGGAAGAGGGAAAAAGCCACGACAAAGCTGTGGAGGCCGGAATTCATCAAGTTTCTTCTTTCTCCCACCAAACTTAGTAATTTTTATGTTTCTTTATATGATTTGTTGTTTGGCTACCATGTCTATGTGGAGCTAAACTTCACGTTCTAGGGTTGTGGTTCTTTCATGACTATTGTTATTCGGATATTGATTTTGACTTCTTGATTTATCATATTAGTTTATTTATTCAATCTTGCACTTAATTATTTAATTGCTTGATCACCAATTGAATATTATCTACGAATCTAGAATTGAACTCGAAAGTGGGAATTCTATATTGCATATAGGATTGAGTAGGGCAAGTTCTTGAACTCGGGCATCGGGGAACGGATTCGTGGTTAGGATAGACATATACCTAATTGCCTTGCTTGGTTGATTTACAGGAATTATAAATGCGTTCTTGTTGATTCTCACTCCATAGACATATAGGCGTTAAGTTAGCTGGAATAGGCGAGTAAGAACTCGACAGATTCTTATGAGCAATATTAACCCTGTCAACCAATAAGCTAGATAAATTAGTCGGTCAATTCAATTGAAGAATACAATAGGATTGTTAGATAGACCATAACCCTAGATCGTTTTCATTACATTGATATCATTAAAATCTGCTCTTTCTCTGTTCAAAGTTTATTATTTATATTTTTCTTATTTAATTAGTTTAGAATAAAATATTTTTAGATTTAATTCTTGTTTAGATAATTGGGATAGTCTAATTTAGTTAATAGTTAATCATAAGTCCTCGTGGGTTCGACATCCGACTTTTAGTCACTTTATTACTTGACGACCGCGTATACTTGCGTGAGTGTGTTTGGTCGCAACAATATTCGGTTCTCGTGATCATTCCATGTATTCAGTTAGAGTTCGTGACTCGGTACTACCAGTCTTGGGAGGTTGTATATTCATATTTAATCCGATGTTAGTTTTGGTTACTTATTTAATTCAAAAAACAAAAATGGCTTCAAAATGTAATAGAAATCAGCTTACCTAGTCTTAGAGACTAGGTGCCATCACGATGCCTGTGGTGGAATTTTGGGTCGTGACAAGTTGATATCAGAGCTCTAGGTTCATAGGTTCTACGAGTCACGAACGAGTCTAGTAGAGTCTTGCAGATTGGTACGTAGACGTCTGTTCTTATCTTCGAGAGGCTACAGAACTGTTAGGAAATTTTCATTTCTTTCATTCCTGTCATGCGGAATTTGTTGAATTTGGAATTTGAGACTTTGTATCTCTATTCTCTCACAGATGGTGAGGACACGTGCTACCAAGTTAGCTGAGCAGGCATCTACTCAAACTGCTAGGGCTGTAAGAGGCTGGGGCTGAGGTAGAGGCTAAGGTAGAGGTCGAGGAAGGGCACATGCTTCGACTAGAGCACCTTTCAGAATAACAGTTGAGGAGCCACTAATAGCTCCAGTTGGGGGACAGGTACCAGAAACACCTGTTATTACCCCCAGACTTCAGGAGACCTTAGCACAGTTCCTGAGTATGTTTGGTACATTAACTCAGGCGGGATTGATCTATGTTGCACCAAATATTTCGCACATTGGGGGAGTAGCTCAGACTTCTACCACAACTCCAGAGCAGCAGGTTCACGTTGGTCAGGTTCCGGGTGTAGTACCGGTACAACATGTTATTCTGGTTCGGCCTGAGGTCAGGCCCGAAGCATGAGAAGAAGAACAAAAGAGACTTGAAAGGTTTAAGAAATATGATCCACCAACTTTCAGTGGCACAGCTACAGAGGATGCCCAAGGATTTCTGGAAAGTTGTCACAGTATTTTCCGTACCATGGGTATTGTGGAAGTGAGCAGAGTTGCCTTTACTACATTTCAATTGTCAGGCGCAGCGTATCGGTGGTGGCAAATCTATTAAGAAGATAGACCAGCCGATGCAACACCACCAACTTGGACTCAATTTTTGGAAATGTTCTTGAAAGAGTTTGTTCCCCAGACTCTCCGAGATGCGTGGCGCATGAAATTTGAATGGTTGCATCAGGGCACTATGACAGTGTCAGAATATGCTATCAGGTTCAGTGAGTTAGCCCGTCATGCACCTATCTTAGTTCCTACAATCAGAGAATGGGTCCGCAGATACATTGAGGGGCTCGATTATGATATTAAAATATACATGGCTAGAGAGTTGCAAATTGATGCTCCATTTCAACAAGTAGTGGAGATTGCAAGGAAGATTGAGGGTGTTTTAGTCGAGGAAAGGGAGTCTAAGGAGGCCAAAAGGTCTCTAAGATCTGGAGGATTCAGTGAATTTTACTCTTCAGCTAGAACCCATTATAGCAGAGGCTCGAGCAGTCGGTCAGCTCAGTCCGCACATCAGATTACTCGGGGTGCTCCAGTTTATAGTGCACCACCGACACGAGATTCTTACAGTGGTTATTCCAGTTATCCTGCACAGACTCAGTACGAGCAGTCGCGACCTCAGAGCGGTTGTTATCAGTGTGATGATACTAGGCATATCATGAGAGATTGTCCCAGTCTTGGGAGGGGTGGATTTCATCAAAACACTCCAGCTACAAGCTTTATTCAAGCTGATACTCCACGTGCACAGTCAACTAGAGGTAGAGGACAGGCGGGTAGTGGGCGCCTAAGAGGTGGAGGCCCGACCCGTTGATATAATCACTATGATTTGGCTGGGGCCAATACACCAGATGTTGTCGTTATAGGTATGATCCTGATTTTTATTATAAAGGATAATTTTCCTTAATTTGATTTGGTTCTGAATATTGAGGTGAGTCCTCCTATTATGCCCCACTTATGGGTGAGCTTCGTAAATTTGTGTCCCAATTATATGTTTATCCCTGTTGGGAGATTTAAAGAAGTGAACCCATGTCTGTCATTTTATTTATGGTACACCATTGAGGGCTATAAGCCCAAAAGTATTTTTATTATTCATTACAGCGAGTTTAATGTGTTTTGGAATAATTAATTCCAATTTTTATGAATTATATGCCCTACCGGTAGGAGGGTTGATTATATGTTGTGAAAATTGTTTATGAAATATATTGAAAAGAAAAAAGAAAGGAAATTAAAAATTTCAGTTGGTACAATGTGCAACATACTTGTGATTCGGAGTTGAGGACAAAATCCTCGCATTTTTATATGATGTGAAATATTTAAACCGGGCTACAATCCGCGATGGAAGTTATGTAAGGACGAGGTCCTTGTGGTGAAATATTTATGAGTTTAAAAAATTTTCCTTTGTGAAATTTAATTGTACAATAGTATTAATAGGGAGTCATTCCTGTTGGGCTTATTTGATAATTCTTGTATATTTTTCTGTGCATATTCAGCCATTTTGGTGCTGTAAATATTGAGTTTTAACCTATGAGATGAGTGCCCAGGTGGCATTAAATGTGACTCATTAATCCGAGTAAGCAATCATGAGGTCTTCATGCCTCACATTCTGTTGTAAGTGTTGTGAAAATTCGAAATGAGGTGGTGATTAATATGAGATTAATTGATGAAACTTGATTTAATTATGAACAGCTTTTAAGATCAGAGATGTGGTGATGAGCATACAAATGACTGTCACGACCCAAAATCCCACCACAGGCGTCGTGATGGTACCTAGTCTCTAAGACTAGGTAAGCCGATTTCTATTACATTTTGAAGCCATTTTTTTAAAAAAAAAATCTAACAACGGAAATAATTACAATACACAACCTCCCAAGACTGGTAGTACTGAGTCACAAACTCTAACTGAATACATGGAATGATCACGAGGACCGAATATACAATACTGTTTGATTACAAATTAACAGTACAATGAAATGAAAAGACTCCAAGGGACTGCGACGGCCAAGCAGCTCTACCATGAATCCTTATGCTCGCGCTTTAACTCTGCTCAGGTCCGATATATTCAATACCTGGCTCTGCACAAAAATGTGCAGAAGTGTAGAGTCAGCACACCACAACGGTGCCCAGTAAGTATCAAGACTAACCTCAATGGAGTAGAGATGAGGTACAATCAAGACATTCACTAGTTTAATAACCAATGCAATATAATATACAAAATAATAGAAAATAAATAATAATAATAATAAAGGCAGGATAAAATAACCAGTGATATGCATAACAGACAACAAGAACACCATTAATATCACTCAACAATTAATAAACACAATTACACCCAATTAAATCAAGCCCTTCAAATAAATGTCTTTCACATAGTTCTTCCAGATAACTCTCTTTCAAATATAATTCTCTCAAATAATTATTTTTCAAATATTATTCTTTCAATAAATCTTTTCAAATATAATTTCCTCAAATAAATATCTTTCAAAATACAATTCTTTTATATGATACTTTCTAAGTAAAAATCCTTTCAAATAAATATTTTGAATATAATTCTTTCAATTAAAAAGTCACCATGTGACACCTCATCTCAAAATCATTAAAATACGGGTCTCAGCCCATTTTCATATTTTTACGGCACCTTGTGCCCATAGTTAAATCATCATATTTTCCCGGCACCTCGTGCCCTCATTTCATATCACAACTGAACGGACAATTCACGTGCCAAATATCATTATCATTTCATCACAGCACCTTGTGCCCACATTTTATATCACAACTGCAAGGACAATTCACGTGCCAATATCCCCATTTTATATCACAATTCACGGCACCTCGTGCCCACATTTCATTTTATAAACTGCCTGGCAATAGCCACAGGCTCCCAATTTCAACAAAATCAGATTATTATCAATTTACTAACAACAAGACTAGTTGCACAAGGTATAAAAATAAACTCAAGAAAATCAAAACATCACATGAAAATTTTCAACACCACCACCCCACATCATCCCATATCGTCCCTGACAATAGCCACCCTTATCGCTCCTATTGCCACCATTATCGCTCCGCCCAGACAATATCAATAGCCACCCTTATCGCTCCTATTGCCACCCTTATCGCTCCGCCTAGACAATATCAATAGCCAACAAACACAACAGTGAAATGCCACCCTTATAACCACATAATATCAACGATGAAATACCACCCTTATCTCCCCAAAATAATAACTCACACAACACAACTATTTACATGGGAAATTATCACAACAACATAACAAAAATCAATTCATATCACAATTTGCCCAATGGCCGCAACCAAATTTCAAAGCTACAACCAAGTCAATTAATTTCACAACAAATAGCCAAATTCTCCACACAATGTGTACAACACCCAAAAACAATCAATAGAGATAGAAATTACTCAACATAAAGCAAAGTCTTCATAAAAGATCAAATTTTCAATAATTATATAAACACCTCTTCTTAAGCTCATTTAATTAATTATTTGCAGAGGAAAAAATCCAAAATAAAATTAAATTCCAATAATTATCAAGCCAGCAAATTCACAAAGTTTCATAAATAATCAAATAACAATCACCTCACAGTGTAATATAACAACAGAGTCAACAACAAGGGTTTAGGCACGACAAGTAGATGACTAAATATATGCCAACAATTATCCAATTTACTACACAATAAGCTCAAGACTTTAACTCAATAAAATTTGCACATATAAACCAAGTACACACTTGTCACCTCGCATACATGATTTTCAATTACCCAAGTAGCACATAATACTCAGTGCCTAAGGAAAATTTCCCCCACTCGATGTTAAGCAAGACACTTACCTTTTGAAGTTAGGCCGATATTTCAAAATAGCCTTCTTGCTTGAATTGACCTCCGGACCGCTCAAATCTATCCAAATTAATTGTATAACTTCATTAAAATTCATCGGAAATAATTTCGGATAATAATACGTCGACTTAAAAATTTATTCCAAAAAGTCAACAAAAGTCAACGCGGGACCCGCCTCTCGGAACCCGACATAATTTTCATGAAATCCGAACACCCATTCCGATATGAGTTCAACCTACCAATTTTATCGAATTCCAATAACAAATCGACCTCCAAATCTTGAATTTTCGTTTTTGGAAGAGTTTACAAAAATCTTGATTTTTCTTCCATTAAATCCAAATTAAATGATGTATTCAAAGACATAATCATGGAAATTAATCAAAACTGGATAAGAATCACTTACCCCAAACACCCACGCAAGAATCTCTCCAAAAAGCGCCTTCTACCGAGCTCCCAATTTGATTTTGAGTTATGAACTCAAACCTGCATTTTGGGACTTTTAATTCTGCCCAGATACACCTTCTTCGCGTTCGCGACCATTCCTTCGCATTCGCGAAGGCCAAAATTCAGCTGCCTCAAATCCTTCTTTTCGTTCGCGTGACAAGCGTCGCGTTCGCGAAGGCCAACTGCTTCTGCCCCATCATTTCCTCTTCGCGTTCGCGAAGTCCTCGTCGCATTCGCGATGACCAGCTGACCAACTCCTTCACGTTCGCATTCCAAGCTTCGCGTTTGCGAAGGCCAAACGACCTCGGGCCCCTATCTTCATTTTCTTCTTCGCGTTCGCGTTGCCTGGGCCGCGTTGGAGAAGGCTTGCCCTGCTCCTTCTTCGTGTTCGCATTCGCGAAGGACAAATTAGTAGCCCCTCAAACTCCTCTTCGCGAACGCGGGACTCCCTTCGCGTTCGCAAAGAAGGAAACGAGACTTCAGCAACAACAGTCCAAACAGCTCCAATTTGGTCTGAAACCACTCCGAAACACACCCGAGCCCCTCGGGACCCCGTCCAATCATTTAAGGTCCCATAACATAACACAGACTTGCTCGAGGTTTCAAATCACATCAAATTATGCCGAAAATACAAATCGCACCACAAATCGAACTTATGAACTTCAAAAACTTCCAACTTCTAAAACCCGTGTCGAAACCTATCAAACCAACCCGGAATGACGTCAAATTTTCCAAGCAAGTTCCAAATAACAAAACGGAGCTGTTCCAACTCTCGGAATCGCATTCCGACCCCGATATCAAAAAGTCAACCCCCCGGTCAAACTTTCCAAAATTTTAAGTTTCTCCATTTCAAGTTTAATTCCACTACGGACCTCCAAATAATTTTCCGGACACGCTCCTAAGTCCAAAATAATCATACGGAGCTAACTGTAATGACCCGGCCGGTTGTTTTGAGAGTAATAGCCCCTATCCCCTATTAACTATCTCCCCCAAAACCTTTTCTGCTATTCTGACTTGCCGGGATGATTGGTTTTGAGTTTCAGAGTATTTTGGGACACTTAGTCCCTAAATGAGAGCTTAAGCCTTAGAATTTTGACCGTAGTCGGAACTGTGTGAAGAAAACTCCGGTATGGAATTTTGTCAATTTCGTTAACTCCGTTAGGTGATTTTGGGTTTAGGAGCATGTCCGGAATGTATTTTGGGGGTATGTAGTAGATTTAGGCTTGAATTGGCGGAAGCTAGTTTTTCGGCGATGTTGGCCGATAGTGGAAATTTTGATATCCAGCTCGGAATGGAATTCCGAAAGTGGCTGTAGGTTTGTAATGTCATATGTGACCTGTGTGTAAAATTAGAGGTCATTCGGACTAGATTTGATGTGGTTCGGCGTCGTTTGTAGAATTTGGAAAACTTTAAATTCTTAGGTTTGAATCCGTGATTAATTCATGATTTTGGTGTTGTTCGACGTGGCTTAAAGGCTCGACTAAGTTCGTAAGGTGTTTTAGGATTGGTTGGTATGTTTGGTTGAGGTCCCGGGTGCCTCGGGTGTGTTTCAGATGCTTAACGGGTGAAAACTTGGACTTAGAGGAATTTCTGAACTTTGCTGTTTATGGTGTTTTCGCACCTGAGGAAAAGAGACCGCAGGTGCGCGAGCCGCACATGCGGAGATGGAAGCGCAGATGCGATAAATCGAGAGTTGGCCTGGGGTCGCAGGTGCGAAGAAGTTTCCGCATCTGCGATGCCCGCAAATGCGCAAAGACGTTCGCACATGCACAAGATGCGCCGAAGCGGAAGGGACTCCGCAGGCGCGAGGGCGCAGAAGCGGCCCTTTAGTCGTAGGTGCGAAGGTAGAGGGGGTACGTGAGTTGCGCAGATGCACACGTTTTCCGCACAAGCGCACCCGCAGGTGCGAGCCCAGGTTCCGCAGGTGCGGAAATACCTGGGCAGTGATTAAAACCGAAGGGCTTCGCGATCTTTATCATTTTTGGCTTTGCACACTCTGGTTGGGGCGATTTGTGAGAGCATTTTCGAGGCATTTCTAGAGGTAAGTTCCTTGTGCTTATTTTTGGTCAATAATCTTGCCTTGCCATGTATTTTCCCACCTAGTTAATGTGTATTTATGGTGGAAATTGGAAGTTGGAGACTAGGGATTTGGGAGTTTGAATTGTGGATTGGAGGACCATTTGGTGTCGGATTTTAGTAAATTTGATATGGTTAGACTCGTGAGTGAATGAGCTTTCTAGTTTCGTGAATTTTGTCGGGTTTTGAGACGTGGGCCCCAGGGGCTGGGTTTGAGCCAATTTCGGGTTTTGGCCTAATTTTGTAGTTTTTCTTGTGGGATTCATTCCATTAGTGCATATTGATGGTATTGTACTGTTTTGAATAGATTCGGGCCATTTGGAGTCAGATACTCGTGGCAAGAACGTGATATCAAGTTGATTTGAGCGGTTCGAAGTAAGTGGCTTGCCTAACCTTGTGTTGGGGACTTTCCCCTTAAGATATCTTGATATTATTTGGTGTGTGGGCGCCGTGTAAGTGAGGTGACGAGTACATACACGGACTATTATTGCAAAAAATCATGTTTAACCTTTTTAAATCATAAATTGCTTCTCTTATTAATTGTACTAATATGTTTAATTGTGTAGTTTAGACTAGAAAAGCATGCTTACATATTTTAACTGTCTAATTGACATTCTGTGCGTCATGTTCAGTTAAGTGCTTATTTGCCTTATTTGTGTCCAGTATAAACTGTATAACTCGATGTCATACCTGTCATTTCATCTTGCATTGCATATTTAAATTGGGACTACGGACGTATTCCGGGAGATCCCCCTGTACTGCATATTTAAATTGGGACTACAGACGTATTCCGGGAGATCCCCCCTGTACTGCATATTTACTTTGGGACTACGAACATATTCCGGAAGATCCCCCTGTACTGCATATTTACTTTGGGACTACAGACGTATTCCGAGAGATCCCCCAGCACTGCATATTTACTTTGGGACTACGCACGTATTCCGGGAGATCCCCCTGTACTGCATATTCATTTGAAACTACAAGACGGTATCCTGAGCGATTTCCCACTGTGTTTACCTTGTTTTGAGCCAAGGGATCCCTTAACTGTTAAAGTTTCGAGAATTTCTTTAACTGTGTTACCATAAATTTTACTTATATCTTTTACTGTTTAATTTATTATATTTACTCTAGTAGGGCCTTGACCTGACCTCGTCACTACTCGACCGAGGGTAGGCTTGGCACTTACTGGGTACCATTGTGGTGTACTCATGCCCTTCCCTGCACATGTTTTCGTGTGCAGATCCAAGTGCGAGCTATCACCCTCGGGGTTAGTACGTGTTGCTGATTCTAGGAGACTTCAAGGTACCTCTGCTTGCGTCCGCAGATCTTCGGAATCCCCTTCTACTCCCTCGTCTAGAGATTTTCCTTATTATCTTCAGACTTTTGTATAGAGCTACATAGATTATAGCAGCTTGTGACTTAGTGATATTCCAGGTCTTGGGAAATTATTTTGTGTATGTCGATTGGTACTACTCTTGGCTATTTAAAATATACTATTTATCTTTAAAATGTTGTCTTTTCTTTATATTTTCCGCAAATGTTAGGCTTACCTAGTCGTAAAGACTAAGTGCCACCACGACACCTTACGGAGGGCTAATTTGGGTCGTGACAAGTTGGTATCAGAGCACTAGGTTCGTAGGAGTCACGAGTCACAAGCCGGTTTATTAGTGTCTCACGGATCGGTGCGGAGACGTCCGTAATTATATTCGGGAGGCTATGTAACTGGTAAGAACAATCATATTTCTTAGATTTCCTTGTCGTGCGAGTTATTGACACCAAATATTCTAAGATTCTATTCTATTCTTTCTCACAGATGGTGAGGACCCGCAATGGGAGGACCGACGATCAGGCACCCGAGCCCCCTGCCAGAGCCACCAGAGGCCAGGGTCGGGGTAGAGGATGACCACGCGGTGCAGCCCAAGCACTTGCAAGAGCTGTGTTAGAGGAGCCCCTAGCAGCTTCCAGCTGGAGGGCCAGCGCCAGAGATCCCTATTGCTACTCCAGCCCTCCAGGAGAATTTATCTCAGTTCTTGAGCATGATCAGCACTCTGGCTCAGGCTGGACTATTTCCGATAGCTCCCATTACATCTCAGGCCGGGGGAGGGGCACAGACTCCCGCAGCCCGCACCCCTGAGTAGAGGGTCCAGGTTGATCAGACCCTAGAGTATATTCCTATGCCCCCAGTGGCTATGGTTCAGCATGAGATCAGGGTAGCTGCTTCTGAGGAAGAGCAGCTCAGACTTGAGGAGTGTGATCGTATTCTCCGTACTATGGGCATTGTGGAGACGAGTGGGGCTTCTTTCACCGCTTTTCAGCTGAGGGGAGCAACATATGAGTGGTGGCGTGCCTATGAGCTGAGTAGTCCGGACGAGGCAGCCTCACTCACTTGGACTCATATTTCAGAGATGTTCTTGCGTGAGTATGTTCCTCAGAGCCTCAGGGATGCTTGGCGCGCAGAGTTCGAGCAGTTGCGTTAGGGTTCTATGACTGTGTCGGAGTATGCAGTCCCAGTCAGTCTCAGCCGCCGCATCCTCCGAGAGGTTGTTTTGAGTGTGGTGACACTCGTCACCTGGTTAGAGATTTCCCCAGAGCAAGGAGGGGTGTACCTCCATAGACTTATCAGCCTCCACGTGCTCCACCGGGTCTTCCGGCCCTTCTTCCAACACCAGCTGCTACCCCACCTCCTCAGCCAGCTCGAGGTAGAGGTCGGGGAGGTCGAGGTTGCCCTAGAGGGGGAGGCCAGGCCAGGTACTATGCCTTTCCAGCCTGGTCAGAGGCCATTGCTTCAGATTCAGTTATCACAGGTATCGTCCCCGTCTGTCATAGGGATGCATTAGTATTATTTGACCCAGGCTCTACGTATTCATATGTGTCTTCTTATTTTGTCCCACATTTGGGTATATCTCGGGATTCATTGAGTTTCCCTGTTTATGTATCTACTCCCGTGGGAGATTCTCTCATTGTGGACCGCATATATCGGTCATGTTTGATTTCTCTTAGTGGTTTTGAGACCAGAGTCGATTTGTTATTTCTCAATATGGTAGATTTTGATGTTATCTTGGGCATGGACTGGTTGTCGCCCCATTATGCTATTCTTGATTGTCACGCTAAGACCGTGACGCTGGCTATGCCAGGTTTTCCGAGATTAGAGTGGAGAGGTACCTTAGAGTATAGTCCCCGTAGGGTTGTTTCATTTCTTAAAGCTCAGCGATGGTTGAGAAGGGGTGTGATGCGTATTTGGCCTATGTGAGAGATGTTAATATTGATACCCCTACAGTTGAGTTAGTTCTAGTAGTGAGGGACTTCCCAGATGTGTTTCCAGCTGACCTTCCGGGCATGCCGCCCGACAGAGATATTAATTTTGGCATTGATTTGTTGCCGGGCACTCAGCCCATCTCTATTCCTCCATATTGTATGGCTCCTCCTGAATTAAAGGAGTTGAAGGAGCAGTTGCAGGAGTTGCTTGATAAGGGCTTCATTCGGCCCAGTGTGTCACCTTGGGGTGCTCCGGTCTTATTTCTAAAGAAGAAGGATGGTTCTATGCGTATGTGTATTGATTATCGCCAATTGAACAATGTTACAGTGAAGAACAGGTATCCTTTGCCTCGCATTGATGATTTATTTTATCAGTTACAGGGTGCCAGGGTGTTCTCCAAGATTGACTTGCCTTTTGGCTATCATCAGTTGAAGATTTGGGAGCCGGATATCCCAAAGACTGCTTTCAGAACCAGATATGGTCACTATGAGTTTCTTGTCATGTCATTTGGGCTGACCAATGCCCCAACGGCCTTTATGCATTTGATGCACAGTGTATTCTGGTCTTATCTTGATTCCTTCGTCATTGTGTTTATTGACGACATCTTGGTATATTCCCGGTCTCGAGAGGATCATGAGCAGCACTTGAGGACCGTGCTTCAGACTTTGAGGGAGAAGAGGTTGTATGCAAAATTTTTCAAGTGTGAATTCTGGCTTGATTCAGTTGCATTCTTGGGCCACATAGTGTCTTGTGATGGGATCAAGGTAGATCCGAAGAAGGTAGAGGCAGTGCAGAGTTGGCCTAGACCGTCATCAGCTACGGAGATCCGCAGTTTCCTTTGTTTGGCGGGGTATTTCCGTCGCTTTGTGGAGGGATTTTCATCCATTGCAGCACCTATGACCAGGCTGACCCAGAAGGGTGCTCCGTTCAGGTGGACTGAGGAGTGTGAGCAGAGCTTTCAGAAGCTCAAGACAGCTTTGACTACAGCCCCAGTATTTGTATTGCCTACAGGTTCAGGGTCATACACTGTCTATTGTGATGCCTCGAGGATTGCCCTTGGAGCGGTATTGATTCAGGACGGTAGGGTGATTGCCTATGCATCTAGAAAGTTGAAGGTGCATGAGAAGAATTATCCGGTTCATGATCTCGAATTAGCAGCTATTGTTCACGCCCTGAAGATCTAGCGTCATTATTTGTACGGTGTTCCCTGTGAGATTTACACTGACCACCGGAGTTTGCAGTACTTGTCCAGGCAGAAAGACTATGATATCACTATATTATACCACCCGGGGAAGGCCAATGTAGTGGAGGTGGTTGGAGCTACTTAAAGACTATGATATCACTATATTATACCACCCGGGGAAGGCCAATGTAGTGGCCGACGCCTTGAGTCGCCGGGCAGAAAGTTTGGGGAGCTTGGCATATCTTCCGGCAGCTAAGAGGCCCTTAGCCTTGGATGTTCAGGCCTTATCCAACCAGTTCGTGAGATTGGATATTTCAGAGCCTAGCCGGGTATTAGCTTGTGTGGTTGCTCGGTCTTCTCTTTATGATCGTGTCAGGGAGCGCCAGTATGATGATCCTCATCTTCTAGTTCTTCAGGACAGGGTTCGGCGCGATGATGCCAGAGATGTGACTATTGGTGATGACGGTGTGATAAGGATGCAGGGCCGGATATGTGCGCCCAATGTAGATGGGCTTCGGGAGTTGATTCTTGAGGAGGCCCATAGCTCGCGGTACTCCATTCATCCGGGTGCCGCAAAGATGTACCAGGACTTGAGGCAGCACTATTGGTGGAGAAGAATGAAAAAGGACATAGTTGGGTTTGTGGCCAAGTGTCTCAACTGTCAGCAGGTTAAATATGAGCATCAGAGACCGGGTGGATTATTTCAGAGGTTGGAGATCCCAGAGTGGAAGTGGGAGCAGATCACCATGGACTTTGTGGTTGGACTTCCTCGGACTTTGAGAAAGTTCGATGCTATTTGGGTGATCGTGGATCGGCTGACCAAGTCAGCCCATTTCATTCCGATGCTGACTACATACTCTTCGGAGAGGTTAGCTGAGATTTATATCAGAGAGATTGTCCGCCTTCATAGTATTCCAGTATCCATCATTTCAGACAGAGGTACATAGTTCACATCATGGTTTTGGAGAGCCATACAGCAAGAGTTGGGTACTAGGGTGGAGTTGAGCACAGCCTTTCACTCTCAAACGGATGGGCAATCCGAGCACACAATTCAGATTCTTGAGGATATGCTCCGTGCCTGTGTGATGGAGTTTGGAGGGTCATGAGACCGATACTTGCCACTTGCAGAGTTCGCTTACAACAACAGTTACTAGTCCAGCATTCAGATGCCACCGTATGAGGCTTTGTATGGTAGGCGGTGCCGGTCGCCAGTGGGATGGTTTGAGCCGGGCGAGGCCCGATTGTTGGGTACAGATTTGGTCCAGCTGAGCCCGAGATTCATTGGTCCTTTTGAGATATTGCGGCGAGTTGGGGAGGTTGCTTATGAGCTTGCCTTGCCTCCCAGCCTAGCAGGAGTTCATCCGGTATTCCACGTGTCTATTCTCCTGAAGTATAACGGTGATCCGACTCATGTATTGGATTTCAGCTCTGTCCAGTTGGACAAAGATCTATCTTATGTTGAGGAGCCAGTAGCCATTTTGGACCGGCAGGTCAAAAAGCTCAGGTCAAAGAATATTGATTCAGTAAACGTCTAGTAGAGGGGTCAGCCAGTCGAGGAGGCGACTTGGGAAACCGAGCAGGATATGCGCAGCTAGTACCCTCATCTTTTCACAATTTCAGGTATGTCTTTATACTTGTTCGAGGACAAATGATTGTTTTAAGAGGGGGAGGATATAACGACTCGGCCGGTCATTTTGAGAGTAATAGCCACGATCCCCTATTAACTGTCTCCCCCAAATCTTTTTCTGCTATTGTGACTTGCCGGATGATTGGTTTTGAGTTTTGGAGTGTTTTGGGACACTTAGTCCATAAATGAGAGCTTAAGCCTTAGGATTTGGACCGTAGTCGAAACTGTGTGAAGACGACTCCAAAATGGAATTCCGTCGGTTCCGTTAGCTCCGTTAGGTGATTTTGGGTTTAGGAGCATGTCTGGAATATATTTTGGGGGTGTGTAGTATATTTAGGCTAGAATTGGCAGAAGCTAGTTTTTCGGCGATGTCGGTCGATAGTGAAAATTTTGATATCAAGCTCGGAATGGAATTCTGAAAGTGACTATAGGTTCGTAATGTCATATGTAACCTGTGTGTAAAATTTGAGGTCATTCGGACTAGATTTGATGTGGTTCGGCGTCGTTTGTAGAATTTGGAAAACTTTAAATTCTTAGGTTTGAATCCGTGATTAATTCATGATTTTGGTGTTGTTCGACGTGGTTTAAAGGCTCGACTAAGTTTGTAAGGTGTTTTAGGATTGGTTGGTATATTTGGTTGAGGTCCCGGGGGCCTCGGGTGTGTTTCGGATGCTTAACGGGTGAAAACTTGAACTTAGAGGAATTTCTGAACTTTGCTCGTTCTTGAAAACTTGAAAAGAGACCGCATGTGCGTGAGCCGCATATGCGGAGATGGAAGTGCAGATGCGATAAATCGAGAGTTGGCCTGGGATCGTAGGTGCGAGGAAGTTTCCGCATCTGCGATGCCCGCAAATGCGCAAAGATGTTCGCACATGCGCAAGATGCGCAAAAGCGGAAGGGACTCCGCAGGCGCGAAGGCGCAGATGCGGCCCTTTCGTCGCAGGTGTGAAGGCAGAGGGGGTAAGTGAGTTGCACAGATGCGCACGTTTTCCGCACAAGCGCACCCGCAGGTGCAAGCCCAGGTTCCGCAAGTGCGGAAATACCTGGGGCAGTGATTAAAACCGAAGGGCTTTGCGATTTTTATCATTTTTGGCTTTGCAAAATTGGGTTGGGTCAATTTTCGAGGCATTTCTTGAGGTAAGTTCCTTGTGCTTATTTTTGGTCAATAATCTTGCCTTGCCATGTATTTTCCCTCCTAGTTAATGTGCATTTTAGGTGGAAATTGGAAGTTGGAGACTAGGGATTTGGGAGTTTGAATTGTGGATTGGAGGACCATTTGGTGTCGGATTTTAGTAAATTTGATATGGTTAGACTCGTGAGTGAATGAGCTTTCTAGTTTCGTGAATTTTGTCGGGTTTCGAGACGTGGGCCCCGAGGGCCGGGTTTGAGCCAATTTCGGGTTTTGGCCTAAATTTGTAGTTTTTCTTGTGGGATTCATTCAATTAGCGCGGATTGATGGTATTGTACTGTTTTGAATAGATTCGGGCCATTTGGAGTCGGATACTCGTGGCAAGAAAGTGATATCATGTTGATTTGAGCGGTTCGAGGTAAGTGGCTTGCCTAACATTGTGTTGGGGACTTTCCCCTTAAGATATCTTGATATTATTTAGTGTGTGGGCGCCGTGTACGTGAGGTGACGAGTACGTACATGGGCTATTATTGCAAAAAATCATGTTTAACCTTTTTAAATCATAAATTGCTTCTCTTATTAATTGTACTAATATGTTTAATTGTGTAGTTTAGACTAAAAAAGCATGCTTACATGTTTTAACTGCCTAATTGACATTCTGTGCATCATGTTCAGTTAAGTCCTTATTTGCCTTATCTGTGTCCAGTATAAACTGTATAACTTGATGTCATGCCTGTCATTTCATCTTGCGTTGCATATTTAAATTGGGACTACAGACATATTCCGGGAGATCCCCCTATACTGCATATTTACTTTGGGACTACGGACGTATTCCGGGAGATCCCCCTGTACTGCAAATTTACTTTGGGACTACGGACGTATTCCAGGAGATCCCCAGCACTGCATATTTACTTTGGGACTACGGACGTATTCCGGGAGATCCCCCTGTACTGCATATTCATTTGAAACTACGGGATGGTATCCCGAGAGATTTCCCACTGTGTTTACCTTGTTTTGAGCCGAGGGCTCCCTTAACTGTTAAATTTTCGAGAATTTCTTTAACTGTGTTACCATAAATTCTACTTATATCTTTTACTGTTTAATTTATTATATTTACTCTGGTAGGGCCTTGACCTGACCTTGTCACTACTCGACCGAGGTTAGGCTTGGCACTTACTGGGTACCATTGTGGTGTACTCATGCCCTTCCCTGCACATGTTTTCGTGTGCAGATCCAGGTGCGAGCTATCACCCTCTGGGTTAGTACGTGCTGCTGATTCTGCTTGCGTCCGCAGATCTTCGGAGTCCCCTTCTACTCCCTCGTCTAGAGATTTTCCTTATTATCTTCAGACTTTTGTATAGAGCTACATAGATTATAGTAGCTTGTTACTTAGTGATATTCCGGGTCTTGGGAAATTATTTTGTGTATGCCGAGTGGTACTACTCTTGGCTATTTAAAATATATTGTTTATCTTAAAATTGTTGTGTTTTCTTTATATTTTCCGCAAATGTTAGGCTTACCTAGTCGTAAAGACTAGGTGCCATCACAATACCTTACGGAGGGTTAATTTGGGTCGTGACACTAACGGAACCGACGGAACTCCATTCCGAAGTCGTCTTCATACAGTTCCGACTACGATCAAAATCCTAAGACTTAAGCTCCCTTTTTAGGAACTAAGTGTCCCAAATCACTCCGAATCATCCGTAATTCAAACTCGACCACACACGCGGATCATAATACATATTGCGAGGCTGCTCAAAACCTTAAGTCACTGAACGAGGCGTAAATTCTTAAAACGACAAGTTGGGTCATTACATTCTCTACCTCTTAAACAAACGTTCGTCCTCGAACGTGCTAAGAATCTTTCTGAGGACTTTAAATTACTGAGTATATTCTTGCACACATACTTGTGAGTAATTTTACATTCCCGCAATTTAACACGGGTCCGACAACACCATCTCAATTGAGATTATTTCTTTTCTCCATTCTTATAAGCTTTAAAGCAAAATCCCTAACTCTCCAATCATTTCCAAAAATGCATGAATTCTCACAACAACGCACAGTATTAGTCTACAATATCCACCCTTATCGCTCCGCCTAGACAATATCAATAGCCAACAAACACAACAGTGAAATGCCACCCTTATAACCACATAATATCAACGGTGAAATGCCACCCTTATCTCCCCAAAATAACAACTCACACAACACAACAATTTACACGGGAAATTATCACAACAACATTAACAAAAATAAATTCATATCACAATTTGCCCAATGGCCACACCCAAATTTCAAAGCTATAACCAAGTAAATTAATTTCACAACAAATAGTCAAATGCTCCACACAATGTGTACAACACCCAAAAATAATCAATGGAGATAGAAATTACTCAACATAAAGCAAAGTCTTCATAAAAGATCAAATTTTCAATAATTATATAAACACCTCTTCTTAAGCTCATTTAATTAATTATTTGCAGAGGAAAAAATCCAAAATGAAATTAAATTCAAATAATTATCAAGCCAGCAAATTCACGAAATTTCATAAATAATCAAATAACAATCACCTCACATTGTCATATAACAACAGAATCAACAACAGGGGTTTAGGCACGACAAGTAGATGATTAAATATATGCCAACAATTATCCAATTTACTACACAATATGCTCAAGACTTTAACTCAATAAAATTTACACATATAAACCAAGTACGTACTCGTCACCTCGCATACATGGTTTTCAATTACCCAAGTAGCACATAATACTCAATGCCTAAGGAAAATTTCCCCCACTCGATGTTAAGCAAGACACTTACCTTTTGAAGTTAGGCCGATATTCCAAAATAGCCTTCTTGCTTGAATTGACCTCCGGGCCGTTCAAATCTATCCAAATTAATTGTATAACTTCATAAAAATTCATCGGAAACAATTCTGGATAATAATGCGTCGACTTAAAAATTTATTCCAAAAAGTCAACAAAAGTCAATGCGGGACCCTCATCTCGGAACCCGACATAATTTTTATGAAATTCGAACACCCATTCCTATACGAGTTCAACCATACCAATTATATCGAATTCCAATAACAAATCGACCTCCAAATCTTGGATTTTCATTTTTGGAAGATTTTACAAAAATCTCGATTTTTCTTCCATTAAATCCGAATTAGATGATGTATTCAAAGACATAATCATAGAAATTAATCAAAACTGGATAAGAATCACTTACCCCAAACACCCACGCAAGAATCTCTCCAAAAATCGCCTTCGACCGAGCTCCCAATTTGATTTTGAGTTATGAACTCAAACCCCCATTTTTGGGACTTTTAATTCTGCCCAGATACACCTTCTTTGCGTTCGCGACCATTCCTTCGCGTTCGCGAAGGCCAAAATCCAGCTGCCTCAAATCCTTCTTTTTGTTCGCGTGACAAGCGTCGCGTTCGCAAAGGCCAACTGCTTTTGCCCCATCATTTCCTCTTCGCGTTCGCGAAGTCCTCATCGCGATGACCAGCTGACCAACTCCTTCGCGTTCGCGTTCCATGCTTCGCGTTCGTGAAGGCCAAATGACCCTGGGCCCCTATCTTCCTTTTCTTCTTCGCGTTCGCATTGCATGGGCCGCATTCGCGAAGGTTTGCCTTGCTCCTTCTTTGCGTTCGCATTCACAGCTTCGCGTTCGCAAAGGACAAACCATCAGCCCCTCAAACTCCTCTTTGCGAATGCGGGACTCCCTTCGCGTTCGCGAAGAAGGAAACCAGATTTCAGCAATAGCCGTCCAAACAGCTCCAATTTGGTCCGAAACACACCCGAGCCCTTCGGGACACCGACCAATCATACCAACCAGTCCCATAACATAACACGGACTCGCTCGAGGTTTCAAATCACAACAAATTACGCCGAAAATACAAATCGCACCACAAATCGAACTTATGAACTTCAAAAACCTTCAACTTCTAAAACCCGTGCCGAAACCTATCAAACCAACCCGAAATGACGTCAAATTTTGCAGGCAAGTCCTAAATAACATAACGGAGCTGTTCCAACTCTCCAAATTACATTCCGACCCCGATATCAAAAAGTCAACCCCCCGGTCAAACATTCCAAAATTTTGAGTTTCGCCATTTCAAGCTTAATTCCACTACGGGCCTCCAAATAATTTTTCGGACATGCTCCTAAGTCCAAAATCATCATACGGAGCTAATGGAACAAACAGAACTCCATTCCGGAGTTGTCTTCATACAATTCCTACTATGGTCAAAATCCTAAGACTTAAGATCTCTTTTTAGGAACTAAGTGTCCCAAATCATTCCGGATCATCCGTAATTCAAACTCGACCACACATGTGGGTCATAATACATATTGCGAGGCTGCTCAAAACCTTAAGTCACTGAACGGGGCATAAATTCTTAAAACGACAAGTCGGGTCGTTACAATGACGTGCTTCATGTCCTGATATCATTATGATAATGCAATGCTTGTAATGCTGAGATTGGTGTTATTGATAAATACCTTGTGGTATTGTGTTGGGTTGTGGATGTGTTGTTAGGATGTTTTGGTGTTACTCTGGCAGGTGGATAGGCCCAATTACAAGGGAGACTCTGCCGAAATTTCTGAAAAATTTGGGAGGTAGTAAAATTTGAGGGATTGAGATTTGCAAAGGAAGAGATAAGTTATGTTATGTGTTTGAGGGCGAATGATCCTAAGCGGGGGAGAATGTAACACCCTAGAATTTTTTTTTTTGAAGTACTTCAATACTATCAAGAAAATTGATGTGTGCGTAGGCACGATTTGCTATAGCCAGTTGAGACTAATACCGTGCGTTGTTGTGAAAATTAGACCTTTTGAAATGTTTGGAGAGTAAGAAATTGATCTTAAAGCTTATAAATACGGATAAATGAAATAAACTCAAATGAGATGATGCTATCACGCTTATCTCAAATGCGGTGGCGTGGAATTAACCGTGAGTATATGTGTAAAAGTAAAATCATCAATTTGGTAACCTCAGAATAATTCTTAGAACGTTCGAGGACGAACGTTTGTTTAAGAGGTGGAGAATGTAACGACCCGACTTGTCGTTTTAAGAAATTATGCCCCGTTCAGTGACTTAAGGTCTCGAGAAGCTTCGCAATATGTATTATGACCCGCATGTGTGGTCGAGTTTGGTTTTCGGAAGATTCGGAATTTAATTTAAAGAAAAATTCTCATTTTGAAGCTTAAATGGAAAGAATTGACCGGGAAGTTGACTTTTGAGCAAACGACCCCGGAATGAAATTTCGATGATGGCAATAGTTTCGTATGATAATTTCAGACTTAGATGTATGTTCGGATTTGGATTTGGAAATCCGTAGAACAATTTGGCATATTTTGGCGAAAGTTGGAAAATATAAGATTTTGGAAAAAAGTACGACCGAAGGGTGAATTTTTGATAACGAGGTCGGATTTCGATTCCAGAAATGGGAATAGCTCCTTTACATCAATTATGACTTGTGTGCAAAATTTGAAGTCATTCCGGATTGATTTGATACGTTTTGGCACAAAATATAAAAGTTGGAAGATTTGAAAAACATATAATTCTATTCGATGCGCGATTCGTAATTTCGGCGTTGTTTGATGTAGTTTGAAGCCTCGACTAAGTTTGTATTGTATTTTGGGACATGTTGGTATAATTGATTGAGGTCCTGGGGGCCTCGGGCGAGTTTCAGATGGTTAAACGAACCAAAATTGTGCTTGAAGGAATTCTGGAATTTTTCCATTTCTGGTACCATCGCACCTGCGATGGAAATGGTCACAGGTGCGCAACCGCAAAAGTGACAAAATGGTCGCAGATGCGGCCTGGAGCAAGAAGGGCAAAGGTCGTAGGTGCGAAGAATTTTTCGCACCTACGTGAGCGCAGAAGAGGAAGATCTTCCACAGGTGCGAGGGCAGTGGTCACTGGGCATCGCAAAAGCGAGAATTTTCTCGCAAAAGCGAACTCGCAAGTGCGACTAAAATGTCCGCATGTGCGAAATTGGGTAGAAACATAAGGATTGAAAATGGTCATTTTTGGCATTTCGTTTTGGAATTTTTGGAGCTCGGATTTGGGCGATTCTAGAGGGATTTTTCACAAGCTTGGTTGGGGTAAGTGTTCTATATCCTAAAGTGAGTATATTTCATGAATCTATGATTATATTCATCATTTAGTTCAGATTTAAATGGAAGAAATCAAGATTTTTACAAAATCTTCCAAAAACGAAAATTTAATATTTGAAGGTTGAGTTGTTATTGGAATTCAATAAAATTGGTATGGTTGAACTCGTATCGGAATAGGTGTTCGGGTTCCGAAAGGGGCGGGTCCCACATTGACTTTTGTTGACTTTTTGGAATAAATTTTTAAGTCGACGTATTATTATCCGAAATTGTTTCCGATAAATTTTAATGAAGTTATACAATAAATTTGGATAGATTTGAGCTGTCCCAAGGTCAATTCAAGAAAGAAGGCAATTTTGCAATATCGGCATAACTTCAAAGAGGTAAGTGTCTTGCTTAACCTCGAGTGGGGGAATTACCCCTTAGGCATTGAGTCTTATGTGCCATTTGTGAAATGTGAAAAGCCGTGTACGTGAGGTGACGAGTACGTACTCGGGCTTATACGTGCAAAATTCATTGAATTAAAGTCTTAGGCATTATTGTGTAGCAAATTGGAAAATTGTAAAAAATTATTAAATCATCTGTTTGCCATGCCTAAATTCTTATTGTTGAATTGTTTTTATATGATAATTTGATGTAATTGTTACTTGAAATATTTATGAAATTTCGTGAGTATTGTTGGTTTAATATTTCTTGGAAATTAGTTCCAATATGAATTTTCTTATGCAAATAATTAATTTAAGCGAGCTTAAGAATAAGTGTTAATATAGTTATCTAAATTTGCATTAATGAAAGTTTTGCTTTATGCTGAGTAATTTCTATCTCCATTGATTATTTTTGGGTATTATATACATTGTGTGGAGACTTGGGCTATTTGTTGTAAAATTAATTGATTTGGTTATATCTTTGGAATCTGGTCGTGGCCATTAGGCAAATTGTGATATGAATTAATTTCTATTATGTTGTCATGTTAAATTCCCGTGCAAATTATTGTGTTGTGTGAGTTATTATTTTGGGGAGATAAGGGTGGTATTTCACCATTGATATTATGTGGGTATAAGGGTGGCATTTCACTGTTGTTATGTTTGTTGGAATATTGTCTGGGCGGAGCGATAAGGGTGGCTATATGAGCGATAAGGGTGGCAATAGGAGCGATAAGGGTGTCTATTAATATTGTCTGGGCGGAGTGATAAGGGTGGCTATAGTAGTGATAAGGGTGGCAATAGGAGCGATAAGGGTGGCTATTGTCAGGGACGATATATGATGATGTGGGGTTGTGGTGTTGATAATTTTCATGTGATGTGATTTTCTTGTGTTTATTTTTATACCTTGTGCCATTTGTCTTGTTGTTGGTAAATTGATAACAACTGTGGCTATTGCCAGGCAGATTATAAAATGAAATGTGGGCACGAGGTGCCGTGAGTAAATAATGAGGATATTTGGCACGTGAATTGTCTGTGCAGTTACGATATCAAATGTGGGCACGAGGTGCTGTGATGAAATGATAATGATATTTGTCACGTGAATTGTCCGTGCAGTTGTGATATAAAATGAGGGTACGAGGTGCCGGGAAAATATGATGATTTAATTATGGGCACGAGGTGCCGTGAAAATATGAAAATGGGCTGAGACCCGTATTTTTATGATTATGAAATGAAGTGTCACATGGTGACTTTTTTAATTGAAAGAATTATATTCAAAATATTTATTATGAAGGACTTTTACTTAGAAAGTATTATATGAAAGAATTGTATTTGAAAGATATTTATTTGAGGAATTATATTTGAAAAGATATATTGAAAGAATTATATTTGAAAAATAATTATTTGAGAAAATTTTATTTGAAAGAGAGTTATTTGGAAGAATTATATGCGAAAGATATTTATTTGAAGGACTTGATTTAGTTGGGTGTAATTGTGTTTATTAATTGTTGAGTGATATTAATGGTATTCTTGTTGTTTGTTGTGCATATCACTGGTTGTTTTATCCTACCCTTATTATTATTTGTTTCTTATTACTTTGTATATTATATTGCACAAATAATTAGACTAGTGAGTGTCTTGATTGTACCTCGTCTCTACTCCATTGAGGTTAGTCTTGATACTTACTGGGTACCGACCGTGGTGTACTCATACTACACTTCTGCACATTTTTGTGCAGAGCCAGGTATTGGAGATATCAGACTTGAGCAGAGTTAAAGCATGATCATAAGGATTCAAGGTAGAGCGGATTGACCGTCGCAGTCCCTTGGAGTCTTTTCATTTCATTGTACTGTTAATTTGTAATCAAACAGTATTGTATATTCGGTACTCGTGATCATTCCATGTATTCAGTTAGAGTTCGTGACTCTGTACTACCAGTCTTGGGAGGTTGTATATTCATATTTACTCCGCTGTTAGTTTTGGTTACTTGTTTAATTCAAAACAAAATGGCTTCAAAATGTAATAGAAATCGGCTTACCTAGTCTTAGAGACTAGGTGCCATCACGAAGCCTGTGCTGGGATTTTGGGTTGTGACAAATCACCATTGAGGTACCGCCTCGTGTATGAATATCAGGAATCACAACCGAGGTACAACCTCATATTCACAACATTTACAATCTCAATCATAATCGTTTTTATACCGCCGCGTGAGCCTTACATTTGAAATAGGTTTTGAAAATAGTTTTTCAGAAATAGCTACACGCACTTTAGCCCACCTTATGACGCCACGTGTAGTACCTTTACAAGCAACACACTGTCACGACCCAAAATTCCACCACAAGCGTCGTGATAGCACCTAGTCTCTAAGACTAGGTAAGTCGATTTGCATTACATTTCGAAGTCATTTTTTTTTATTATAAACGAAACCAACAACGGAAATAATTATAACAACCTCCCAAGACTGGTAGTACTGAGTCACGAACTCTAACATAATACATGAAATGATCTCAATGATCAAATACTCAGTACTGTTTGATTAAAAATTAACAGTACAATAAAATGAACAGAATCCAAGGGACTGCGATGACCAAGCAGCTCTACCTTGAATCTTTGCGATCACACTCTTACTCTGTCCAGGTCCGATACCTCCAATACCTGGCTCTGTATAAAAATGTGCAGAAGTGTAGTATGAGTACATAACGGTCGGTACCCAGTAAGTATCAAGACTAACCTCAGTGGAGTAGAGACGAGGTACAGTCAAGACACTCACTAGTCAAATAACCTGTACAATATAGCAGTGTACAATAGTACTGGAAAACAACTAGCAATGATAACAACAAACTCAACCAGTGATATAACAACAAGGCAATAAGAACATCATAATTATTACTCAGGCGAATAAGGAACACAAGTACAATCAACATGTCATGTGTCAATAAATATATTTTCAAGTAAAAGTCACCATGTGACACCTCATTTCACAATCATAAAAATTATGGGTCTCAGCCCACTTTCATATTTTCCACGGCACCTCGTGCCCATATTTCTATCACCATCACACCAACAACTCACGTGTCAATAATAAAATCATCATATTTTTTTCCGGCACCTCATGCCCATATTATTTTCATAACTGCACGGACAACTCACGTACCAAAATATCAATGTATATAAGATCCGCATGATCAATTTATTTTCAATAAAGTAAGGTTAAAAATCTTTAAATCAAGTAAGAAATCAACAAAAAGATAAGTTTATTTTAGAAATCGTTTGAGTGAGGAAAATGACATTTCCATTCAAAATAAAGCATCAGCTAAACTACTGATTTGGATATAGAAATTATTATATTAAACATACTAGAAATTTTTCTTTTATTTAAAACAACTCAATCATCAAAAACAAGTAAAACCGAAAAATACAAATCCTCAAAGTCTTGTACAAAAAAGTCAAGGTCAACACAATACATCAACAAATACAAAACACTTAATATTAAGTCAAATAATACATCACAGAAAATACAAGAATTTACAAATTACGGAAAAAATAAAATAACCAAAGGCAAATGCATCCATAGAAAATATCAACAAAATGGCACTCCCGAAGTACCGCCTCGTAGTCCCAAAAGTAAATATGCAAGATGGGGGGGGGGGGGGGGGAGATCTCCCGGAATACCGTTCCGTAGTCCCAAAGTAAATGTGCAGGGAAATCTCCCGGAATACCGTTCCATAGTCCCAAAGTAAATGTGCAGAGGAATCTCCCGGAATACGGTTCTGTATTCCCAAAGTAAATGTGTAGGGGAATCTCCCGGAATACTATTCCATAGTCCCAAAATAAATGTGATTTCAACAACTGCACATCATATGTATAAAATCTTAACAAAAATATATTTTACATAAATTTAAGGTGGCAATCACACCAAATCATCATATAGAAAAAATTTCAACAAACAAGGATCTAGGCATGACAATTAGAGGATTTAATAAGTGCCAATAATTTTCAATTTAATACATAAGGGCATCTAAGGATTTTTAATCAATGAAATTCGCACATATAAACCAAGTACGTACTCGTCACCTCGCGTACATGGTTTTCAATTACACAATTTGCACATGAGACTTAATGCCTAAGGGAAAATTCCCCCACTCGAGGTTAAGCAAAACACTTACCTTTTTGAAGTTAGGCCGATATTCCAAAATCGCCTTCTTGCTTGAATTGACCTCCGGACGGCTCCAATCTTTCTTGAGCCTTCCTTACATTACTACGAGGTTCCAAAAATTCTAGCAACTTCAATCTATTTAGAAGAATAACAAAAGTGAACCATAATTAGGAAGATTTTCATGGTTTCAGCTCATTTGAGCATTTTATCAAACACTAGGTGTGCAAATTTGGTTACAAAGTTCTTCTACAAGATTTCTTTCATTCCACAACCCAATCTTTACTTATTTGATCTCAACAATCTTCCTACAAATCTTATTGGTACAATCTCATATACATAATACTCTAACACCCAAGAATCATACTTCCAATCAGCAATCTTTTACCCCAAACTCGAAATTGAAGACTAGGGGTTGAATCTTACCTCTTTGATGAAGATCTTGTGATTAGCTTCCTTGATTCTTGAAGATTGGATGATTAGAATATTAGGTTCCCTCCTTGTCTCTCTAAAATGCTCTTACCTCTCTCTAAAACCCTCAGAAAAGTACCCCAAAATAAGCCCCAAAGCCTATTTATCAAAATGGGGTCGGGTTATGAAAATAGAAAAATTAACTCTCCGAAAGTAGGTCTGCGGTCGCATAATGGACCGCATAATGGGTATGCGGGCGGCAAAACTAATCGCAAAATTGGTGCCCAGAACTGGGCTCTTCTTGTCCATTCTGCGACCAGTTTGCGGTCGCAGAAGTAGTTTTGCGATCGCATAATTGGTCGCAGAATTGTATTTTTCCAGCCTTTGGTAATTTGGTCATAACTTCTTGTAGGAGCGTCCGAATGACAAACGGTTTAAAGCGTTGGAAACTAGACACATAGATTTTTCTTTTGATAGTTAATATACTATATAACTCTTCATAGCAAGAGAGGTATGCTCGTTTGAATTTAGGTCTTCTGCGAACTCACTTGAAACTTAGTCTATTATGAAATTTCAAACTTCAACATTCGATGCCGAAACCTATCTAATCAAGTCTGATTGACCTCAAATTTTGCACACAAGTCATAAGTGACATAACGGACCTATTACAATTTCTAGAATTGGATTACGACCTCGTTATCAAAAATTCAACCTTCGATCAAACTTTTCGAAAATCGTCTTTTTTCCAACTTTCGCCAAAATGCGTCGAATTGTCCTACGAACTTCCAAATCCAAATCCGAACACGCGCCTAAGTCCAAAATCACCATATGAAGCTATTGACATCATCAAAATTCTATTCCGAGGTCGTTTGCTCAAAAGTCAACTCTTTGATCAACTCTTTCCATTTAAGCTTCAAAATGAGAATTTCTCTTTCAATTAAATTCTAAATCTTCCGAAAATCAAACTCGACCACACCCGCGGGTCATAATAGATATTATTAAGTTTCCCGGGACCTTAAGTCGTTGAACGGGGCGTTAATTCTTAAAACGACAAGTCGGGTTGTTACATTCTCCACCTCTTAAACATACGTTCGTCCTCGAACGTGCCAAGAATCTTTGTGAGGACTTTAAATTACTGAGTGTATTTTTACACACATACTTGTGGGTGATTCTACGTTCCCGCAATTTAACACGGGTCCGACGACACCATCTCAATTGAGATTATTTCTTTTCTCCATTCTTATAAGCTTTAAAGGAAATTCCCTAACTCTCCAACCATTTCCATAAGGACTGATTTTCACTTCGGCGCACGGTATTAGTCTCAACTGGCTATAGTAACTCATGCATATGCACAAATCAACTTTCTTGATAGTATTAAAGTATTTCAAAAAAAAAATTCTGGGGTGTTTCATTCTTCCCCGCTTTGGATCATTCGCCCTCAAACACCTAACATATTTATCTCTTCCTTTGCAAATCTCAATCCTCCAAATTTTACTAACTCCCAAATTTTTCAGAAATTTCGGCAAAGTCCCCCGTGTAATTGAGCCTATCCACCTGCCAGAGTAACACCAAAACCACTCCTAATAACATATCCACAACCCAACAAAATACCATAAGGTACATATCAATAAGACCAATCTCAGCAATACAAGCACTGCATTTTCATAATGATATCAGGACATAAAGCACATCATATGTATGCTCATCACCACATATCTGGTCTTAAAATTTATTCATAATTAATTCCAGCATCATCAATTAATCTCATATTAACCACCACCTCATTTCGAATTTTTCACAACATTGACAACAGAATGTAAGGCATGAAGACCTCATGATTGCTTGATCAGATTGATGAGTCACATTTAATGCCACTTGGGCACTCATCTCATAGGTTAAAACTCAATGTTTACAGCACAAAAATGGCTGAATATGCAGAGAAAAATATACAAGAATTATCAAATAAGCCTAACAGGCATGACTCCATATTAATACTATTGTACAATTAAATTTCACAAAGGAAAATTTTTAAACTCATAAATATTTCACCACAAGGACCTCGTCCTTACATAACTTCCATCGCGGCTTGCAGTCCGGTTTAAATATTTCACATCATGTAAAAAAAATGTGAGGATCTCGTCCTCAACTCCGAATCACAAGTATGTTGCACATTGTGCCAACTGTAATTTTCAATTTCCTTTCTTTCTTCTTTTCAATATATTTCATAAATAATTTTCACAACATATAATAAACCCTCATATCGGTAGGGTATATAATTCATAAAATTAAAATCAATTATTCTGAAATCACATCAAAACTCACACTAGTGAGAAATAAAAAGTCACGTTTGGACTTATAACCCTCAATGATGTACAAAATAAAAAATGATAGACACAGGCTAACATCATCAAACCTCCCAACAGGGATACACATGTGAGTGGTTCACAAAATTTCGAAGCTTACCCATAAGCAGAGCATAATAGGAGGACTCACCTCAATATTCGGATCCAAATCAAATTAAGGGAAAATATCCTTTTTATAACAAATCAGGATCATACTTGTAACGACACCATCTGGTGTATCAGCCTCAACCAAATCATAGCATTTATAACAACGAGTCGGGCCTCCACCTCTTAGGCGCTGACTACCCGTCTATCCTCCACCTCTAACTGAATGTGCACATGAAGTATTAACTGGAATAAAGCTTGTAGTTGGAGTATTATGATGAAATCCACCCCTCCCAAGTCTGGGACAATCTCTCATGATGTGCCTAGTGTCACCACACTCATAACAACCCATCTGAGGGTCCGACTGCTCACACTGAGTCTGTGCCGGATAACTAGAATAACCATTATAAGAACCCCGTGCTGGTGGTGCATTAAAGAACTTACTGGAATACCCCGAGTATTCTGAAATTGTTTCCATGACCCCGTTGATAATGAAATGTAGAATTATTAACGACGCGGGAATACCGCAAGTCCCAGCATCATCCCATACAAATCTCAGCTCTTAATCATATACAAGTTTCGGAGAACCTTTCCAATACAACATACATACATCTCAGGCCAAAACTCATATAACACATGACCCCGCAATTTGATCGTTGATAGTGGACTCCCTCACTTGGCGCGAATCCATAGGACACATTCTGATGATCCACAATACTAACCTTCATCGCTCGTAGGACACCGGTCATAAGACACCTCAAGCCATTTATTTGGCGCATGCCATCCTCGTGATAGTTAAACTCGCTTCCTCCAGTGCCTTTGTTGCGTATGTACCCTTAGCTAAATAGAAATCCCATACGAACTACATAGTCTCTAATACCACCAACTATTTCAGATTTACATCCACCCCGTGACCCTACAACAATTGTGATTATTAGGCAATTAATTAAACCTTCTTAATATCATGCTTATCAACCAAATGTCAGAACCTGCTGCACCTCAATGTGCACAACTGAATGATCTCTTAATACTTCCGCATCCTCGATCTGGACGACATGTTGTAATAATGGTTGAGCAACCCTGGGTCCCTTATAACCCCTCTATAGTATCACAAACTGTTGGCGCATAGCTGATACAGAGTGCGCAATTTCATACATGAGTGGATGCAAAAGAACATAAGATATATGCTTCAAGGTGAATAAATGTCGCACGATAAGGAATGAAAGAAGTGAAATTTCCTAACAGTTCTGTAGCCTCTCGAAGATAAGTACAGACGTCTCTGTACCGATCCGCAAGACTCTACTAGACTTTTTCGTGACTCGTAGAATCTATGAACCTAGAGCTCTGATACCAACTTGTCACGACCCAAAATCCCACCACAAGCGTCGTGATGGCACCTAGTCTCTAAGACTAGGTAAGCCCGTTTTCATTAAATTTCGAAGTTATTTTTTTTAATTATAAACAAAACCAACAACGGAAATAATTATAACAACCTCCCAAGACTGGTAGTACTGAGTCACGAACTCTAACATAATACATGAAATGTTCTCAATGATCGAATACTCAATACTGTTTGATTAAAAATTAACAGTACAATAAAATGAACAAACTCCAAGGGACTGCGACGACTAAGCAGCTCTACCTTGAATCTTTGCGATCACACTCTAACTCTGTCCAGGTCCGATACCTCCAATACCTGGCTCTGCACAAAAATATGCAGAAGTGTAGTATGAGTACACCACGGTCGGTACCCAGTAAGTATCAAGACTAACCTCAGTGGAGTAAAGACGAGGTACACTCAAGACACTCACTAGTCAAATAACCTGTATAATATAATAGTATACAATAGTACTGAAAAATAACTAGCAATGATAACAACAAACTCAACTGGTGATATAACAACAAGGCAATAAGAACATCATAATTATTACTCATGCGAATAAGGAACACAAGTACAATCAACAAGTCAAGTCCTTCAAATATAAATCCTTCACATATTATTCTTTAAGATAAATATCTTTCGAATATACTTCTTTTGAATAATTATCTTTCAAATATAATTCTTTTCAATAAATATATTTTCAAGTAAAAGTAACCATGTGATACCTCATTTCACAATCATAAAAAGTACGTGTCTCAGCCCACTTTCCTATTTTCAACGGCACCTCGTGCCCATATTTCTATCACCATCACACCGACAACTCACGTGTCAATAATAAAATCATCATATTTTTCTCCGAAACCTCATGCCCATATTATTTTCATAACTGCACGGACAACTCACGTAACAAAATATCAATGTATATAAGATCCGCATGATCAATTTATTTTCAATAAAGTAACGTTAAAAATCTTTAAATCAAGTAAGAAATCAACAAAAAGATAAGTTTATTTTAGAAATTGTTTGAGTGAGGAAAAATGACATTTCTATTAAAATAAAGCATCAGCTAAACTACTGATTTGGATATAGAATTTATTAAATTAAACATACAAGAAATTTTTCTTTTATTTAAAACAACTCAATCATCAAAAACAAGTACAATCGAAAAATACAAATCCTCAAAGTCTTGTACGAAAAAATTCAAGGTCAACACACTACATCAAGAAATACAAAACACTTAATATTAAGTCAAATAATACATCACGAAAAATACAAGAATTTATAAATAACGAAAAAAACAAAATAACCAAAGGCAAGTGCATCCATAGAAAATATCAACAAAAGGGCACTCCTGAAGTACCACCTCGTAGTCCCAAAAGTAAATATGCAAGACAGGGGGAGGGGGGGATCTCCCGAAATACCGTTCCGTAGTCCCAAAGTAAATGTGCAGGGGAATCTCCCGGAATACCGTTTTGTAGTCCCAAAGTAAATGTGCAGGGAAATCTCCCGGAATACTGTTCCGTAGTCCCAAAGTAAATATGATTTCAACAACTACACATTAAGTGCTCACATATCACAACTTGCCACAAAAATCAACAATACATCATTTTCCACAATAAGGAGCCCATGGCTCGACCATAATGTGTACAAAATCTTAACAAAAATATATTTCACATAAACTCAAGGTGCCATTCATACCAAATCATCATATAAAAACAATTTCAACAAACAAGGATCTAGGCATGACAAATAGAGGATTTAATAAGTGCCAATAATTTTTAATTTAATACATAAGGGCATCTAAGGATTTTTAATCAATGAAATTCGCACATATAAACCAAGTACGTACTCGTCACCTCGCATACATGGTTTTCAATTACACAATTTGCACATGAGACTCAATGCCTAAGGAAAAATTCCCCCACTCGAGGTTAAGCAAAACACTTACCTTTTTGAAGTTAGGCCGATATTTCAAAATCGCCTTCTTGCTTGAATTGACCTCCGGACGGCTCCAATCTTTCTTGAGCCTTCTTTACATTACTATGAGGTTCCGAAAATTCTAGCAACTTCAATCTATTTAGAAGCATAACAAAAGTGAACCATAATTAGGAAGATTTTCATGGTTTCAGCTCATTTGAGCATTTTATCAAACACTAGGTGTGCAAATTTGGTTATAAGGTTCTTCTACAAGATTTCTTTCATTCCAAAACCCAATCTTTACTCATTTGATCTCAACAATCTTCCTACAAATATTATTGGTACAATCATATATATATATATATATATATATATATATATATATATATATATATAATACTCTTACACCCAAGAATCATACTCTCAATCACCAATCTTTTACCCCAAACTCGAAATTGAAGACTAGGGGTTGAATCTTACCTCTTTGATGAAGATCTTGTGATTAGCTTCCTTGATTCTTGAAGATTGGATGATTAGAATGTTAGGTTACCTCCTTCTCTCTCTAAAATGCTCTTACCTCTCTCTCTAAAACCCTCAGAAAAATACCCCAAAATAAGCCCCAAAGCCTATTTATCAAAATGGGGTCGGGTTATGAAAATAGAAAAATTAACCCTCCAAAAGAAGGTCTACGGTCGCATAATGGACCGCAGAATGGGTATGCGGGCCGCAAAACTGATCGCAAAATCGGTGCCCAGAACTGCGCTCTTCTGGTCCATTCTGCTACCAGTTTGCGGTCGCAAAAGTAGTTTTACGATCGCATAACTGTTTTGCGATCGCATAATTGGTCGCAAAGTTGCATTTTTCCAGCCTTTGGTAATTTGATCATAATTTCTTGTAGGGACGTCCGAATGATGAACGGTTTGAAGCGTTGGAAACTAGACACATAGACCATTCTTTTAATAGGTAATACACTATATAATTCTTCATATCAAGAGAGGTATGCTCGTTTGAAATTAGGTCTTGTGCGAACTCACTTGAAACTTAGTCTATTATGAAATTTCCAACTTCAACATTCGATGTCGAAACCTATCGAATCAAGTCCGATTGATGTCAAATTTTGCACACAAGTCATAAGTGACATAATGGACCTATTCCAATTTCTAGAATTGGATTCATACCTCGTTATCAAAAATTCAACCTTCGATCAACCTTTCAGAAAATCGTCTATTTTCCAACTTTCACCAAAATGCGTCGAATTGTCCTACGGACTTCCAAATCCAAATCCGAACACGCACCTAAGTCCAAAATCACCGTACAAAGCTACTGACATCATCAAAATTCTATTCCGAGGTCGTTTGCTCAAAAGTCAACTCTTTGGTCAACTCTTTCCATTTAAGCTTCAAAATGAGAATTTCTCTTTCAATTAAATTCTAAATCTTTCGAAAATCAAACTCGACCACACACGCGGGTCATAATACATATTATGAAGTTTCCTCGGACCTTAAGTCATTGAACGGGGCGTTAATTCTTAAAATGACAAGTCGGGACGTTACACACGCACATAAGTCTCACCTTATACCACCGCATGCACATTAACCCCAAGCCTTATACCGCCGCATGCGCGTCAATATCACATCACAATAATAACTCGCACCACAAGTACCCACATATCACAACTTGCCAACAATCAACAATATCAATGTTTCCACAATAATAGCCCATGGCTCCACCACAACGGGTACAAGAATATCAACAACAACAACAAATGTAAAATGCTCAACAAGGAAGATGTTTCAACAATAATAATTTCGCCTCTGCGGGATAACGGCTTTCACAACTTCAACACCAACAACTCAACAATGAGATAATGTATAACCACGATATTAAATAAGAATAACTCACAATAGAAGAGATAACGTATAACAATTACTTCAAATAATGGAAATCAACAAGGAAAGAGATACATGAACAATAACTTCAAGTAATGATTATCAAGAACGAAAGAGATAACACGAACAATAACTTCAAATTATGATAATCAACAATGAAAGAGATAACATGCAATATTAATAGAGGCAACAAGTTCAACTAAAGCATAAGAGCAATTTATCAATTAGAATATAGAACAAATGTTAACGAAATCATTTAAGGCATGTAAGGATGGACTAACACAAGTAAGAATAGATTGACTATGAGAATTTAGAACATGGTACTACAATTCAATTAAAGCATAGAAAGAGCCTGAGTAGCCTAAACCGGTCAAATACCATGTACAACTCGTGTACCCACTCATCACCTTGCATACATGATTTTTACCTTGCACAAAAGACACAGTCAAATCCAAATCCTATGGGGTATTTCTCCCACACAAATTTAGGCACGATACTTACCTCAACTAGGCCAATTCAACTCTCGAAAATAGCTTTTACCCTAAAATTCGCCTCCACGAGGCTCAAATCTAACCAAAATCGATAATATCATCAATAAATACAAGGAAAATCAATTACAATAGATAAAGCTAAGATCTTTACACTTCTCCCATAATATCAACAAAAGTAAACATGGAGCCCGTCTAGTCAAAACCCGGGTCCAATGGTAGATTTCGACTACCCATGACCCCACGAGTTCATATATGTGATTAGTTTCAAAATCTAAGTCCAAATCGACTCTCAAAAATCAAATTCTAATGTTTCAAAAACTTGACAAAGTTCCACAATTTTTCACTTTGATTCACATGATTTTGATGTTAAAATCTAAGATATATTGATGGAATATGATTAGAAATAGATTAGAATCACTTACCCAAAAGTTTGTAGGTGAAAATTCCCTCTCAAACTCGCCTCCTACCGAGTCTAGGATTCAAAAATGAGAGAATGTTTTCAGAAAATCTCTCCCAGCACTTTGTACCAGCTGCAGATGTCGCATTTGCGATACAGGGTTCGCATTTGCAAACCCACGCAATTACGGACCAGGGCACGCATTTGCGAACCCTGACAGCCTCATAAATCATCGCAATTGCGATAGAGGCTTCGAAATTGCGAACTGGAGGGCAGCGCAAAAATGAACAAGTGTTCGAAAATGCGAACTAAGGCAAAATCTGGCAATCTTCACAATTGCGAAGGGGAAGTTGCAATTGCGACAACTAAGCCCCCACTGTCACTTTCGTAGTTGCAATGCTGGTGCTTGCAATTGCGATACCTGAGAACCAGCAACACCAGCAGTCTAATTTCAGTTCAAAACCATTCTGAAACATGTCCGAAACTCATATGAACTCGCTCGAAAACACAAAAATAACATCTAAAACGCATGAATTTCAAATTAAAGTTCAAGGATTTCTAAAGTTACAATTAAACGTCTGAATCTTATCAAATCAACTCCAAACGACACCAAATTTTGCAGACAAGTTCTAAATACCATAACGTACCTATTTCAAGTCCCAAAATTAAATTCCGAGCTCGATATATAGAATTCAACCTACGGTCAAACTTTTCCAACTTCAAATTGCCAAATTTCGGCAATTTAACCTACGGACTTCCGAAATAAATTTCGGGCATACGCCCAAGTCCAAAATCATAGTACGATACTATCGGAGCCATCAAAATACAGTTTCGGAGTCATTTTCATAAAAATCATAGTATGGTCAATATTTCTAATTTTAACTTTTAAGTCAAGAATCAAAGGGTCCAAATTAACACGAAAGCATCCCGAAACGAAACTAATCAACCTCACAAGTCATAAAGTCATAAATACACATGTGTGAAGGATAAAGAGCGGTAACGGGGCGCAATTACTTTTGGAGATAAGCAGTTTGTATTTGGCTAATCAATTTGAAAAGTACTTTTGAATAATAATTTATGTTTGGCCAAGCTTTTCAAAAAGTGTTTTTAAGTATCAAATTATGAATTAGGACATGAAGAGATTTACTTAATAGTTAATATTATATAAGTAAATAAATAATTTCAAAAATTTATTATTAAAGATGATAATTAAGTTTTTTATTTTATTTAAGTAAAATATAAAATTAAAATTAAAAAGTACTTTATTTCTTTCAAGATGATTTAAATATATCAAAATATTATTCAACAAATATAAAAGCATTCACCTCAGAAGTCACTATATGTTAGAAAGCTATCCTAAAAATAAGAAAAAATATTTATAGATTAATATCGTAAGTATTAGGCTTAGAATAAATAAGATTATTTTGTAATATACTACATTTTGCTAATGGTATTCTTGATAAAAAGAAAAGTTAAAATTACTTCTACTTCTGTTTCTGTGGAGAAGCTACTTTTTTCTGCTTCTCAAAAAGGGTTTCTGCTTCTTCCCAAAAGCAATTTTCACCCCAAAAAAGCTTGGTCAAACACCTCAAGTTTAGAAAAAAATTACTTTTTTTCAGAAAAAATGCACTTTTGGACTAGGAAAAAGCTTGGCCAAACAGGCTATTATCCTTCTAGCTAATCTATATAGATATTATATTAAAAGCACGACGCCCCTTGGTGAAATATCGTTCGTCTTTTTTATCCTTTAAAAATTAATTTTACTATAGACAAAATAGTCATTTTATTATTTCTCTAATATTTAGGAAAAATATCTTATTATTTTTCTAATATTTAGGAAAAGAAATTTAATTATTTTTCTAATATTTAGGACTTCAAAATGTAACTAGATTTTGTAAATTAAATCTTCCTTACTTTTTTTTTGCTAAATCAGATGCTTATATTAAACAACTAAATAACGTGAGAGTTACAAGCTGGGACTCATCGAGCGGACAAGTCTCCGGAACAGTCATTATTGAAAGCGAGTAACACAAAGGAAGGGGGGACAAGTAGTGTAACAGACACAATTGCCTACCATCAGAGGGGGTGAGGTTTAATCCATGCTTAGCCAAGACATGATCTGTGATAGTATTTGCTTCACGGTAGATATCCTTAAGTTCTACTTGATCCAACTCCAGCATCAGTGACCTTAGCTAACTGTATACCAAGCAAAAGTGCTACAAGTTCAGATTCAGTTACAGATTCAGCTACTGGTTATAGCTGGATCAAAGGCACCGTTTGTGTTAAGTTTGAAAAAGTGTTCATGCGGAGGATTCCATTTGATATAAAGAGTGCACGTAGCAGTGGTAGGATGATGAGCTATTGAGGGAAAGTAAAATTCTATAAGATGATACATAATATTATTACAAAACACCTTATTATGAAGGTTATTAAAAAGATTGTGATTCCGTGTTATCCAAATATGCCAAAGAATAAAGGGAACAATTAACATCGCATAAACATGGTATAATATTAATTTGTAAAGGAAAAATATAAATACGCGATAATCAAACTATTTTGTATAGTCTTCGCCCACTTTCAATTCCTCTTAGATCTAGAAGTCTTCTTTTATATATCTATTATATTACTATATTAAAAGCATGAAGGCACTTCACAAAATGTCATTCTCCTTTTTTATCCTCTAAAATAAATTTCATATTGGACATAATTATAATTTAAGTTACTTTTCTAATATTTAGGGTATTTAAATGTGATGACCCAAACGGTCATCTTATGTTTTAGAACTCGAATCTGCACTTTTAAGCCTTAAAAATCTCATTTTTACCCTCCTCGATTTGTGTACGCAGTCCGGGCAGATTTCCAGAAAGCTTTTATGTTAAAAACTAATAAAAATAAGAACTTTTGCCTTAAAAGTTGATTTTAGTTGACTTCGGTCAATATTTTTGGAAAACGGGCCCAGATCTGTGTTTTGACAGTCCCGTTAGGTTCGTATCGAATTATGGTACCTAGGCATATGCCCGGAATCAATTTTGGTGGTCCCTAGCTTGAGGTATGAATTTTTGATGAAAATTAAAAGTTTAAAAATTATTTGTTTTTAAGAATTGATTGATATTTGGTATTATTAGTATCGGGTCCGTATTTTAGTTCTGGAGCCCGGTACAGGTTCATTATGATATTTAAGACATGTCTGTGAAATTTGGTGAGAAATGGAGTTGATTTGACATGATTCGGACGTCCAGTTGAGAAATTAGAAGTTTTAAAGTGCTCTTGAGAATTTCATTTGATTTGGTGCTAATTCTAGGTGTTATTTTGGCGATTTGATCGTGCGAGCAAGTTCGTTTGATGTTTTTAGACTTGCGTGCATGTTTGGTTTGGAGCCCCGAGGGTTCGGGTGAGTTTCGGATAGGCCATGAGATGTTTTGGACTTTGGAAATCTATTTTTTC
The DNA here is from genome assembly GCF_000390325.3 of Nicotiana tomentosiformis. Taxonomy (NCBI): domain Eukaryota; kingdom Viridiplantae; phylum Streptophyta; class Magnoliopsida; order Solanales; family Solanaceae; genus Nicotiana; species Nicotiana tomentosiformis. Next base: position 112,054,057 of record NC_090819.1, on the reverse strand, counting down.
TGCAGAATCTGTGTTCTGGCACGTCCTTCTTCGCGTTCGCGAAGTTACTCTCGCGAACGCGAAGAGTAAACTGGGTAGCTGAGGATTTCTTCTTCACAAACGTGAAGGTTTTGTCGCAAACACGAAGTGATGGGGGCGTTACCCTTCGCGAACGCGAGCCATTCCTCACAAACGTGAAGGCCAAAGGGGAGTGATCATCGCGAACGCGAGTTGGGTCTCGCGAATGCAAAGGCTTGGCAGCCAGTACCCTTCGCGAACGCGACAGTGCTCTCGCGAACGCGATGAACACTGTTGCCCAGCACTTAACAGAACCTATAACGGGATTTTTGCCGAAAAACTCATTTTTCTCAAAAACCAAACAGTGAGGGGAGATTTTTCAAGAGTCATTCCTTCTCCAAATTGTTGGTAAGTGATTCTAAACCATCTTATTTCAATTGCCCATTACATTTCTTGAATTTTCACCCTAAAATCTAGAGTTTTCATGGTAGAATTAGGGGTTAGGGTAGAGAATAGGGATTTCGGCAATTTGGGGATTTAGACCTCAATTTGAGGTCGGATTCTAAAATAAATTACATATTCGGGCTCGGGGGTGAATGGGTAAAAGGATTTTGGTCCGAACCTCGAGTTTTGACCAAGCGAGCCCGGGGTCAATTTTTCGACTTTTTGGAGGAAAATTTGAAAAATTTAATTTATGCAATATAATTGATTCCTTTAGCAATATTTGATATTATTGAGTCATTTTTGAATAGATACGAGTGGTTTGGAGGTGAATTCCAAAGGAAAAGTTGTGATTGAGAATTAAGTAGCATTCGGAGCGAGGTAAGTGTTATGTCTAACCCTGACTTGAGGGAATTAGGAACCTTAGATTATTTGCTAAGTGAAATTCATGTGAGCGGCGTATATGTGAGGTGACGAGTAACTATGCGCCGCCAATTTACCTGTTTTTCCATGTTTCTCTATTTTTCTGATATTGTCTCATTCCTATGCCAAATTGCTACGTGTTATACTAGTGTTGTTCAAATTATCATTCTTATCATGTTTACAGAATTTTCTGGTGATAATTGAGTTTTTATTTCAAGTTTAGATTGATATTATGGAACCAAATTTTGAAGTAAGGTCTGTACTAGTTATTCTATCTCCCTGTTGTTATTTATGCATTGTATTATGGTAAAGGAGAGTGTTAATGCACGAAGGGTGATGCCGTGCCATATTGTGAGTATTAATGCACGAAGGGTGATGTCGTTCTATATTGTGAGTGTTAATGCACGAAGGGTGATGCCGTGCCATATTGTGAGTATTAAGGCACGAAGGGTGATGTCATGCCATGATATGATAGTAAAAGCACGAAGGGTGATGCTATGCCGTTTCTATTAATTTTATGGTGAGATTGAGAGTAAAAGTACGAAGGGTGATGTCGTGCATTTTTCTTTACTGTATTCACTATTCCTGTTGATTCATGGTATATTGACTGCTCCGGTGATCATTCTGTTGTAGTTCTTAATCTTGTATTCCCCTCAGTATGTCTCCCCTCCTGACATTTTCTGTTTAGTTCTGCATTCCTGTTATTTTCGTATATACTGTTAAATTGTACAAGTTGATTGTAGGTGCCTTGCCTTAGACTCATCACTACTTTGTCGAGGTTAGGCTCGACACTTACCAGTACATGGGGTCAGTTGTACTGATGCTGCACTCTGCACTTTCTGTGCAGATTTTGATATCGGCTCAAGTTGATCAAGATTTGCTATTGGTCCGCTGTCCGGAGACTCAAGGTAGATCTGTCGGCATTCACAGATCTTGAAGTCCCCGTCTATCTTTTTATGTCCTACTGTTTTCTTTAATTCAGACAGTTGTATTTCTTTCAGACTATTACTTGTAGTAAATTCTAGAATGCTCATGAATTATGACTCCAGATCCGGGTAGTAGTAATTAATATAGTTTTATGATATTCCGCATATTATATTTCATTCTAGTTAGTTATTATTATTTACTGAATGGAAATAAGGAATTGGTTAATGATTCTCTAACGTTGGCTTGCTTGGCAAGTGAAATGTTAGGCGCCATCACGGTCCCGTCGGTGGGAAATTTTGGGTCGTGACAGTTGGTATCAAAGCACTAGGTTACATAGGTCTCACGATTCATTAGCAAACTTAGTAGAGTCTGGAGGATCGGTACGGAGATGTCTATGCTTATCTTCCAGAGGCTATGAAGTTTAGGAACAAGTTTCACTTCTATTCTTCCTTGTTGTGCGATTTTGCTTTCTCAATACTGATTGAACTCATCAACTCTTATTCTCTCGCAGATGGCGAGAACACGTACCGCTTCCTCAGTTGAGCAGCAGCTAGAGCCTCCAGTGATAGCTCCTACGCGGGGTAGAGTTCGAGGCCGAGGCCATGCTAGAGGCCAAGGCAGGGGCAGGGCTCAGCCTAGGGCCCGAGCGGCAACCCCACCAGTGGAGCCTCAGATAGAGATTAACGAGGAGGTTCCAGCCCAGATTGTTCCTGTCAGACCAGCTCAGGTTCCGGAGTGGTTCATTGCTACCCCAGTACTTCAGGACGCTTTGGTCCTTTTGGTGGGCCTTATGGAGAGTGTGGCCTAGACTGGCGCATTTCCCATGGAACCAATAGTCTCTCAGGCTGGAGGAGGAGCCCAGACTCCTACCACTCCCGCTCCGGAGCAGATAGCTCCCCAATATCAGGCTCCAGCAGCACAGCCAATCGGGTTAGTTCAGCCGGTTATTGCGGCACAGGTCGGAGATGGTCCAGCTATGTCTTCTGAGGCTTTATGGAGATTGGACAGGTTTACCAAGCTCTTTCCTGTTCACTTCAGTGGTGCTTCTTTAGAGGACCCCCAGGAGTATCTTGACAGTTGTCACGAGGTTCTACGGAACATGGGTATAGTGGAGACCAATGGGGTCGCTTTTGCTGCATTTCAGATGACTGGTTCCGCCAAGAAATGGTGGAGAGATTACTTATTGAGCAGACCGGCTGGGTCACCTGCTCTTGCTTGGGATCAGTTCTCTCAGCTCTTCATAGAGAAGTTTCTACCTATCACATTGAGAGAGGAGCGTCGCCGTCAGTTTGAGCGTCTCCAGCAGGGCGGTATGACGGTTACTCAGTATGAGACCCGTTTTGTGTATTTGGCCCGTCATGCTATTCTTCTGCTTCCCACCGAGAGAGAGAGAGAGAGAGGGTGAGGAGGTTTATTGATGGACTTGCTCAGCCTATCAGAATGCAAATGGCTAAGGAGACTGGGAGTGAGATTTCTTTTCAGGCGGCTGCTAATGTCACCAGACGAGTCAAGATGGTTCTTACTCAGGGAGGTCAGGGGTCTGACAAGAGGCCTCATCATTCCGGTGAGTTCAGCGGTGCCTCATCTAGAGGCAGGAGTACTTTTGGTAGAGGCCATACTCCCAGGCCGTTTCATTCAGCGCTCCAGGCATCCCACGGTGCCTCGGGTGGTCGTGGCCCTTAGATGCATTATTCTGACCAGCTAGCCTACAGTGCACCACCAGCTCCTATTAGTGCACCTCTACTCCAGAGTTATCAGGGTGGTTATTCAGGTCAACAGGGTCAGTTTCAGGGTCAGCAGTCACAGCAACCGAGGTTATGTTATACTTGTGGTGATCCGAGGCACATTGCTAGATTTTTCCCTCGGGCAACGGGCAGCTCACAGCATCAGAGTTCTCGTGCCATGGTTCCGGCACCAGTTGCTCCACCACCTGCTCAGCCAGCCAGAGGCAGGGGTCAGGCAACCAGAGGTAGGGGCCAGACAGTTAGAGGTGGAGGTCAGGCTGTTAGAGGTGGAGACCAACCAGCTAGAGGTCGTCCCAGAGAAGTAGTTCAGGGTGGTGGGGCCCAGCTCTGGTGTTATGCTTTCCCAGCTAGGCCTGAGGCTGAGGCTGAGTCATCTGACACTATTATCACAGGTACTGTTTCAGTTTGCAGTAGAGATGCTTCAGTTCTATTTGATCCGGGATCTACTTACTCCTATGTGTCATCCTATTTTGCTTCATATTTGGTTGTTCCCCGTGATTCTTTGAGTACTCCTATGTATGTGTCCACATCAGTGGGAGATACTATTGTTGTAGATCATGTTTATCGTTCGTGTGTGGTCACCACTGGGAGTCTTGACACTCGTATAGATCTTCTACTTCTCGACATGGTTGATTTTGATGTCATATTGGGTATGGATTGGCTGTCACCTTATCATGCTATATTAGATTATCACGCCAAGACGGTGACCTTACCCTTGCAGGTGTTGTCTCAATTAGAGTGGAGAGGGAATCTTGGCCATTCTGCCATCAGGGTTATCTCTTATGTGAAGGCTCGGCATATGGTCGAGAAAGGGTGTCTAGCTTATTTGGCTTATGTCCGTGATTCTATTGCGGAGGTTCCTTCCATAGATTCGGTGCCGATTGTTCGTGAGTTTCCAGAGGTGTTTCCTGCAGACCTGCCGGGGATACCACCCGATAGGGATATTGATTTCTGCATTGATTTTGGCTCCGGGCACTCAGCCTATTTCCATTCTGCCATATCGCATGGCCTCGCGAGAGTTGAAAGAATTGAAGGAGCAGTTGCAAGATTTGCTGGATAATGGCTTCATTAGACCTAGTATCTCACCCTGGGGTGCACCTGTGTTGTTTGTGAAGAAGAAAGATGGATCGATGAGGATGTGTATAGATTATCGGTAGTTGAACAAAGTCACCTTCAAGAACAAATATCCATTGCCGAGGATTGATGATTTATTTGATCAGCTTCAGGGTGCCAAGGTGTTTTGAAATATTGATTTGAGATCTGGCTACCATCAGTTGAGGATTAGGGCATCCGATGTTCCTAAGATAGCTTTTTGGACTCGGTATGGGCATTATGAGTTTCTAGTGATGTCATTTGGGTTGACAAATGCCCCAGCAGCATTTATGGATTTGATGAACCAGGTGTTCAAACCCTACCTGGATTCCTTTGTGGTTGTGTTTATTGATGATATCTTGATCTACTCCCACAGTCGAGAGGAGCATGAGCAGCACCTTCGGATCGTTCTTCAGACTTTGAAAGACAGCCAGTTATATGCTAAGTTCTCAAAATGTGAGTTTTGGTTGAGTTCAGTTGCTTTCTTGGGTTACGTTGTATCCGCAGAGGGTATTCAGGTGGATCCTAAGAAGATTAAGGCAGTCCAGGATTGGCCTAGACCCACATCAGCTGCAGAGATAAGTAGTTTCTTAGGTTTGGCGGGCTATTACCGTTGATTTGTGGAGGGCTTTTCATCCATAGCAACCCCGTTGAACAGATTGACCTAGAAGGGTGCCCGGTTCAGGTGGTCAGACGAGTATGAAGAGAGCTTTCAGAAGTTTAAGAAAGCTTTGACTACGGCACCGGCATTGGTGTTACCCACAGGTTCAGGATCTTATATAATATATTGTGATGCATATCGTATTGGTTTGGGTGCGGTATTAATGCAGGGTGGCAACGTTATTGCATATGCTTCACGGCAGCTGAAGGTTCATGAGAAGAATTACCCTGTTCATGATCTAGAGCTGGTAGCCATTGTGCATGCGCTGATGATTTGGAGGCACTATCTTTACGGCATGCCATCTAAGGTATTCACTGATCATCAGAGCTTGCAGTATTTGTTCAAGCAGAAGGAAATCAATTTGAGGAAGAGGAGGTGGCTGGAGCTATTGAAAGACTATGATATCACCATATTGTATCATCCCGGAAAGGCCAATGTGGTAGCCGATGCTTTGAGTAGAAAGTCAGTCAGTATGGGTAGCCTTGCATATATTCCAGTTGGTGAGAGACCGCTTGCATTGGATGTTCAGGCCTTGGCCAACCAGTTCGTGAGGTTATATGTTTCTGAGCCCAGCCGTGTTCTAGCTTGTACAGTCGCTCGATCTTCCTTGTTTGAATGCATCAGAGATCGGCAGGATGACGATCCGTATTTACTTGTCCTTAGAGACACAGTGCGACACGGTGGTGCCAAGCAGGTTACTATTGGAGATGACGGAGTTTTGAGGATACAGGTTCGTATTTGTGTGCCTAATGTGGATGGACTTCGTGAGTTGATCCTTGAGGAGTCCCACAGTTCCCGGTATTCTATTCATCCGAGCGCCACCAAGATGTATCAGGACTTGAGGCAGCATTATTGGTGGAGGCAAATGAAAAAGGACATAGTTGCCTATGTAGCTCGGTGCCTAAATTGCCAGCAGGTAAAGTGTGAGCATCAGAGACCTGGTGGTTTACTTCAGAGGTTAGATATTCCTGAGTGGAAGTGGGAGCGTATCACTATGGACTTTGTTGTTGGACTCCCAAGGACTCATAGGAAGTTCGATGTAGTTTGGGTCATTGTGGACAGGCTGGCTAAGTCAGCGCATTTCATTCCTGTAGTAGTTACCTATTCCTCAGAGCGGTTGGCAGAGATTAATATTCGTGATATAATCCGTCTTCACGGTGTGCCCGTGTCTATCATTTCTGATCGAGGTACGCAGTTTACCTCGCACTTTTGGAGGGCAGTTCAGCGTGAGTTGGGTACACGAGTTGAGTTGAGCACATCATTTCATCCTCAGACGGACGGGCAGTCCGAGCGTACTATTCAGATCTTGGAGGATATGCTCCGCGCCTGTGTTATTGACTTTGGAGGTTCTTGGGATCAGTTTTTGCCGTTAGCAGAGTTTGCCTACAATAACCGCTACCAGTCGAGCATTCAGTTGGCTCTCTATGAGGCATTATATGGTAGATGCTGTAGGTCGCAAGTTGGGTGGTTCGAGCCGGAGGAGGCTCGGTTATTGGGTACAAATTTAGTTTAGGAGGCCTTGGACAAGGTCAAGATTATACAGGATCGACTTCGTACAGCTCAGTCCAGGCAAAAGAGTTATGCTGACCGCAAAGTTCGTGATACTGCATTCATGGTTGGAGAAAGAATATTGCTTCGGGTATCGCCCATAAAGGGTGTTATGAGATTTGGGAAGAAGGGCAAGTTGAGCCCTAGGTATATTGGGCCATTTGAGATCCTCGAGAGAGTGGGGGAGGTGGCTTATCGACTTGCGTTGCCTCCAGGGTTATCCTCAGTTCATCTGGTATTCCATGTGTCTATGCTCCGAAAATATCATGGTGACCCGTCCCACGCGTTAGATTTCAGCTCTGTCCAGTTGGACAAGGATTTGACTTACGAGGAGGAGCCGGTGGCCATTCTAGACCGACAGGTTCGTCAGTTGAGGTCAAAGAGTTACCCTTCAGTTCGAGTGTAGTGGAGAGGTTAGCCTATTGAGGCAGATACTTGGGAGTCTGAGTCTGATATGCGGAGTAGATATCCCCACCTTTTCACCAGCCCAGGTATTTTTCTATGTCCGTTCGAGGACGAACGGTTGTTTTAGAGGTAGAGAATATGATGACCCAAAAGGTCATCTTATGTTTTAGAACTCGAATATGCACTCTTAAGCCTTAAAAATCTCATTTTTACCCTCATCGATTTGCGTGCACAGTCCGGGCAGGTTTCCGAAAAGCTTTTATGTTGAAAACTAATGAAAATAAGAATTTTTACCTTAAAAGTTAATTTTAGTTGACTTCGGTCAATATTTTTGGTAAACAGGCCCGGATCCGTGCTTTGACGGTCTCGATAGGTCCGTGTCGAATTATGGTACCCAGGCATATGCCCGGAATCGAATTTGGAGGTCCCTAGCTTGAGTTATGAATTTTTGATGAAAATTAAAAAATTGGAAATTATTTGTTTTTAAGAATTGATTGATATTTGGCATTGTTAACATCGAGTCTGTAGTTTAGTTCCGGAACCCGATACATGTTCATTATGATATTTAAGACATGACTGTGAAATTTGGTGAGAAATGGCGTTGATTTGACGTGATTCGGACGTTCAGTTGAGAAATTAGAAGTTTTAAAGTGTTCTTGAGAATTTCATTTGATTTGGTGCTAAATTTAGAGTTCTAGGTGTTATTTTGGCAATTTTATCGCGCAAGAAAGTTTGTATGATGTTTTTAGACTTGTGTGCATGTTTGGTTTGGAGCCCCGAGGGCTCGGGTGAGTTTCGGATAGGCCACGATATGTTTTGGACTTTAGAAATCTGGTTTTTCTGCAGAGTCTGTGTTCTGGCATGTCCTTCTTCGCATTCGCGAAGGTACTCTCGCGAACGCGAAAAGTAAACTGGGCAGTTGAGGATTTCTTCTTCGCGAACGCGAAGCGATGGGGGCGTTACCCTTCGCGAACGCGAAGCGATAGCGGCGTTACCCTTCGCGAATGCGACATGCCCATCGTGAACGCGTAGTGTTAGGCACCTGGGGGGAGGGGGGGTCGTTCCTTCAGCGCGAACGCGAGCCATTCCTCGCGAACGCGAAGGCCAGAGGGGAGTGATCATTGCGAACACGAGCTGGGTCTCGCGAACGCGAAGGCTTGGCAGCCAGTACCCTTCGCGAACGCGACAGTGCTCTCGCGAACGCGATGAACACTGTCTCCCAGCACTTAACAGAACCCAAAACGGGATTTTTTTTCAAAAAACTCATTTTTCTCAAAAACCAAATGGTGAGGGGCAATTTTTTAAGAGTCATTCTTTCCCCAAATTGTTGGTAAGCGATTCTAAACCATCTTCTTTCAATTACCCATTACATTTCTTGAATTTTCAACCTAAAATCTAAAGTTTTTATGGTAGAATTAGGGGTTAAGGTAGAAAATAGGAATTTCGGGAATTTGGGGATTTAGACCTCAATTTGAGGTCGGATTTCAAAACTAATTACATATTCGGACTCGGGGTGAATGGGTAAAAGGATTTTGGTCCGAACCTCGGGTTTTGAGCAAGCGGGCCCGGGGTAGATTTTTTGACTTTTTGGAGGAAAATTTGGGAAATTTAATTTATGCAATATAATTGATTCCTTTAGCAATATTTGATATTATTGAGTCATTTTTGAATAGATACGAGTGGTTTAATGGTGAATTCCAAAGAAAAAGCTGTGATTGCGAATTAAGTGGCATTCGGAACGAGATAAGTATTTTGTCTAACCATGACTTGAGGGAATTAGGAACCTTAGATTATTTGCTAAGTGAAATTCATGTGAGCGTCGTATATGTGAGGTGACGAGTACCTATGCGCCGCCAATTTACCTGTTTTTCCATGTTTCTCTATTTTTCTGATATTGTCTCATTCTTATGCCAAATTTCTACGTGTTATACTAGTGTTGTTCAAATTATCGTTCTTATCATGTTTACGGATTTTTCTAGTGATAATTGAGTTTTTATTTCAAGTTGAGATTGATATTATGGAACCAAATATTGACGTAAGGTCTGTACTTATTATTCTATCTCCCTGTTATTATTTATGTATTGCATTATGGTAAGGGAGAGTGTTAATGCACGAAGGGTGATGCCGTATCATATTGTGAGTATTAATGCACGAAGGGTGATGTCGTGCCATATTGTGAGTGTTAATGCACGAAGGGTGATGTCGTGCCATATTATGAATGTTAAGGCATGAAGGGTGATGTCGTGCCATGATATGAGAGTAACAGCACGAAGGGTGATGCTGTGCCATTTCTATTAATTTTATGGTGAGATTGAGAGTAAAAGTACGAAGGGTGATGTCGTGCATTTTTCTTTACTGTATTCACTATTCCTGTTGATTCATAGTATATTGACTGCTCCGGTGATCATTCTGTTGTAGTTCTTTATCTTGTATTTCCCTCAGTATGTCTCCCCTCCCGACATTTCCTATTTAGTTCCTCATTCTTGTTATTTGTGTATACACTGTTAAATTGTACAGGTTGATTGTAGGTGCCTTGCCTTAGCCTCGTCACTACTACGTCGAGGTTAGGCTCGACACTTACCAGTATATGGGGTCGGTTGTTCTGATGCTGCATTCTGCACTTTCTATGCAGATTTTAATACCGGCTCAGGTTGATCGAGATTTGCTATTGGTCTGCTGTCCGGAGACTCAAGGCAGATCTTTCGGCGTTCACAGACCTTGAAGTCCCCGTCTATCTTTTTATGCCCTACTGTTTTCTTTCATTCAGACAGTTGTATTTCTTTCAGACTATTACTTGTAGTAAATTCTAGAATGCTCGTGAATTGTGACTCCAGATTCGGGTGGTAGTAATTAATACAGTTTTATGATATTCAACACTTATTATATTTTATTTTAGTTAATTATTGTTATTTACTGAATAGAAATAAGGAACTGGTTAATGATTCTCTAACGTTGGCTTGCCTGGCAAGTGAAATGTTAGGCGCCATCACGGTCCCGTCGGTGGAAAATTTCGGATCGTGACATTAAACCACCTAAAATTTTGATCATTAAATATATAAGAAGTCCTATTTTTAGCCTTTCGCTATCATAACATGTTAATTAATAAGAAAACGTGAGTATTTTTACACTCAATAGAATACTATTTAATAATGCTTCACGTGAGTTCTTTAATAATGTTTACCTAAAATAAAGGACTAAAATTTAAAACTAATACTTTTTCTTTCCATTTCAAACTTTATCTATATCACAAGTCATTAAATATTTCCTTATTGAACTAAGTAAGAAGTTCTACTTTTTAGTCTTTGGCCATCATAACATATTAATTAATAAGAAAACGTGAGTTTTTTTACACCCAATAGAATAGTATTTAGTAGTGGTTTACGTGATTTCTTTAATACTATATTTACCTACAATAAAGGACTAAAATTTAAAACTAATGCTTTTTCTTCTCATTTCAAACTTGATCTATATCACTATATATATATATATATATATATCTTTCTAACTTCTTAATAACTCTGATGGATTAACCTGTAAATTCATAGGAGAGAGCGGTTAAGATTAGCCCAAAATATATGGACAAATATGTTTAACTGCGGCCAGGGTGAGGTTAAAGAAAGAAGTGTTAAGAAATAAGGTTGAAGCCCCTCAATTTTATGTTAAATATTATTAGAAATACTTCACTTAATAGTTATTTAATTATTTTTTTAATATTTAAGAGCTTAAAATTAATTAAAATTTACTTATTAATTTATTTCTTATTTGAACCATGGAGAAAGTTAAAATTTTGATTTTTTTTAATTTTGAACTTTGTATAAATCTTACACGTAAATTATATATAAATGATAGAAAAATAAAATAAAGGAAAAATAAAAATATTTAAGAAAGAAGAGGTATGGGTTCTTGGACAATAGTGTAGATAGTTCACTTTTTAAAAATACTGTATACAGGACTACCACTAATAATGTTATTCAATATCATATTTTTAACTTTCAAAAGTTTTAAATGTACTATTATAATTGTGAGCAGTATTGAGCAAAAATTAATAAAAGGCACAAAATTAACAAGATAATTTATGTGATTCTTTAATTTTTAATCCACGATACATTTAGCTAAATATGAGTGGGTTTATTAGCAAGCTTTCAATTGTAGCTTTTCTAGTTAGCTTGCTTTATTTCTTCTTCTTTTTTTAATGTCGCTTTTTGTGTATTAATGCACTTTAATTTTGTGTTTATTTAAACTTCGTAAATTATTATTTACCTTCTTATATGTTGTAAGTTGTATCCTTCAAGATTATTTGGATTACTATGGTTTTTGCCCGTGAAACTGAAATTATAAACTTGGAACAAATTTTAACTTAACTTATTGATATTGAGGGCTTCTAAGATAGTTTATTTAATTATTGAGTTAGTTATACACAATCAATATTCATGATCATCTTTAGGAACTTACACTTTTATTTTATAACTTAATACTATTTTTTAATAAATTTATATTCATTAAAACAGGATTCACGAGCATCGCGCGTACCCTAAGTCTAGTATATATATATTGTAATGACCCGGTCGGTTATTTTGAGTATTACAACCCCGTTCCCCCATTTACTGCTCAATTTGTACTTTACAATTTATATGTGACTTGTCGGGGAAATTTCAGATTGAATTGGAATACTTATTTCCAATATTTAAAGTTTAAGTTGAAATAGTTGACCGGATGTTGACTTATGTGTAAGTGACTTCGGAATTGAGTTTTGATGATTCCAATAGCTCCGTATGGTTATTTTGAACTTAGGAATGTGTATGAAAAATTATTTAGAAGTCCGTATCTAAATTAGGCTTAAATGATGAAAATAGGAAATTTAAGTTTGAAAGTTTGACCGGGGAGTCGACTTTTTGATATCGGGGTTGAAATTCAGTTTTGAAAATTTGAATAGGTCCGCTATATCATTTATGACTTGTGTGCAAAATTTGATGTCAATCGGACTTGATTTGATAGGTTTCGGCATCGAATGTAGAAGTTGGAATTTCTTAGTTTCATTAAGCTTGAATTGGGGTATGATTCATGATTTTTAGCGTTGTTTGATATGATTTGAGGTTTCGACTAAGCTCGTATAATATTTTAGGACTTGTTGGTATATTTGATTGAGGTCCCGGGGGCCTTGGGTGAGTTTCGGGATGGTTTCAGATCATTACTTCATGTCTTGTTACTGCTGTTGCTGGTTCTAGTGTTGTTCTTCGCGAATGCGAAGGGGCTCACGCGTTCACAAAGAAAGAGTTGGACTGGGCCATTTTGTGCTTCGCGTTCGCGACTGAGGGAACACGTTCACGAAGGTTCGAGGGACAAAGCTACGCGTTCGTGATTGGAGACTCGCGTTCGCGAAAGTGAAAGCCGGCCTGGGGGGGTTTGGTCTTCGCGTTCGCGGTGGAGAAGATGCGTTCGCGATTGAGCAGCCTGGTGAACCATCGCGTTCGCGAGGCCAGGCTCGCGTTCGCGAAGAAGAGTTTGGGTCCCGAGTTTGTTGAGCTGTGCGAACGCGAGGGCAGTGCCGCGTTCGCGAAGAAGAAAAGCCTGGACATAATGTTTATGTTCTGAAAATGGGACTTCGGGAGATTTGGCCTCGGGGAGAGGCGATTTTCGAGAGATTTTCAAGGAAAACAATGGGGTAATTGTTCTGAACTCAATTTTGGTCAAATTACTGTTTAACATTTAATTGGTGATTTAAATTGGAAAATTTTGAAAACCCTCTTGGTTAAATTTGAAGATTTGAAGGTCGAGTTGATGTCAGAATTAAGTAAAATTGGTCTAGTTGGACTCATGGTTGAATGGATGTTCATATTTTCTAACTTTTATCGAGTTCCGAGACGTGGACCCCATAGGCTATTTTTGAGTTAAAATTCAGATGGTTGAAAAATTAGTATTTTCATATGGAATTAACTCCTATAATTTGTATTGACTGAACCGAATTAATTGTGACTAGATATAAGGCTTTCGGAGACCAATTCACGAGTCAAAGACATATTGGATTAAAGAAGTTCACGGTTTGAGGTAAGTAACATTTCTAAACTTGGTTCTGAGGGTATAAATCCCTGAATTACATGTTATGTTGTAACGACCGGCCGGTCGTTTTGAGTATTATAATCCCATTCCCCATTTACTGCTTAATTTATATTTTACAGTTATTTTATGACTTACAGATTAGTTGGTTCGGGTCCGGAAGGAATTCGAAGTGAAACAAGACACTTAGTCTCATAATTGAAAATTTAAGTTAGAAAAGTCGATCGGATGTGGACTTATGTATAAATGACCTCGGATTCAAATTTTGATAATTCTAATAGCTCCGTATGGTGATTTTGGACTTAAGAGCGTGTCCAAAAAATTATTTGGAGGTCCGTAGTAGAATTAGGCTTGAAATGGCAAAAGTCGAATTTATGGGAAGTTTGACCGGGGGTTGACTTTTTTGATATCGGGATCGGAATCCAGTTCTGAAAATTTTCATAGCTCTGTTATGTCATTTATGATTTGTGTGCAAAATTTGAGGTCAATCGGAATTGATTTGATAGTTTTGGCATCGAATGTAGAAGTTGGAAATTCTTAAGTTCTTTAAGCTTGAATTGGGGTATGATTTACGGTTTTAGAGTTGTTTGATATGATTTGAGGTTTTGACTAAGTCCGTATAATGTTATAGGACTTGTTGGTATAATTTGACAGGTCCCGAGGGGTTTGGGTGTATTGTTTTTGGATCATTGGTTGAGAGACTAGTAAGGTTAAGAAATTTGAGAGTTTGACCGTGGTAAATATCGGGTCAAGATGACCTCTTTTTAGTGTTTTAAGTACGCGAGCAGGTTCGTAGCGTGTTTTATGATTGAAATTCATATATGGTTTGTGTCCGGGAGGTTTCGGATGGTTAACGGATCAAAAGTTGGACTTAAACAGCTGTTGTAAAAGCTGCTGCAATTTTTATTCTGCTGGAAATTCGAAGGCCTGGACAGAACTGTAAGTTATAAAGCAGGGGACTTCATCCCATTTTCCATTTTTGACAAATTGGAGCTTGGGGAGAGGCGATTTTTAGGAGATTTTCAGAGAAAACATCGGGGTAAGTGTTCTTAACTCAATTTTGGTTAGATTACCCGAATCCATCATTGTTTTAACCATTTAATTGGTGTTTTGAGATTAGAATTTGGTAAATTTTTAGAAATCTCATAAAAAAGAATTCTTGAGATTTCGGTGTCGATTCGGAGTCGGATTTTGTGAGTTTTGCCGGATTCTGAGACGTGGGCCCATGGGCGATTTTTGAGCTAATTTCGGATATTATTGAACAATGTAGTATTTTCTTATGAAATTGATTCCTATAATTTTTGTTGACTGTATCGAATTATTTTGGCTAGATTCGAGCCATTTAGAGTTGGATAATTGAGGAAAAGGCCTACTAGTGGATTAAATTGGAGCAAGTCGAGGTAAGTGACTTGTCTAACCTTGTGCGGGGGAAATTTTCCATAGGATTGGTATTGATGTGATAATTGTAATGTGATGAAAGTCGTGTACACGAGGTAATGAGTGTGTACACAGTCTAAATATGAAAAATTATTGTCATGACCCAAAATCTCACCCGTCGTGATGGCGCCTATCTCAATACTAGGCAAGCCGAAAATCTCAATAAACCACAATTTCTCTCAAGATTGAAAATATAATATTTAAATACAATACAAACACTCCCCAAAACCTGGTGTCACTGAGTACATAAGCATCTAATATGAATACAAGTGTGGAAAATATAGTCTATAATAGTCTGAGACCAAATACGGTAAACAAAGAGATAGGAAGGGAGAGAGAAGGTCTGCGGAACACTGCAGCTACCACAAAATCTCCTGAAAATCAACCGCGCGAAAGGATCAACACCCGCTAAGTCCGGGAATACCTGGATCAGCACACGAAGTGCAGGGTGTAGTATGAGTACAACCAACTTAGCAAGTAACAATAATAAATAAGGAACTGAAGATAGTAACGAGCTACACAGTTATGGTTCATTTCGAGTAATTCCAGCCAAGAATAGACATGCTATCAAATCTAGCAGATTAATGTCAAATCAATTTTTATACCGTTCCTGTTCATGTAATCCATATATCAACAATCTTTCAGAGATTTTCCAACAATGACAGATAGCAACTAAGTGCAACAATAAATGGAAATCAAGTACAACCTCTTAGGACAACAATCACTCACTAGACTCCCAGCCCTCATCACTCCCTGGGCCCCCAACCCTCATCAATCTCTCAATGGGTACCTGCGCTCACTGGGGGTGTACAGACTCCGGAGGGGCTCCTACAGCCCAAGTGCTATAATCTGCACGGACAACTCACATGCCATAATATAAATATCTGGATCTGCACGGCCAACTCACATGCTATAGTATAATATAAGGATCCGCACGGCCAACTCACGTGCTGCACGGCCAACTCACGTGCTATAGTATAATATAAGGATTCACACGACCAACTCATGTGCTGCACGGACAACTCACGTGCCATAGTATCAATATCTCACAATCAGGCCCTCGGCCTCACTCAGTTATAAATCTCTCCAGTCTCTCGGGCTCTCAATAATCATAAAATCAGTCCAAACAATAATGATATGATGTATCAATAATAATAAGAGAGACTGAGATAAAATGTACAAGTAAAAACTGAGACTGAGCAAATATAGCATTTAGCAGGAAATTCAACAAGTACACGACCTCTGTGGACCCTAACAGTACTATCACATAGCCTAAGGATGATTTCTAACATGATTTACAGTCAAATTTTATCAACACATAGAGAGCATATAACTAACAACAAATTATTCAACTTTACGGTTTCCCGGGACGGACCAAGTCACAATCCCCTCGGCGCACGCCCATACACCGGTCACCTAGCATGTGCGTCACCTCCAAAATAATCACATGATACCAAAATACAGGGTTTAATACCCTCAGGACCAGATTTAAAATTGTTACTTACTTCAAGCCGTGAAATTCTTATTCTGCAATATCCTTTCCTCAAGAATTGGTCTCCAAATGCCTCGAATCTGGTCATAAATAATTCGTTTCAGTCAACAAAATTCATTGGAATTAATCCCATAAGAAAATAATAATTTTCCGTAAAAATCTGAAAATTAGCTCAAAACTCGCCCGTGAGGCCCACGTCTCGGAACCCGACAAAAGTTAAAAAAATCCGAAAGCTCATTCCACCACGAGTCTAACCATACTAATTTTACCAACATCCGACATCAACTCGACCTCCAAATCATCAAATCTTATTTCAAATCCATAAGTTCAAAACCCCCGATTTACACCTCAAAAACATGTAATCTAGTCGGATTATTCGATGATAATTCAATATTATGGAGTAGAAATGATCACAAGGGACTTACCTCAAGTTTTCCCGTGAAAACCTTGCTCAAAATCGCCCAACCCGAGCTTGAAATGCCCAAAAATGGCAAAAGCTCGGAACAGCTCTGTTTTTGTACTGCCCAGAGGTTTTCAAACCTGCGGCAACTTGGCTGCTTCTGCGCAAACCGCATGTGCGGAAAAGTCACGCATATGCGCCTTTGCCTACATCTGCGTGCCTATTTGCGCTCTTGCGCAAGCCGCTTCTACGTGCGTCCCTCCGCATCTGTGCTCACGCAGGTGCGGAATTTCCCTCGCACCTGCGACCACTGCCCCATAGTCCATTTGCGCATTTGTGCTTGCCAGGCTCACTTCTGCGAGCTCGCACCTGCGATGGAATTTCCGCAGGTGCGATTGCAGCGGAGGGCAGAAACTTCAGCTATGTCTTCTAAGTCCGAATTTGATCTGTTAACCATCCGAAACTCACCCGAGGCCCCCGGGACCTCAATCAAATGTACCAACAAGTCCTAAAACATCATACGAACTTAGTCGAGCCTTCAAATCACATACAACAACACTAAAACACGAATCACACATAGATTCAAGGCTAATGATCTTTGAAATTTCCAATTTCTACAAACGACTTCGGAACATATCAAATCACATCCGATTAACCTCAAATTTTGCACACAAGTCATAAATGACAAAACGGAGGTATTCCAATTTTCAGAATTGGATTTTGTCCCCGATATCAAAAAGTCAACCCCCCGGTCAATCTTCCCAAACATTCAACTTTTGACATTTCAAGCCTAATTCCACTATGGACCTCCAAATAATATTCCGGACACGCTCCTAAGCCCAAAATCACCATACGGAGCTATTGGAATTATCAAAATTCAAATCCGAGGTTGTTTACACATAGGTCCATATCCAGTCCATTTATCTAACTTAAATTTTTAATTATGAGACTAAGTGTCTTATTTCATTCTGAATTCCTTCCAGACCCAAACCAACTAACCCGATAAGTCATAAATCAATTGCAAGACATAAATTGAGAAGTAAATGGGGGAATGGGGTTATAATATTCAAAACGACTGGCCGGGTCGTTACATTCTCCCTCTCTTAAACAAACGTTCGTCCTCGAACGAGTTTAGAATAATACCTGGAGTCTCAAATAAGTGTGGATATTTGTTCCGCATCTCCTGCTCAGTCTCCCAAGTAGCTTCTTTGACTGGCTGGCCTCTCCACTGCACCTTCACTGATGCTATATTCTTTGACCTTAGCTTTTGAACCTGCCGGTCTAAATTAGCCACCGGCTCCACATCATAAGTCAAATTACCGTCTAGCTGTACTGTACTGAAATCCAGAATGTGAGACGGATCCCCGACATACTTTCAGAGCATGGATACATGGAACACTGGATGAACACCTGATAGACTAGGTGGCAAAGCAAGTTCATAAGCCACCTCCCCAATTTTATTAAGTATGTCACCAATTAACTATGCAAAATAATGGCAAATAATACCTCGTGAAAATAAAACAGAATTCTTTTCAAATTTAAGAAAATCACAACAATAATCAAAGGCAACTGCGGTCATAAATCAATATCAACAAGGGCACTCCCGAGGTACCGCCTCGTAGTCCCAAATCACAAATAAATTCACAATATCTCATTTCCTTATATCACCGCGGGAGCCTTCACATTGAATTTTAAAGAAAAATATTTTTTTCCGAAATAGCATCTCGCATTTTAGCCACCCTTATCACACCGCATGACTTCTATTAGTTCCCCTACTAGCCACGCGTATCAAGATACCCTTATCTCACCGCATGCACTTCAACACCTAGACCTTATACCACCGCATGCGTATCAATATCATAATATATCACAATTTGCACCTCAAGTGCCCAATTAATTCAATTTGCCAAAATAAACAACACCAACAAAACTTTCCACAATAGGGAGTTCACGGCTCAATCACAATGAGTACGAAATCTCACAAAATATTCGAGAATAAATAACTCAACAAAAATAATATTTAAAATTTTTTAATACGTTTCCTCAGTTCCAAATTTAAAATATCAAATACTTCATATTAATAATATTTAAATTAAAGAAATTCAACCTTCAAATAATGCACAGAATAAAAGAAACCAAGTTTCAGCTAAACAGGTAAAAACATTTAGCAGGAGAAAGTCTAGCAAATTTAAAGTATATAAATCAGATCAATGATGGAGAATATAACAAGATTTAATAATTTAATCAGTATGCAACAGAGATCTACACAATTTAAAAATATAATTATAACGACCCGGCCGGTCGTTTTGAATATTATAACCCTGTGTCCCCATTTACTGCTCAAATTATGTCTTGCAATTGATTTATGACCTATCGGGTTAGTTGGTTCGGGTCCGGAAGGAATTCGGAATGAAATAAGACACTTAGTCTCATAATTGAAAATTTAAGTTAGAAAAATAGACCGGATATGGACCTATATGTAAACGACCTCGGATTTGAATTTTGATGATTCCAATAGCTCTGTATGGTGATTTTGGACTTAGAAGCATAACCGGAATATTATTTGGAGGTCCATAGTGGAATTAGGCTTGAAATGCCGAAAGTTGAATTTTTGGAAAGTTTGACCGGGGGTTGACTTTTTGATATGGGGGTCGAAATCCGATTCTGAAAATTGGAATACCTCTGTTATGTCATTTATGACTTGTGTGCAAAGTTAGAGGTCAATCGGACGTGATTTGATAGGTTCCGAAGTCATTTGTAGAAATTGAAAATTTCAAAGTTCATTAGGCTTGAATCTATGTGTGATTCGTGTTTTAGTGTTGTTGGATGTGATTTGAAGGCTCGACTAAGTTTGTATGATGTTTTAGGACTTGTTGGTACATTTGATTGAGGTCCCGGGGGCCTCGGGTGAGTTTCGGATGGTTAACGGATCAAATTCGGACTTAGAAGAAATAGCTGAAGTTTCTGCCCTCTGCTGCAATCGCACCTGCAAAAATTCCATCGCAGGTGCGAGCTCG
Organism: Nicotiana tomentosiformis; assembly: GCF_000390325.3. Taxonomy (NCBI): domain Eukaryota; kingdom Viridiplantae; phylum Streptophyta; class Magnoliopsida; order Solanales; family Solanaceae; genus Nicotiana; species Nicotiana tomentosiformis. The sequence continues at coordinate 112,034,418 of NC_090819.1, read as the reverse complement.
CAGAAGCGAGCCTCGCAAGCACAGATGCGCAAATGGACTGTGGGGTAGTGGTCGCAGGTGCGAGGGAAATTCCGCACCTGCGTGAGCACAGATGCGGAGGGACGCGCGCAGAAGCGGCTTGCGCAAGAGCGCAAATAGGCGCGCAGATGCAGGCAAAGGCGCATATGCGGGACTGTTTCTGCACATGCGGTTGGCGCAGAAGCGGCCAAGTTGCCGCAGGTGCGAAAACCTCTGGGCAGTACAAAAATAGAGGGGTTCCGAGCTTTTGCCATTTTAGGGCATTTCAAACTCGGGTTGGGCGATTTTGAGCAAGGTTTTCATGGGAAAACTTGAGGTAAGTCCCTTGTGATCATTTCTACTCCATAATATTGAATTATCATCGAATAATCCGACTAGATTACATGTTTCTGAGGTGTAAATCGGGGGTTTTGAACTTAGGGATTTGAAATAAGATTTGAGGATTTGGAGGTTGTGTTGATGTTGGATTTTGGTAAAATTAGTATGGTTAGATTCATGGTGGAATGAGCTTTCGGATTTTTGTAACTTTTGTCGAGTTCCGAGACGTGGGCCCCACAGGCAATTTTTGATCTAATTTTTGGATTTTTATGGAAAATTATTATTTTCTTATGGAATTAATTCCAATGAATTTTATTGACTGAAATAAATTATTTATGATCAGATTCGAGGCGTTTGGAGACCAATTCACGAGGAAAGGACATTGCAAAATAAGAATTTTACGGCTTGAAGTAAGTAACAGTTTTAAATCTGGTCCTGAGGGTATTAAACCCCGGATTTTGGTATCATGTGATTATTTTGGAGGTGACGCACATGCTAGGTGACGGGCGTGTGGGCGTGCACCGAGGAGATTGTGACTTGGTCCGTCCCGTAAAACCGTAAAGTTGAATAATTTGTTGTTAGCTATATGCTCTCTATGTGTTGATAAAATTTGACTGTAAATCATCTTAGAAATCATGCTTATGCTATGTGATAGTACTATTGGGGTCCACAGAGGTCGTGTACTTGTTGAATTGCCTGCTAAATGCTATATTTGCTCAGTCTCAGTTTTTACTTGTACATTTTATCTCAGTCTCTGTTATTATTATTGATACATCATATCATTATGGTTTGGGCTGATTTCATGATTATTGAGAGCCCGAGAGACCGGAGATATTTATGACTGAGTGAGGCCGAGGGCCTGATTGTGAGATATTGATACTATGGCACGTGAGTTGTCTGTGCAGCACGTGAGTTGGCCGTGCGGATCCTTATATTATACTAGAGCACGTGAGTTGGCCATGCAGCACGTGAGTTGGCCGTGTGGATTCTTATATTATACTATAGCACGTGAGTTGGCCATGCAGCACGTGAGTTGGCCGTGCGGATCCAGATATTTATATTATGGCACGTGAGTTGTCCGTACAGCACGTGAGTTATCCGTGCAGATTATAGTGCTTGGGCTGTAGGAGCCCCTCCGCAGTTTGTACACCCCCCAATGAGCGCGGGTACCCATTGAGATAGTGATGAGGGATGAGAGCCCAGGGAGTGATGAGGGCTGGGAGCCCAGTGAGTGATTGTTGTCCTAAGAGGTTGTACTTGATTTCCATTTGTTGTTGCACTTAGTTGCTATCTGTCATTATTGGAAAATCTCTAAAAGATTGTTGATATATGGTTTACATGAACAGGAACTGTATAAAAATTGATTTGACATTAATCTGGCAGATTTGATAGCATGTCTATTCTTGGCTGGAATTACTCGAAATGAACCATAACTATGTAGCTCGTTACTATCTTCAGTTCCTTATTTATTATTGTTACTTGCTAAGTTAGTTGTACTCATACTACACCCTGCACTTCGTGTACAGATCTAGGTGTTCCCGGACATAGCGGGTGTTAATCCTTTCGTGCGATTGATTTTCAGGAGATTTTGATGTAGCTGCCGTGTTCCGCAGACCTTTTCTCTCCCTCCCTATCTCTTTGTTTACCGTATTTGGTCTCAGACTATTATAGACTATATTTTCCACACTTGTATTCATATTAGATGCTCGTATACTCAGTGACACCAGGTTTTGGGGAGTGTTTTATTATATTTAAATACTATATTTTCAATCTTGAGTAGGGATTCAGATGGCTACCAGTCAAGCGTTTAGATGGCTCCGTATGAAGCTTTATATGGGAGACGGTGTCGGTCTCTGGTGGGTTGGTTTGAGCCGGGTGAGGTTAGGCTATTGGGTACTGACTTGGTTCAGGATGCTTTAGAGAAGGTCAAAGTGATTCAGGCACGGCTCCGCACGACACAGTCTAGACAGAAGAGTTATGCCGACATGAAGGTTCGTGATGTTGTTCACATGGTTGGGGAGACGGTTCTGCTCAAGATTTCACCCATGAAAGGTGTGTTGAGGTTCGGGAAAAAGAGCAAGTTGAGCCCTCGGTATACTGGGCCTTTTCAGACATACTACTTACTTGATTCATTTCCATTGCCATTTCATTTTTATTATATTGTTAAATATTTTACCTTGTCTTTTATTATTCCAGTAGGGCCTGACCTGACCTCGTCACTACTCTACCGAGGTTAGGCTTGGCACTTACTGGGTACCGCTGTGGTGGACTCATACTACGCTTCTGCACGTCTTTTTATACAGATCCAGGTACATCCTACCAGTCCAGATATCAGTGAGCTACCTGTGTATGGACACTTCGAGGTATATCTACCAGCGTCTACAGACTCCAGAGTCCCCTTCTATCATTATTATGTTGCTTCCTTATTTTCCTTAAACCCTGATATATAGATACATTGAGGATAAATTCTTAGAAGCTTGTGACTTATTTCTACCGGGTTTTGGGAGTTGTAATTATGTGAATTGTAGATTTAATTATTTTATATTTCAATTGTTATTCCGCATTGATAGGCTTACCTAGTCTTAGAGACTGGGTGACATCATGATATCCTACGGAGGGAATTTGGGGATGTGATATATGTGAATTGTATGAAGGTGACGCACATGCAAGGTGACGGGTGTGTGGGCGTACACCATAGAAATTGTGACTTAAATAAATTCTGTGGAGTTGTAAAATTAAGGAATCATGTTATTATCCGCGTATCCTCCACGTATTAGAGGAATTGAGCTGAGGCTCATATTAAAGATCATGTTGAGGCTACATGCCGATATTTTGGGACCCATAGGGTCGTGTTGCTATTGAAATAATTGTTTTAAAATATACATTTCATACTTAGTCATGTTCATCCATTGTGAGGATATTTATGGGATCGAGCTGTGCGCCGCAGAAGGCCGTATTGGCTTTATATATATTATAATTATTATTATATGGATCAGGGTTGCACACCGCAACAGGCCTTATTGGATTTATTATTATGGGATCAGACTGCACGCCGCGGTAGGCCATATCGGCTTTATATAGCGCTTGGGCTGAAGGATCCCCTACGGAGTCTGCACCCCCCCCCTCCCCCTATAGTGAGCGCAGATGATTTATATCTGGGATGGACTTCCCAGGGTATGGACTTGCCTTATTTATTTATAATTGTGATGAATTTCTGTCACGACCCAAAATCCCACCACAGGCGTCGTGATGGCACTTAATCTCTAAGACTAGGTAAGCCGATTACAATTACATTTAGAGCCATTTTTTTTGAAACATATAATTTAATACAAGTGTCGAAACCAAAATCATAAACAAATATAACAACCTCCCAAGACTGGTAATACTGAGTTACGAACTCTAACTGAATATATGCAATGATCTCAAGGATCGAATATACAATATTGTTCGAATAAGAGTTGACAGTACAATAAAATAGAAAGACTCCAAGGGACTGTGACGACCAAGCAGCTCTACCTTGAATCCTTGCGATCAACACACTAACTCTGCCCAAGTCCAATATCTCCAATACCTGGCTCTGCACAAAAATATGCAGAAGTATAGTATGAGTACACCACAGTCGGTACCCAGTAAGTATCAAGACTAACCTTGGTGGAGTAGTGACGAGGTATAGTCAAGACACTCACTAGTCAAATAACATGTGCAATATAGCAGTATACAATAGTAACAAAAATCAACCAGTGATAGCAACAAAAATCTACCAATGATATAAATAGCAAGTCAACAAGAACACCATAATTATTACTCAAACGAATAATGTCACGACCCAAATTCTCCTATAGGTCGTGATGGGGCCCAACGCTACCGCTAGGCAAGCCAACAGTGAACTAACCACATGATTGTTGCTTTTAATATTTTTAAAATAGCTGATTTTTAGTTAGTACATAAATAGGAAGTAAAAATTTAATAAGATGAGAGATAACAAATTTTAAGATCAAGTGAGATAAGTAAACAACCCAAAAAGCATCACGTGTCTACTAGCAAAATTTCTAACACCTGGTGTCATAAATGTATGAGCTACTAGTAGAATATACAAAAGAATACTACATTACTGTCTGAAGTGAAATAGACAAAAAAAATACAAGCAAAAGAAAGACTTCGGCTGCTGCAGAACGGGCTCAGAAGGCAGCTCACCGCAAAGTCTCGTGAAAATCAAGGATGCGCGCCGGACTGATATCCAGATGCACCTGCCTTAGATCCTGCACATTTAGTGCAGAAGTGTGGCATGAGTACATAAACAACATGTACCCAGTAAGTATCTAGTCTAACCTCGAAGAAGTAGTGACGAGGGCTCGACTTCGATACTTACTATGGGCCAACAATAAAATATAAAAAAAATCTAATTAAACATGGGGTATATAAATGATATTAGAACTCGGAAGCAAGAAATAAATAAACAATCTTTTCACCGATAGTTAGTACTAAATCAATTTTCCTCATTTAAACATTTCACCTCTCAAGCCAATGAAACAATATCAAATATAATTGGGCGCCCAGTATTATTACACACAAATTATGTCGAGGCCATGCGGCCCGATCCAAAATACATGTACATATACTATGTGCATGTCACGACCCAAAACCAACCGTCATGGTAGCGCCTATCGTGGAACTAGGCAGGCCACAACTCAATCATTTCAACACAGCAAAAGCTTTGGAAATATATATGGAAGCAATTTATATTAAAGAAAATCCTTTTTGAAACAGAAATAAATCCGCAACACAATACAATCTATCCCAAAATCGGGGTGTCACCAAGTACATGAGCATCTATACCGGGATACAGTCTACTACAATGTCTAGGGAATAAGAACTGAAATACAAATAAAGAAAATGAAGGAGAGTTAAGGCCTGCGAACGCTATACAACTACCTCGATAGTCTCCGAGATCTCAACTCCTCTCTCAGCAACCGCCGTGACCGGAAGCACCTGATCTGCACACGAGGTGCAGGGTGTAGCGTGAGTACAACCAACTCAATAAGTTACAAATCCAAACTCTGGATTGAAAGGTAGTGAGGAAGTCAACTGACACAGTTCAATATAGAAATAACAGTACAAAAATATAGGCATGCTTTCAAGTTCAATAGATAATTCAAATAGTAAAAATAGAGTAAATCTGAATGGTATGAAGAATATAACTCCTCTAATTCTACATGCCAATGCTTATGCTGTATGTGATGCACCATGCTAACAACCTCATGTACTCACACTCTCAACTGCTCAATCACTCAGTATTGTATATGGCCCATCCGGCCCAACCATCCCGGAATATATACATCAATGACTATCAGTCACCCAGTATCGAGTAGGGCCAATCCAGCCCGTGGAGAAGATCCATCTCTAGGTATATAATGCTTCGGATAAGATCCATGTCGAGGGAATATTCATCCCTCAATATAATCAACCGTGCTCACTGGGGGTGTGTGCAGACTCCGGAGGGGCTCATTTAGCCCAAGCGCTATCATAATTCAGTATAACCACTGCGGCGTGTAGCCCAATCCCATAAATGTCAATCATAGTCAGGCCCTCGGCCTCACTCAGTCATCAATCTCTCCAGTCTCTCTCACGGGCTCACCATATCAATGAAACTACCTCGAAAACAATGATATGATGCATCAATAAATAACAACAGAGACTGAGATATAATGTAAAATGAATGAATATTACTAAGTACGAAATATCAATGAAATCCGTAAGATAACAGCAAGAAACGACCACTATGGGTCCCAACAGTACCGGCATATAGCCTAGACATGATCTCTAGCATGTTTAACAGCTTAATTCATTTATAACATGATGAAAACACGGACATCAATAAGATAAGTCCACTATACAGTGCCATGGAATTGACCAGGCCACAATTCTCACAGTGCACGCTCGCACGCCCGTCACTTGGCATGTGCGTCTCCTCAACACCAATGATATAACATATATTTTAGGGTTTCGAACCCTCAGAGCCAAGTTTAGAAGTGTTACTTACCTCAATCCGGGCAAAACTCTACTCCAACACGCCTTTGCCTCGGAAATCGGTCTCCAAATGACCCGAATCTGGCCACAAACAATATAATACAAACAATACGGGCTAAAGGAATCAATAATACAAAAAATTACTAAGTTATAACTCAAAATCCGAAATTGGTTCAAAGCCTCCCTCGGGCCCACGTCTCGAAATCCAACAAAAGTTACAAAACCCGAAAGCCCATTCGACCAGTCTAACCATACTAAATTTATCAAAATCTAACATCAAATCGCCACTCAAACCCCCAAAATCAACTCTCCAAATCCGTAGCCTCAAACCCCCAAATTTCACCTCAAAAACACACAAACTAGGTGGAAAATCAGTGGGGAAACATAATTATTGAAGAAAAATGAACATAAGGAGCTTATTTCAATAATCTCTTCAAAAACCCTCTCAAAAACCTCCAAAACCCGATTTCAAAATGTTAGAAATGGGATAAATCTCGGAACCTTCGTTTACATAGGTTCTGCCCAGGCTTTCCGCACCTGCGGCAACTAAGCCGCTTCTGCGCCCTTGCAGGAGCGACAAAATACCCGCTTCTACGGTGACCTCCGCATATGCGGCTCCCACATCCACTCCTGCGGAAACACCCCTGCGTGATATCCTCCACTTCTACGGAGCCCAGCTCCCCCTCCTTCCTTCACTTCTGCGGCCTTCACCCCACATCTGTGGTCTCGCAGGTGCGGGAAAACCTTCACACCCGCGTCCCTCTGCCTTATCTCCTCCATCTCCGCATCTGCGGACCTTCACCCACACCTACGGGCTCACATCTCCAGTTCCCATTCCGCAGGTGCGATTACACCAGCGGCACACAGACTTCAGCAACTTCTCAAATCAAATTCCAAGTCCGTTAACCACCCGAAATCAACCTGAGGCCCCCGGGACCTCAACCAAGCACACCCACAAGTCTTAAAACATCATACGAACTTAGTCGAACTGTCACGACCAAAAATTCATTAAAGGTCGTGATGGCACCGGGCACCGCTGTCAGTCAAGCCAAAAATAAATACTTAACTTGGTTCCCACTTTAATATTTTTGAAATCATATTTCCTTCAATTAAATGGCAAAAGATGAAATTTGCAAAATAAATAATGATATTCTTAATAAATTCCAATACAGTGCAACCCACAATCGCCCCAAAACTCGGTGTCACAAGTGCATGAGCCTCAACTAAGAATGTAAAATAAAATACAACATCTGTCTGAAATACAAATCGGACAGGAAAATATAAATGCTCTGAGGGAGACTCTGCTGGCTTCGGACTCGTAACGTGGAATGCAACTCACCTAAGTCCCCGCAATAACCGCGCCTCTACACCCACAAGGCCACTAGGCATATATGCACCTGCACAAAAATGTGCAGCAACTGTAGTATGAGTACGTAAATCAACGCGTACCTAATAAGTATCCAGCCTATCCTCGAAGAAGTAGTGACGAGGGGTCGACTTCGACACTTTCTATGGGTTATAAATAAAATGTCAATGATATAATTAAACATGGATTATATAATACAGTTGCAAGCTCAATATTTTGGAGTAAGTAAGCAGTTCCTTTATAATTAAGAAATCTCCAAATTTATTTTCCATTATTTAACAATTTATCTCAGGCCAAGGAGGCAATATCATTTATTGTTAATTCCAAAGCAATCAATTAAATCATGCGCAAATCATGCCGAGGTCGTACGGCCCGCTCCAATATAAATATTTAAACTGTGCACTACCTAGGGTTGAACGGCGCGAATCATAGATGTATCTATTTAATCTGCCGAAGCGTTCGGCCCGCTCCATAAAAGATAAACACATTCAATAGTCAATCAAGAATTCTTTAAGGAGCAATTGTCCAAGAAATGTCAATTATCATTTGACGGTCAAGAAAAAAAAAATGAAGTTTAACCTTTTTTAAAAAAATCCTTTTACCAAGTTCAATATGTTTTAAGCAATTTAAATTAACAATAAGGTTGCAAATATCGCAAGTATAGCATGATTTAGGTCCAAACTACCCGGACATGAGCATAATAGTAGCTACGCACGGGCTCTCGTCACCTCGTGCGTACGTAGCCCCCCACAAATAGAAGCACATATTAAGTTAATTCACCTATGGGGTTAATTCCCTCTTACAAGGTTAGAAAGGAGACTTACCTCGCTCCGAAATTCCATAGCCGGCTCCCAAGCCTTTCCAACAACTCAAACTGATGCCCAACGCTCCAACAGTAGTCAATAAATGTGCAAACCCATAAAAATACACTCTAATACTCACAACAATTCGATTTAAACAAATTTCCAACTCTGCTCAAAAAGTTGATAAAATCACCCTCGGGGCCACGTGCCCGGATTCCAAAAATTTTCAAAGATAAACTTTACCCATAACATCACGAACTCAAATATATCATTTATTTCAAATTTCATGCCCAAATTCGTGGTCAAAATCCAAAATATAAATTTCTAGGTTTTCCTCTTAAATCCCACATTTCTACAAATTTTCATGTCTAAATCCATATATAATCCAAGTATTTAACTTGAAATAGGTGGAGATCACTTACCTTGACATAGATGACGAAAATCTCCCTTCCAAGAGCTCCAAAAATTTCCCAACCAAATGAAAAATGGAGGAAAAAATGGCCAAATCCCGTCTTTAAAACAATCTGCCCAAGCCAGGCCCTTCTTCACGTTCGCGCTCAAAGCCTCGCATTCACGAAGGCTGCAGACACCACTGCTTCCCGTTCGCGGCTGGAGCTCCACGTTCGCGTAGGCCAAACTACTCCAGGCCCCCTTTCCGCTTTTCTTCTTTGCGTTCGCGACCCCTGTGTCGTGTTCGAGTAAGCTTCCTTAAGCAACCCTCACGTTCGCGACCTCCGCCTCGCGTTCGCGAAGGCCAAAACCCAGCTGCCTCAAATTCCTCTTCGCGAACATAGGACACCCTTCGTGTTCGCGATGAAGGAAGCCAGATACCAGCAACAGCAGTCCAAAACAGCCCGAAATGATCCGAAATCATCCTGAAACACACCCGAGGCCCCGTCCAATCACACAAACCAGTCCCTCAACATAACACGAACCTGCTCGAGGCCTCAAATCAGATCAAACAATATCAAAATCATGAATCACACCACAATTCGAGTTTAATGAACTTTAGAACTTCAAACTTTTACATTCGACACCGAAACATATCCAATCACGTCCGATAGACCTCAAATTTTGCACACAAGTCACATTCGACATTACGGACCTACTCCAACTCCAAAAAATTAGAATCTAACCCCGATATCAAAAAGTCCACTTCCGGTCAAACTTCTCAAAAACCTTCTAGAAATTTAACCACCGCAAGACACCTCCCACATGTCCTTCCTCATCCTTCGCTGCCCAGTTGTTGCCTTAAATAAAAATCTATCTCTGTAGCACTTGAACCAATAGATCGCTACCAACTTTAAACTTCCCTGAAGATCATCTTTCTCGAGCCATCAACCCTAGAAACACCGATTCGATCCCGAAATCGCTATACCCCGTTATTTCAGACAACAGTTTCTCCGGCACCATTTCACAATACCTTGCTCCGAAGGAGAATCGAAGAAACTATAACATATGGCAAACTTAACATATTCAGCAAGGACAACGACACCACATCACGGATGAAGATTCCAACATGCTCGAAAATACCAAGTCTTGTTACTCCATCAACCCAAACCTGAACATTCTTAGTCCGATTGCTTTTCCTCCGCTGGAAATAAAATACTGAACCTCTGAATCATGCATGGAGAAAAAAAACCTCCTTTCTAATAATTCACTGCCCCTACACATAGACAAGTATCCTACCACTACTTCAATACTGTGCGATAATAACTCATGAACTTCATAGCAATTGGTGCATAACCCCAAAACCATCAGAAAATACAGCTACTGAGCTGAGATGACAGAACATCCTTCCACAAGGCAATGATGTTAGCCCAGTCGAATACGCAGCGAGAAACATCCTGCTCTACATCATTAGTGCCATTAAAATTCCTCTATTCCAAATTTATAACAAACGCTTCATGTCGCATAAGATCGAATAGGAAGGAAATAAAGGCATAAGCCTCAAAGGAATCAAATCGCATGATGAGGAATCAAGAAAGGGAAGTGCTCCTTACAGTCCTGTAGCCTCTCAAAGATAAGTACAAACTTCTCCGTACCGATCCGCAAGACTCTACTAGACTTGCTCATGACTCATGAGACCTAAGTGAACCTAGCTCTCTGATACTATGTTGTCATGACCCAAAATCCATTAAAGGTCGTAATGGTGTCGGACACCGCTGTCAGGCAAGCCAAAAATAAATACTTAACTTGGTTATCACTTTAATATTTTTGAAATCATATTTCCTTCAATTAAATGGTAAAAGATGAAATTTACAAAATAAATAATGATATTTTTAACAAATTCCAATACAGTGCAACCCACAATCGCCCCAAAACCCGGTGTCACAAGTGCATGAACCTCAACTAAGAAGGTAAAATAAAATACAACATCTGTCCGGAATACAAATTGGACAGGAAAATATAAATGCTCTGAGGGAGACTCTGCTGGCTGCGGACTCGTAATGTGGAATGCAGCTCACCTAATTCCCCACAATAACTGCGCCTCTGCGCCCATAAGGCCACTAGGCATATATGCACCTACACAAAAATATACAACAAGTGTAGTATGAGTACATATATCAACGCGTACCCAGTAAGTATCCCGCCTATCCTCGAAGAAGTATTGACGAGGGGTCGACTTCGACACTTACTATGAGTTATAAATAAAATATCAATGATATAATTAAGCATGGATTATATAATACAGTTACAAGCTCAATATTTTGAAGTAAGTAAGCAGTTCCTTTATAATTAAGAAATCTCCAAATTTATTTCTATTATTTAACAATTTATCTCAGGCCAAGGAGGCAATATCATTTATTGTAAATTGAAAAGCAATCAATTAAATAATGAGCAAATCAGGCCGAGGTCGTATGGCCCGCTCCAACATAAATATTTAAACTTTGCACTGCCGAGGGTTGAACAACGCAAACCATAGATGCATCTATTTAATCTGCGAGGCGTTCGGCGCGCTCTACAAAAGATAAACACATTCCACAGTCAATCAAGAATTCTTTAAGGAGCAATTGTCCAAGAAATGTCAATTCTCATTTGAGGGTTAAGAAAAAAAATAAGTTTAACCATTTTAAAAAAATTCATTTACCAAGTTCAATATGTTTTAAGCAATTTAAATTAACAATAAGGTTGCAAATATCACAAGTATAGCATGATTTGGGTCCTAAACTACCCGGACATGAGCATAATAGTAGCTACGCACGGATTCTCGTCACCTCGTGCGTATGTAGCCCCCCACAAATAGAAGCACATATTAAGTTAATTCACCTATGGGGTTAATTCCCTCTTACAAGGTTAGAAAGGAGACTTACCTCGCTCCGGAGTTCCATAGCCGGATCCCAAGCCTTTCCAACAACTCAAACCGATGCCCAGCGCTCCAAAACTAGTCAATAAATGTGCAAACGCATAAAAATACACTCTAACACTCACAACAATTCGGTTTAAACAAATTCCCAACTCCGCTCGAAAAGTTGATAAAATCAGCCTCAGGCCCACGTGCCCGGATTCCAAATATTTTCGAAGATAAACTTTACCCATAACCTCACGAACTCAAATATATAATTTATTTCAAATTCCATGCCTAAATTCGTGGTCAAAATCCAAAATATAAATTTCTAGGGTTTCCTCTTAAAATCCTAAATTTCTACAAATTTTCATGTCTAAATCCATATATAATCCAAGTATTTAACTTGCAATAGGTGGAGATCGCTTACCTTGACATAGATGACGAAAATCTCCCTTCCAAGAGCTCCAAAAATTGCCCAACCACATGAAAAATGGAGGAAAAAATGGCCAAATCCCGTCTTTAAAACAATCTGCCCAGGCTAGGCCCTTCTTCGCATTGGCGCTCAAAGCCTCACGTTCGCGAAGGCTGCAGACACCACTGCTTCGTGTTCGCAGCTGGAGCTCCGCGTTCGTGCGTTCGCGTAGGCCAAACTACTCCAGGCCCCCTTTCGGCTTTTCTTCTTTGCGTTCGCGACCCCTGTGTCGGGTTCGCGTAAGCTTCCTTAGGCAACCCTCCACGTTCGTGAAGGCCAAAACCTAGCTGCCTCAAATTCCTCTTTGCGAACGCGGGACACCCTTCGTGTTCGCGATGAAGGAAACCAGATACCAGCAACAACAGTCCAAAACAGCCCGAAATGATCCAAAACCATCCCGAAACATACCCATGGCCCCTGGGATCCTGTCCAATCACACAAACCAGTCCCACAAAATAACACGGACCTTCTCGAGGCCTCAAATCACATCAAATAATATCAAAATCATGAATCGCACCCCAATTCGAGCTTAATGAACTTTAGAACTTCAAACTTTTACATTCGATGCCGAAACCTATCCAATCACGTCCGATTGACCTCAAATTTTGCACACAAGTCACATTCGACATTACGGACCTACTCCAACTCCCAAAAATTAGAATCTAACCCGGATATCAAAAAGTTCACTTCCGGTCAAACTTTTCGAAAACCTTCAAATTTTTAACTTTCGCCAAATGACCCTGAAATGACCTACGGACCTCCAAATCCATTTCCGGAAGCGCTCCTAATAACAAATTCACCTTACAGAGTTATTCCCAGACTCAGAATCCCAAACAGACATCGATAACATTAAAATGCACTTCAACCCAAATTTATGAAATTCTTTCAAAATGCCAACCTTCTACAATAGGTGTCGAAATGCTCCCGAGCAATCCAGAACTCGATACGGACATACGCCCAAGTCCAAAATCAACATACGAACCTGTTGGAACCTTCAAATCCCGATTTCGAGGTCGTTTACTCAAAAATAACACTTTAGTCAATTCTTCCAACTTAAAGCTTTCGAATTTAGAATTGGCTTCCCAAACTAACTCCGAACTTCCCGAAATTCAATTCCAACCATACGCACAAGTCATAATACCTGCAGTGAAGCTGCTCAGAGTCTCAAACCGCTGAATGATGGCTAGAGCTCAAAACGACCAGTCGGGTCGTTACATTCTCTCCTACTTAAACATATGTTCCTTCTCGAACGTGCTAAGAACTGCTCTAAAGTTGTCCAAAATCATTGTTTAACACCTCGTGCACCTACCTATGCTACCACAACTCAGTTGAGCACACTAGCTTGAGCAATCTGAAGATTCTCCCCATTATTTAGGCAAATAAGCCTTAGAGCCAAATTCCAACATCTGAGATTCTCTACTAGGGCTGCTTCCAGCATACGAACACTGTTTCAATCACTACATGATGTACCAATACATGATTGTATACTCTCACTGAATTCACACCATGCACTGCATTATTCACATGCCCATATTAACATCCTCTGACGACAATAGCCGAAATCCCACGAATCTGATGCTCACAACACACCTCATGACACATATAAGTCTTGTTCCAATTCTCGAACTGCCACGACAGAGAAGATGAGTAGAACTCATAGCCACCTGCCGAATCACAATTTATGGAGTCTCTCCTCCCGACAAGAACCATTACCTCATTCTGGATTGATTAACAATATTTACTCTTTAATATGCTACATATAAATCTGATCGCACTGATCCCAGGTCCAATAATCTTGTCTCACCCAGTACAAGCTGCTCAGGCAATAAGCCACCTCAGACACTACCCAAAAATCTCATATGATGCCACCATGTGCCAATAATCCACAAACTCGAATGTGGTACATAAGGAAAACGAACTCTGGAAAGAACTTCTTAGCCTACGTAATTAATTAAACAACCGAAAAGGTGTCATGAATCTTTCTCAGAAAATGCGAGACAAAACACACAGGAATAGATATAGGGAACTGTGCTCAACATCACACTGTTGCGGCGTGCAACCCGATCCACACATGCTACCGTTGCGGCGTGCAACCCGATCCAACCATGATACCCGTGGTGGCGTGTCACTCGATCTAAACAACATATCCGTGGTGGCGTGCCACCCGATCCAACCATATACCCATGGCAGCATGCCACCCGATCCACACATCATAATCTAAAGAAATCACACATCGAGCCGCAACGCTCATACACACGAAATGCCCGAATATCAACCATAAGCACGCCAAGTGAATAATACAAATCCTGGGGACACGGGTAGCGTCACGCTCTTCAAATATAAAGCACCACTAAGGTGCGATATATGGCCTACATCTCGAGAGCCATCCTGCTCACATAATACCACAAACCATACGGGATCTCAATACGAGTGCGAATAATCAAACCACCTCACAACCCACTTGGTATAATATAGATTACACGGAATAGCTGACGACAGAAATAACATCCAAGGCCCGAAGACCCTTCCAAAAATAACGTTATGCTGAAAGAAACACATCCGGCCTGATATAGAGCCCACATTCACATTTAGATCCATCCACGGACCTCAAGCCGATTCAGATCTTACCGCATTGGGCTAATACCCTTTCAAGGATCCACAATGACCATTTTCCCATGACACGCAAGAACAACCATCGAATCTAGAACAAACTTCCACAACTCACAATCAAATGAACCAAGCGCCCTTTAGGCATAAATTCTCGCATTAGCGATAGTACCACAATCTTCATAATCAATCAGGTGACTACATGTCACACTTACACAATCTTCCTATGGGACGCACTCCCATGACCTTCCGCACTAGGTAACAGGTTTGCACCTCCATACTGCCGGCCACTTTAATGATGTAAAGCAAATCAAGAATCCGCAACTTAGTACACAGAGCCTCTTAAACAGGACAACGATCTCAGGTGACGCTAAAGACAATACCAGCTTACTCTAAACATCTGAATTTTTCCCTACTCATCCGAGCCCTTGACATTCTTGTTGACACCGAACCGCAACCTTGATCCTCAGTTTCAATTTCCCATGCCGCTCACTACACCTAACAGGCCAATACGTGAGAGTACCAGAATTCCATAATAACTCTTGATCCACTAATGGAATAAACACTTCATCAAATAGAAACCTTTTTACTTAGCTCATTTCAGAAGAGTCATTGCAACACGTGATTGAATTCTCATAACCGCAGAAAATAAAACCCCACATAGTGGTCTAAACCACCATGTCCCTTCCGGGATCCATCTACTCATAATAAGCCATAATAACCGAATACCTCCGAATAATTCAAATTATGGTGGCCGTCAAGCCTCGCATGTACCGCCGCAACCACCTGTAAAACTTCACGCTAAAGAAACGGATCACTGCCACAGTCATGCTGATTCAACCATTACTAACCGACCCCGCTTCCTTCCAATTTATTCTCTACTTGCCTTAGAAATAACAATAATAGCTCCATTCAAACGTCACGAAGCCAAATCCGCACCCATCCTTAGTGACCTTATTTCACGGGACTAAGTTGTCTCCAAAACCCACGAACCATCTCATACCCTCCTTATGCGCATATTCGCATCTTCAACCGGTACACCCATTCTGAAAATCCCTCTATGAATCTAAAGTTACGTTCTCCTATTCTGCAAAGGCCACACCGCAAACCGAAGATAATATAGAACATTCCAAGCCACTTTTCATAATCCACTGCAAAAGCTCAATACTTAACCATACTACTGGCTCGAAATCCTTAGGCACCACACTTTGAACCCACTAGAACCATTGTTGAGAGTCACCCACTCTGACTTGTTCCCAATTATTATCAAACTCCACACCCTGCTGGCCCATGAACACCCTCTCAAAGAAGCAACCAGCTGAATTACTTTCCTTGTACATCACATCCACACGAAGCATAGACTCTAAGTCTTCCCGAAACCTGAACATGAACCGATAAGGCCAAAGATAGTACACATTCCTCAAACCCTTTTCTCAATTTACCACTGATGTTTTCCTTTCCCTAGTCGTGATAACCCACCAACATGCCGATAACCAAAAACCTCATAAGTAGACCACCATGCAATCCAATCGTAGGCGGTGGGGTTCTCCCACTTAAGCTTGAAGCTACCATTACATCACCCTGGAACCTACCAAGATTCTTTCTTCCTTACTGACATGACCTTGTGCAATCGACCCGCCAAATTCCTCAAAATCTTCTTGTTAACCATTTCATGAGCGCTTTGAATCACTAGCCACATTTACATATTCGGCCTCTTACCGGATAGCCAGTAAAATTCTTCTTAGGAGCTTCATCAACACCACGCAACAGTTAAACTGCTCACCAGAAATAAACCACCTGTGGAAATTCCATGCCGATATCTTCCAACAACGCGGCACCGAGTACAATTACCAGGAAATCAATAACCCATCCTGAGCCCGTGCTTGTTCACCAACTGTACAAGTCCGTTCACTTCTCATGGAAATCAATTAAAGGTGCGACAATACATCCCAATCCAAATCATGTTGTATCCTTCCTCATATCATGCAACTCTTTTCCGTCGTATCCAACCCTTCTCCATATAGCAGCCAATATTCCAAATTAAGTTCGTAGACTTAGTCACTGTCCACCATGAGTTCCAAATCGCTCTAAACTTTCCTCAACGCGTGTAGCTATCCTTCCACATAACCCATCTGCTACTCTACCACTCTCCTACTTTGGTCAAACCCTCTCCTTTAAGCAACTACCCGACTTCTATTTCTCACACTCTGCCCAGTTGTTGCCTTAAATAAAAATCTATCTCTGTAGCACTTGAACCAATAGATCGCTACCAACTTTAAACTTCCCTGAAGATCATCTTTCTCGAGCCATCAACCCTAGAAACACCGATTCGATCCCGAAATCGCTATACCCCGTTATTTCTGACAACAGTTTCTCCGGCACCATTTCACAATACCTTGCCCCGAAGGAGAATCAAAGAAACTATAACACATGGCAAACTTAACATATTCAGCAAGGACAACGACACCACATCACGGATGAAGATTCCAACACGCTCGAAAATACCAAGTCTTGTTACTCCATCAACCCAAACATGAACATTCTTAGTCCGACTGATTTTCCTGCGCTGGAAATAAAACACTGAACCTCTGAATCATGCATGGAGAAAAAAAAATATCCTTTCAAATCATTCACTGCCCTTACACATAGACTAGTATCCTACCATTACTTCAATACTGTGCGATAATAACTCATGAACTTCATAGCAATTGGTGCATAACCCCAAAACCATCAGAAAATACAGTTACTGAGCTGAGATGACAGAACATCCTTCTGCAAGGTGACGACATTAGCCCAATCAAATACGCAGGGAGAAATATTCCTGCTCTACATCAGTAGTGCCATTAAAATTCCTCGATTCCAAATTTATAACAAACGCCTCACGTAGCATAACATCGAATAGGAAGGAAATGAAGGCATAAGCCTCAAAGGAATCAAATCGCACGATGATGAATCAAGAAAGGGAAGTGCTCCTAACAGTCTTGTAGCCTCTCAAAGATAAGTACAGACGTCTCTGTACCGATCCATAATACTCTACTAGACTTGCTCATGACCCATGAGACCTAAATGAACCTAGTGCTCTGATACCATGTTGTCACGACCCAAAATCCATTAAAGGTCGTGATGGTGCCGGACACCGCTGTCATGCAAGCCAAAAATAAATACTTAACTTGGTTCTCACTTTAATATTTTTGAAATCATATTTCCTTCAATTAAATGGTAAAAGATGAAATTTACAAAATAAATAATGATATTTTTAACAAATTCTAATAGAGTGCAACCCACAATCGTCCCAAAACCCGGTGTCACAAGTGCATGAACCTCAACTAAGAAGGTAAAATAAAATATAACATCTGTCCGGAATACAAATTGGACAGGAAAATATAAATGCTCTGAGGGAGACTCTGCTGGCTGCAGACTCGTAACGTGGAATGCAGCTCACCTAATTCCCCGCAATAACCGCGCCTATGCGCCCACAAGGCCACTAGGCATATATGCACCTGCACAAAAATGTGCAGCAAGTGTAGTATGAGTACATAAATCAACGCGTACCGAGTAAGTATCCCTCCTATTCTCGAAGAAGTAGTGACGAGGGGTCGACTTCGACACTTACTATGGGTTATAAATAAAATATCAATGATATAATTAAGCATGGATTATATAATACAGTTGCAAGCTCAATATTTTGAAGTAAGTAAGCAGTTCCTTTATAATTAAGAAATCTCCAAATTTATTTCCATTATTTAACAATTTATCTCAGGCCAAGGAGGCAATATTATTTATTGTAAATTGAAAAGCAATCAATTAAATCATGCGCAAATCATGCCGAGGTCGTACGACCCGCTCCAACATAAATATTTTAACTGTGCACTGCCGAGGGTCGAACGACGCAAACCATAGATGCATCTATTTAATCTGTCGAGGCGTTCGGCACGCTCTACAAAAGATAAACACATTCAACAGTCAATCAAGAATTTTTTAAGGAGCAATTGTCCAAGAAATGTCAATTCTCATTTGAGGGTCAAGAAAAAAAAATGAAGTTTAACCATTTTAAAAAAATTCATTTACCAAGTTCAATATGTTTTAAGCAATTTAAATTAATAATAAGGTTGCAAATATCACAATTATAGCATGATTTTGGTCCTAAACTACCCGGACATGAGCATAATAGTAGCTACGCACGGAATCTTGTCACCTCGTGCGTACGTAGCCCCCCACAAATAGAAGCACATATTAAGTTAATTTACCTATGTGGTTAATTCCCTCTTACAAGGTTAGAAAGGAGACTTACCTCGCTCCGGAGTTTCATAGCCGGCTCCCAAGCCTTTCCAACAACTCAAAACGATGTCCAACGCTCCAAAACTAGTCAATAAATGTGCAAATCCATAAAAATACACTCTAATACTCATAACAATTCTATTTAAACAAATTCCCAACTCCGATCGAAAATGATAAAATCACCCTCGGACCCACGTGCCCCGATTCCGAAAATATTCGAAGATAAACTTTACCCATAACCTCACAAACTCAAATATATAATTTATTTCAAAATCCATGCCCAAATTCGTGGTCAAAATCCAAAATATAAATTTCTAGGTGGAGATCACTTACCTTGACATAGATGACGAAAATCTCCATTCCAAGAGCTCCAAAAATCACCCAACCAAATAAACAATGGAGGAAACAATGACCAAATCTCGTCTTTAAAATAATCTGTCCAGGCCAGGTCCTTCTTCGCGTTCGCGCTCAAAGCCTTGCGTTCGCGAAGGCTGTAGACATCAATGCTTCACGTTCGCGACTTGAGCTCCGCGTTTGCAAAGGCCAAACTACTCCAGGCCCCCTCTCCGCTTTTCTTCTTCGCGTTCGTGACCCCTGTGTCGCATTCGCGTAAGCTTCCTTAGGCAACCCTCTGCGTTCGCGACCTCCGCCTCGTGTTCGCGAAGGCTAAAACCCAGCTGCCTCAAATTCCTCTTCGCGAACGTGGGACACCCTTCGCGCTCGCGATGAAGGAAACCATATACCAGCAACAATAGACCAAAACAGCCCGAAATAATCTGAAACCATCCTGAAACACACCCGATGCCCTCGGGACCCTGTTCAATCACACAAACCAGTCCCACAACATAACACGGACCTGCTCGAGGCCTCAAATCACATCAAACAATATCAAAATCATGAATCACACCCCAATTCGAGCTTAATGAACTTTGGAACTTCAAACTTATACATTTGATGCCGAAACCTACCAAATCATGTCCGATTGACCTCAAATTTTGCACACAAGTTACATTCAATATTACGGACCTACTCCAACTCCCGAAAATCGAAATCTGCTCGCGATATCAAAAAGTCCACTTCCTGTCAAACTTCTCAAAAACCTTCAAATTTCTAACTTTCGCCAAATGACCCCGAAATGACCTACGGACCTCTGAATCCATTTCCGGACGCGCTCCCAATACCAAAATCACCATACAGAGCTATTTCCAGACTCGGAATCCCAAACAGACATCGATAACATTGAAATGCACTTCAACCCAAATTTATGAAATTCTTTTAAAATGCCAACCTTCCACAATAGGCGCCGAAACGCTCCCGGGCAATTCAAAACTCGATCCGGACATACGCCCATGTCCAAAATCATCATACGCTGTTGGAACCTTCAAATTCCGATTCCGAGTTCATTTACTCAAAAAACACACTTTAGTCAATTCTTCCAACTTAAAGCATCCTAATTTAGAATTGTCTTCCCAAACTAACTCTGAACTTCCTGAAATTCAATTCCGACCATACGCATAAGTCATAATACTTGCAGTGAAGCTGCTCAGAGTCTCAAACCGCTGAATGACGTGCTAGAGCTCAAAACGACCGGTCGGTTGTTACACGAACCCTCAAACCACCTCAAACAACGTCAAAAACACAAATCGCACATATATTCAAGCCTAATGAACTTTGAAACTTTCAAACTCAACACCCGACACGGAAACCCATCAAATCATGTCCAAATGACCTTAAATCTTGTACACAAGTCACAAATGACACCACAGACCTTCTCCAACTTCCGAAATCGAAATCTGACCGTGATATGAAAATTTTCACTCCCGGTAAAACTTCCCAAAAATTCAACTTTCGCCATTTCAAGCTAATTCAACTACAGACCTCCAAACCACAATTCGGACATGCTTCTAAGTCCAAAATCATTCAACGTAGCTAACGGAACCATCAAAACTCAAATCTGGGATCGTTCACACATAATTCAATATCTGATCAACTTTTCCAACTTAAGCTTTCCATTATGAGACTAAGTGTCTCAATTCACTCCGAAACCTCTCCGGACCCAAAACAACTAACCCGGTAAGTCATATAATAACTGTAAAGCACAAAAGGAACAATAATTAGGGGAATAGGGCTACAACTCTCGAAACGATTGGCCGTGTCGTTACATTCTCCCCCTCTTAAACAAATGTTCGTCCTCAAACGGGTCTAGAAACATACTTGGAGTCTCAAATAGGTGTGGATATCTACTCTGTATCTCCCGCTCGGTCTCCCAAGTAGCTTCCTCCACGTGCTGACCTCTCCACTGCACCTTCACTGAAGCTATATCCTTTGACTTCAGCTTCTGAACCTACCGATCCAAAATGGCCACCGGCTCCACATCGTAAGTCAAATCACCATCCAACTGAACCGTGCTAAAATCCAAAACATGAGACGGATCGCCGACATACTTCCGGCGTATAGAAACATAAAATATTGGATGCACACTCGACAAGCTAGGTGGCAAGGCGAGCTTGTAAGCCACCTCCCCAATCCTCTGAAGTACCTCAAAAGGCCCAATGAATCGAGGGCTCAACTTGCCTTTCTTCCCGAACCTCATAACACCCTTCATGGGTGAAACCTTCAGCAGGACCTTCTCCCTAACCATGTAAGACATATGACGGACCTTCCTGTCGGCATAACTCTTCTGTTTAAACTGCACCGTGCGAAGCCACTCCTGAATCAATTTAACCTTGTCCAATGCATCTTGAACCAAGTCAGTACCCAATAGCCTAGCCTCCCCCAGCTCGAACCAACTCACAGGAGATCTACACCGCTTCCCATACAAAGCCTCATACGGAGCCATCTGAATGCTCGACTGGTAGCTGTTATTGTAGGAAAACTCTGCGACTGGCAGAAACTGATCCCAAAAACCCCCAAAATCAATGACACAAGTGCGTAGCATGTCCTCCAATATTTCAATAGTGCGCTTGGGCTGTCCATCCGATTGAGGGTGAAATGTTGTGCTCAACTCAACCTGGGTGCCCAACTCTCGCTGTACTGCTCTCCAGAACTGTGATGTAAACTGCGTGCCTTGATCTAAAATGATGGACATTGGCACACCGTGAAGGCGGACGATCTCTCGGATGTAAATCTCAACCAAATGCTCCGAAGAATAGGTAGTACCAACTAGAATGAAGTGCGCAGACTTGGTCAACCGATCCACAATAACCCAAATAGCAACGAACTTCCTCGATGTCCGTGGGAGCCCAACTACGAAATCCATGGTGATCCGCTCCCGCTTCTACTATGGAATCTCTAACCTCTGAAGCAATCCACCCGGTCTCTGATGCTCATACTTCACCTGCTGACAGTCAAGTCATAATACATCTTCGCGGCACCCGGATGAATGGAATACTGCGAACTGTGGGCCTCCTCAAGAATCAACTCACGTAGCCCATCCACATTGGGCATACAAATCTGACCCTGCATCCGCAATACCCCATCATCCCCAATAGTCACATCTCTGCCATCACCGTACTGGACCATGTCCTTAAGGACAAGCAAATGGGGATCATCATACTGGCACTCTCTGATGCGATCATATAAGGAAGACCGAGAAACCACACAATCTGGAACCCTGCAGGGCTCTGAAATATCCAATCTCACGAAATGGTTGGCCAAAGCCTGAACATCAACTGCAAGAGGTCTCTCTCCAACGGGAACTAATGCAAGACTACCCATACTCACCGCCTTCCTACTCAAGGCATCGGCCACCATATTGGCCTTCCCGAGATGATACAGAATGGTGATATCATAGTCCTTAAGCAGCTCCAACCATCTTCGCTGCCTCAAATTTAGATCCTTTTATTTGAACAAGTGCTGGAGACTCTGATGATCTGTAAACACCTCACAAGACACATTGTAGGGATAATGCCTCCAAATCTTCAATGCATGAACGATGGTATCTAAATCCAAATCATGAACAAGGTAGTTCCTCTCGTGAGGCTTCAACTGGCGCAAAGCATACGTGATCACTCTACCCTTCTGCAACAACACACACCTAATGCCGATCCGAGAGGCATCACAATACATTGTATAAGAGCCTGAAGCTGATGGCAAAACTAGAACTAGAGTCATGGTCAAGGAAGTCTCTTCTCACTAGAGCCTGAAGCTGATGGCAAAGCTGATGAAATCTCTTCTCACACTCATCCGACCACCTGAAAGGAGCACCCTTTTGGGACAATTTGGTCAAGGGCGATGCAATAGATGAGAAATCCTCCACGAAACGACGATAATAACCAGCCAAGCCGAGAAAGCTCCAAATCTCTATAGTTGAGGATGGTCTGGGCCAACTCTAAACCGCCTATATTTTCTTCGCATCCACCTGAATACCCCCATTGGATACCACGTGTCCCAAGAATACCACCGAGTTGAGCCAAAAATAACACTTGGAGAACTTGGCATAAAGCTTCTCCTCCCTTAACCACTGCAACACGATCCTCAAATGCTGGGTATGCTCTTCCTGACTACAAGAGTACAACAGGATATCATCGATGAACACTCTAACAAACTATAACAAACGAGTCGAGATAAGGCTGAAACACATTGTTTATCAGATGCATGAACGTTGTTGGGGCGTTGGTCAGCCTAAAAGACATCACAAGGAACTCATAATGACCATAACGGGTCTTGAAGGCTGTCTTAAGAATATCCGAGTCTTGAATCTTCAACTGGTGATATCCAGACCTCAATCAATCTTGGAGAACACCCTCGCTATCTGAAGCTGGTCAAATAGATCATCAATACGCGGAAAAGGATATTTGTTCTTTATTGGAACTTTGTTCAACTGCCTATAATCAATGTACATCCTCATAGTACCATCCTTCTTCTTCACAAACAGAACTGATGCACCCTAAGGTGATACACTAGGCCGAATAAACCCCTTATCAAGGAGTTCCTGAAGCTGCTCCTTCAATTCCTTCAACTCAACTAGTGTCATACGATACGGTGGGATAGAAATGGGCTGAGTTCCTGGCACCAAGTCAATATCCTTATCGGGCGGCATGCTCGGCATGTCGGCACGAAACACATCCGGAGACTCTCGCACCACCGAAATAGAATCAATAGTAGGAGCATCAGCACTAACATCCCTCACAAAGGCCAAATAAGATAAACAACCTTTCCTAACCATCCGCTAGGCCTCCAGATATGAAATCACTCTGCTGGGAATATAGTCTAGAGAATCTCTCCACTCAATCCTTGGCAGTTCCGGCATCGCCAATGTCACGGTCTTAGCCTGACAATCTAGGATAGCATGACATAGAGACAACTAATCGATACCCAAAATAACATCAAAGTCCACCATACTAAGCAACAGAAGATCAACTCTAGTCTCAAATCCCCCAATAGTTACCACACACGATCGATATACACGGTCCACAACAATAGTATCGCCCACGGGCATAGAGACATGAATAGATGAAACTAAGGACTCATGGGGCATATCCAAATGATGAGCAAAATAAGATGATACATATGAATAAGTGGAACCACGGTCAAATAATATAGAGGCCTCCATGTGGCAAGCTGAGACAATACATGTGATCACTGCATCTGAAGCAACAGTATATGTTCTGGCAGAAATAGCATAGAATCAGGCCTAGCCACCACCTGATCAGCCTCTCCCTCTAGAGCGACCCCTATCTGACTGAACTCCGCCCTGAGCTGGCTAGGCGGGTGGTGAAGTAACGAGTGCTGAAGTCGTAGGTTGACTCCTCTACTGAGCTGAACCTCCCGGAAGGTGGGGACAATGCCTCTTGATATGACCCAAATCTCCACACTCAAAGCAACCTCTCCCCGTGAATGGCAGTGGGAACTAAAGGGAGCCCCGAGCACTGGGATTACTGCTAGAAGGACCGGACATAGATGAACCTTGAGTTGATGGTGCATGAGATGAACTCTGAGCTCGAAGGGCACTGAGAGATGAGTGACCCTACTGAGAACTGTGTGAACCATGGCCAGATAATGCACCACGGTGAACTGGATAAGCCGTCTGAGCATGACTATAAGGACGACCCCTGTCGTGGTAGAGCTGACCTCCAGAAGGAACACCACTAAAACCACCTGATCCATGAGGTCTCTTGGCCTCCCTCTCACCCCGCTCCTGACTGCAGACCATCTCTATCTGCCAAGCAATATCGACAACCTCATCAAAAGTAGCACCAGATACCCTCTCCCTAGTCACAAGCAACCGCAACTAATATGTGAGGCCATTGATGAACCTTTGAATCCTCTCCTTATCAGTGGGAACCAGCCAAACTGCGTGATGAGCCAACTCAGAAAACCTCATCTCGTACTGTGTCACAGACATGCCATCCTGATGAAGCTGTTGAAACTGTCTACACAGCTCCTCTCTGTGAGACTGCGGCACGAACTTCTCCAAAAAGAGAAACGGAGAACTCCGGCCATGTAAGTGGTGCAACACCGACCGGCCTGCACCTCTCATAAGCCTCCCACCATCTGAAGGCGGCCCCAGAAAATTGAAAAGTAGTGAACGAGACCCCACTGGTCTCCAAAACACCCGTTGTCCGAAGAATCCACTCGCACTTATCCAAAAAGCCCTGAGCATCCTCTGACTCAGCACAACTAAATGATAGAGGTTGAAGCCTCCCAAATCTCTCAAGTCTCCTCTGCTGATCATCAGCCATAATGGGAACTACGGGGGCCAGAGCAACTGCAACTGGCTGGGCTGGTAGTGCCCCCAGTATCTGAAGTCCCTGCACTACTTACTCTGGAGTATGGACAATAGTGGTATGATTACCTCCCCTGCCTGACAAGTGGCAGGTGCGACCTGAGCCGAAACCACCTGGGCAAGGCTAGTGCAAACTGTCAATATCTAGGCCAAAGCCTCCTGAAGGCCTAGAATCACAATGGGCACAGCTGGTGCCTGTGCTGACCCTACTGGCTCAACTGTATCCGGTACCTGCTCCTGAGCTGGAGCAATTAGTGGGTCTGCACGTGCTGCCCTAGCTGTTGTACGAGCTGCACCCATGCCCCTACCGCGACCTATACCGTGACCTCAGACTCTCGCAGCCCTAGCCGGTGGTACTGGTGGTTGTCCATCCTTCCCAGTAGTCTGTGTCCTCACCATATGTGAGAGAATAGAATAGCAGAAGTTTAGTTACCGGAATCAACAAATATGTACGACAAGAATACAAGAATATGAAATTTCCTAAGGGTTCGGGTTCAGCAGCCTCTCAAAGAGAAGTACAGACGTCTCCGTACCGATCCGCAAGACTCTACTAAACCTGCTCATGAATGGTGAGACCTATATAACCTAGGCTCTGATACCAATTTGTCACGACCCAAAAC
Source organism: Nicotiana tomentosiformis (assembly GCF_000390325.3). Taxonomy (NCBI): domain Eukaryota; kingdom Viridiplantae; phylum Streptophyta; class Magnoliopsida; order Solanales; family Solanaceae; genus Nicotiana; species Nicotiana tomentosiformis. The sequence goes on along the minus strand of NC_090819.1, from coordinate 112,007,893 downwards.
CAACCGTCGTGATGGCGCCTATCGTAGAACTAGGCAAGCCACTACTCAATTATTTCAACACAGTAAAAGCTTTGGAAATATATACGGAAGCAATTTATATTAAAGAAAATTCTTTTTGAAACAGAAATAAATCTGCAGCACAATATAATCTATCCCAAAATCAGGGTGTCACCAAGTACATGAGCATCTATACTGGGATACAGTCTACTACAATGTCTAGGGAATAAGAACTGAAATACAAATAAAGATAATGAAGAAGAGTCAAGTCCTACGAATGCCATGCAACTACCTCGATAGTCTCCGAGATTTCAACTCCTCACTCAGCAGCCGACGTGATCAGAAGCACCTGGATCTGGACACGATGTGCAGGGTGTAGCATGAGTACAACCAACTCAATAAGTAACAAATCCAAACTCTGGATGGAAAGGTAGTGATGAACACAACTGGCACAGTTCAATATAGAAATAACAGTGCAGAACCATAGGCATGTTTTTAAGTTCAATAGATAGCTCAAACAGTAAAAATAGAGTAAATCTGAATGGTATGAAGAACATAACTCCTCTACTTCTACATGCCAATGCACATGTTGTATGTGATGCACCATGCTGACAACCTCATGTGCTCACACTCTCTACTGCTCAATCACTCGGTACTGTATATCGCCCATCCGGCCCAGAAAAGATCCATCCCGGAATATATACATCACTGACCATCAATCACCCTGTACCGAGTAGGGCCAATCCAGCCCGTGGAGAAGATATATCTCTAGGTATATAATGCTTCGGACAAGATCCATGTCTAGGAAAGATCCAACCCACAATATAATCAACCGCGCTCACTAGGGGTGTGTGCAGACTCCGGAGGGGCTCCTTCAGCCCAAGCACTACCATAAATCAGTATAACCATTGCGGCGTGTAGCCCGATCCCATAAATATCACACATAGTCAGGTCCTCGGCCTCACTCAGTCATCAATCTCTCCAGTCTCTCTCACAGACTCACCATGTCAATGAAACTAGACCGAAAACAATGATATGATGCATCAGTAAATAACAACATAGACTGAGATATGATGTGAAATGAACGAATATGACTAAGTACGAAATATCAGTAAAATCATTAAGATAACAGCAAGAAACGACGACTATGGGTCCCAACAGTACCGGCATATAGCCTAGACATGATCTCTAGCATGTTTAACAGCTTAATTACTTTATCACATGATGAAAACACGGACATCAACAAGATAAGTCCACTATACAGTGCCATGGAATCGACCAGGCCACAATTCTCACGGTGCACGCCCGCATGCCAGTCACTTGGCATGTGCGTCACCTCAACACCAATCATATAACACATATTTCGGGGTTTCGAACCCTCAGAGCGAAGATTAGAAGTGTTACTTACCTCAATCCGGGCAAAACTCTACTCCAGCACGCCTTTGCCTCGCAAATCGACCTCCAAATTACCCGAATCTAGCTACAAACAGTACAATACAGTCAATACAGGCTAAAGGAATCAATTCTGCAATAAATTATAAAGTTATAACTCAAAATCCAAAAATGGTTCAAAACCGCCTCCGGGCCCACGTCTTGAAATCCAAAAAAAGTTACAAAACCGGAAAGCCCATTTGACCACGAGTCTAACCATACCAAATTTATCAAAATCCGACATCAAATCGCCACTCAAACCCTCAAAATTAACTCTCCAAATTCCTAGCCTCAAACCCCAGAATTTCACCTCTAAAACATACCAACTAGGTGGAAAATCTGTGGGGAAACATAATTATTCAAGAAAAATGAACACAATGAGCTTACCTCAAGAATCTCTTCAAAAACCCTCTCAAAAACCTCCAAAATCCGAGCTCAAAATGTTAGAAATGGCAAAAATCTCGAAACCTTCGTTTATATAGGTTCTGCCCAGGCTTTCCGTACCTGCGGCAACTAAGCCGCTTCTGCGGCCTCGCAAGAGCGAAAACATACTCGCTTCTGCGGTGACCTCCGCATCTACAGCTCCCATATCTGCTCCTGCGGACATGCCCCTGCGTGATATCCTCCGCTTCTGCGGAGCCCAACTCCCCTTCCTTCTTTCGCTTCTGCGGCCTTCACCCCGCATATGCGGTCTTGCAGTTGCGGAAAAACCTTCGCACGTGCGTCCCTTTGCCTTCTCTCCTCCATCTCTGCATCTGCGGACCTTCACCCGCACCTACAGGCTTGCATCTGCAGTTCCCACTCAGCAGGTGCGATTACACCAGCAGCACACAGACCTCAGCAACTTCTCAAATCAAATTCCAAGTCCGTTAACCACCCGAAATCAACCCGAGACCCCCAGGACCTCAACCAAGCATACCAACAAGTCTTAAAACATCATGCGAACTAGTCGAACCTTAAAACCACCTCAAAATATTATCAAAAACACAAATCGCACATATATCCAAGCCTAATGAACTTTGAAACTTCCAAACTCAACACTCGACACCGAAACCCATCAAATCATGTTTGATTGGCCTCAAATTTTGTACACAAGTCAAAAATAACACCACGGACCTACACCAACTTCTAGAATCGGAATCTGACCGCGATATCAAAATTTCCACTCCCGGACAAACTTCACAAAAATTCAACTTTCGCCATTTCAAGCCTAATTCAACTACAGACCTCCAAATCACAATCTGGACATGCTCCTAAGTCCAAAATCACTCAACGGAGCTAACGGAACTATCAAAACTCAAATCCGTGGTTGTTCACACATAAGTCAATATCCGGCCAACTTTTTCAACTTAAGCTTTCCATTATGAAACTAAGTGTCTCAATTCACTCCAAAACCTCTCCGTATCCGAACCAACTAACCCGGTAAGTCATATAACAACTGTAAAGCACAAAAGGAGCAGTAATTACAGGAACGGGGCTACAACTCTCGAAACGATCGGCCGGGTCATTATAGTGCACTACCGAGGGTCGAACGACACAAACCATAGATGCATCTATTAACCTGCTGAGGCGAACGGCCCGCTCCTATGAGAGTAGTGAAAATTTACCCCGCTCGTGGAATATACTTGCGACGTGATTGAACATAGATTTCTCAAGTTATCACAATATCCCTCAATTCTTTCCAAAATAAGGAATTCAACTAAAAATTTTTAAAATCTTGAAATCCTCAATCTCAGCTCTATTCGAGGCAATTAGTAAGCATAATCAAATAACGGTGGCAACAAATCATGGTATAAACCTAAAACTACCCGGACATAAGCATAATTAGTAGCTACGTACGGACTCTCATCACCTCGTGCGTACGTAGCCCCCACAAATAGAAGCACATTTTAATTAAATTCACCCATGGGGTTAATTCCCTCTTGCAAGGTTAGAAAAGAGACTTACCTCGTCTCAAAGCTTACTTTCTGGTCCACAATTGTGCTTTAAACCCTCAGTTCAGTGCCAAACGACTCTAAACTAGTCAAATGTCATATAAAATAGTCAATACATATTCAAAAGTTCGTACCCTAACCATTAAAGTGATTATCCATCTCGAATTGAAGAATTCCTAAATTTTACCTCCGGGCCCACGTGCCCGGATTTCAAAAAATTTCAAAGAAAGTTGTTACCCATACCCTCATGAACCCATATATATGATTTTCACTAAATTCCATAACCATTTTCGTGGTTAAATCCTATTTTTATAAAAAAAAAAAAAACCTAGGTTTTCACCTAAACCCATAATTTTCACTAATTTAAATGTTAAATCTACTCATAAACTATGTATTTAACTCTCATTGTGTAGAAATTACTTACCTCAAAGTGTTAGGTGAAATCCCCTCTGTAAGAGCTCCAAGAATCGCCCAAGCAATGAAATAAATGAGCTCAAAATGCCTAAGTCCTGCATTAAATTGGGGTTCTGCCTTCTGCGATTTTCGCATCTGTGGAGGTTTGGCCGCTTCTGCGAAAGGGCCTCATAGATGCGGTCCTTTCCTCAGCTGCCCCCCTCGCTTCTGCGAGACCTCTCCTGCGGCACGTGCGCTGCACCTACGACCTTCGTCCGCTCTTGCGATGGCCTCATTCGCACCTGCGCCGTCGCAGGTGCAGTCTCTGGCCAGCTTCTTCGATTATAGGGCAACCCACATTGGGTTGCTTCTGCGAGCTCGCAGGTGCGATTACACCAGAAGCTAGAAGCTTCAACTGCTACTCCAAGTTTAAACTTAGTCCGAGCCTCATCCGATTAACACCCGGGGTCCCGCTCGAACGCACCAACAAGTCTGAAATCATAAAACGGACTCGCTCGAAATCTCAGAACGCACAAAACAACATTTAAACTAAGAATCACACCCCAAACCAATTGAATCAAAAATATGAACTTCAAGTTCTTCAATTTATTCCTAACGCGCTAATACGTACTTAAACTACTTGGAATGACGTCAAATTCTGCGTGCAAGTCTTAAATGACATTACGGAACTATTCCCGATCTCGGAATCCCAATTGGACATCGATAATACCAAAACCTACTCCAAACCAAATTTAAAGAACTTTAAAACCTTCAAAGAGCCAACTTTCACTATTAGGCACTGAAACGCTTTCGGGTTATCCAAAATCCGATCCGAACATAAGCCCAAGTCCGAAATCATCATACGAACCCATTGGAATAGCCAATTCTCGATTCCGAGGTCGTTTACCCAAAATGTTGACCAAAGTCAAACTTAGCCTTTTAAAGCCAAACGATGGAACCAAGTGTTCCGATTTCAAACCGAACTCTTCCAAATCCCGAACTAACCATCCCCGCAAGTCATAAAACAGTAAAAGCATATACAGGGAGCCTCATTTAGGGGAACAGGGTTCTAAAAAGATAAAACGACCAGTCGGGTCGTTACAAATAAGGAACACAAGTACAACCAATTAAACATGTCTTTCAAATATAAATCTTTCACATATAATTCTTTCGAATAAATACCTTCCGAATATATTTCTTTCAAATAAATACCTTACTAATATAAAATCCTTTCGAATAAATATATTTCGAATATACTTCTTTTAAATAAATGTCTTTCGAATATAATTCTTTCAAATAAATATCTTTAGAATATACTTCTTTCAAATAAATAACTTTCGAATATACTTCTTTCAAATAAATGTCTTTCGAATATAAATTCTTTCAAATAAAAGTCACTCTGTGATACCTCATTTCATAATCATAAAACACGGATCTCAGCCCACTTTTATATTTTTGTAACACGGGTCCCAGTCCACTTTCATGTTTCCACGGCACATCGTGCCCATATTTCTATCAAACCCGTACGGACAACTCACGTGCCAATAATAAAAACCATTATATTTTCCCCGGTACCTCGTGCCCATATTTCATATCTGTTGCGGCGTGAAACCAGATCCCATATAACATTAATCATACCTGTTGCGGCATACAACCCGATCCCATATAACATAATCTGCCCGGCAATAGCCACAGGCTCACGATATCCATATAACATAATCTGCTCGGCAATAGCCACAGGCTCACGATTTCAACATAGATCAGACTATTATCAAGTTTACCAAAACAACAAGACAAGTTGCACAAGATATAAGAATAAATACAAGGAAAATCAAAACATCACATGAAAATTACCAACACAATAACCCCACATCATCACATAAAAATTACCAACATAATAACCCTACATCATCACATATCATCCCTGACAATAGCCACTTTTATCTCTCCTATAGCCATCCTTATCACTCCTGTAATAGCCTCCCTTATCCCTCCGCCCTGACAATATCAATAGCCACCCTTATCGCTCCGTATAATAGCCACCTGTATCGCTCTATATAATAGCCACCCTTATATCTCCGCTCAGACAATATCCCAACACACATAAGTACAATGAAATACCACCCTTATATCCACACAATATTAACAGTGGAATGCCACCCTTATGTCGTTATAATAATAACTCAAATCACACAATAATTTACACAGAACATTATAACGACAACACAACACAATCAATTCATATCACAAGTTGCCCAATGATCACAACAAATTTCAAAGATACAACAAAATCAATAAATTTCACAACAAATAGCCCAAGGCTCCACACAACGTATATAACACCTCAAAAACAACAACAGAGATGGAAAAGTAACTCAACATAGGACAACACCATCTTAAATACAAATTTTAATAAATATATTAACGCCTCAATTTAAATTTATTTAATAATTATTTGCAGATGAAAAATCCATAATAAAATTAATTCCAAGAAATATCAAATCAACAAATACATGGAATTCACATAAAAATCCAAGTGGCAATCACCCAAAATTATCATATAAAATACAAACTCGACAAACATGGAATGAGGTATGACAAATCAAGGATTTACTAAGTTCCAACAATTTTCCAATTTATTACATAAGGGTGTCTATGAATTTTAACCGATATAATTTGCTCATATAAACCATGTACGTACTCGTCACCTTGCGTAGACGGCTTTCAATCACGCATTACCATATAAGACTCAATGCCTAAGGGGTAATTCCCCCACTCAAGGTTAGGCAATATATTTACCTTTATAAATTTAGGCCGATATTCTAAAATAGCCTTCTTGCATGAAATGACCTCCGGACGGTCCAAATCTAGCCAAATAAATTATATAACTTCATTAAAATTCATCGAAAATAATTTCGGACAATAAAATGTCGACTTAAAATTTTATTCTAAAAATTCAACGCAGGGCCCGCCTCTCGGAACCCGACAGAATTTTTACGAAATCCGAATACACATTCCGATACGAGTTCAACCATACCAATTTTATCTAATTCCAATAACGAATTGACCTCCAAATCCTCAATTTAAGGTATAGAAAATTTCTACCATTTTCAACCCAATTCACTAATTTCATGATAAAAACAACAATAGATTCGTTTATTTTAACCAAAATCAAGTTAGGAATTCTTACCCCAATGTTTTCCTTGAAAAACTCTCGAACAATCGCCTCATCCGAGCTTTCTTCGTCCAAAATGGAAGAATGAGACGAAGTCTCATTTTTTTACTTTATTCTACTGCCCAGGGGTTTGTTCTTCGCGTTCGCGACCCTCCTCTCGCGTTCGCAATGAACAAATTCTTCAACAGCCATTTTCAAACTCTTCCCAGACAACCTCAAGTGTAATGGTCATACCTTCTTGTACAAAACTCCAAATGACAAATGGTTTAACGTTTTGAAAATTAGACATTAAGGAATACAACTTTCATGTTTTGCTTATCTCCCAATTCCTTATAGATTTCGAGATATAAGCTTCCAAAGTCAGCTCTGTGCAGCATAAATTTCTCCTTCGCGATTCCAAACTCTTCTCAGACATCCTGTAGTATATCCACCAAAATGTTTTTTACACAACCCCAAATCTCAAAAGGGTTGCATTTCTCAAAAGTAAACACAAAGGGCTACAATTTTTATTTTTGGATCATCTCCAAATTCCTTATAGATTGTAAGATATAAGTTTCCGAAGTCGGGTGACGGACAGCAAGAATTCCTTCTTCGCGAACGCGAGAGGCTCTTCACGAACACGAAGAACAAATTCCCAGAAGACAAATCCATCTTCGCGAACGCAAGAGGCACCTCGCGAACGTGAAGAACAACACCAGACATCAGCAAACCAGCATCCAAAGTAGCCCAAAATGATCTGATAACACTCGAAACACAATCGAGGCCCCCCGGGACCCTAACCAAATATACCAACAAGATCTAAAATACGATACGAACTTAGCCGACGCCTCAAATCACATCAAACAACACTGAAACTACGAATCGCACCTTGAATCAAACTTATGAGTTTATGAAATTTTCAAATTCTATAACTTGTGCCGAAATATATCAAATCAATCCGGAATGACTTCAAATTTTGCATACAAGTTAAAAATCACATAATGGAGTTGTTCCGATTTTCGGTATTGAATTTCGACCCTGATATCAATAAAGTCAACTCCCGGTCAAACTTTCAAAAAAAATCTTCCATTTTCTAACTTTCGCCAAAATACGTCAAATTGCCCTACGGACATCCAAATCCAAATCCGGATTAAGTCCGAAATCACCATAAAAAGCTATTGACATCATCAAAATCCTATTCCGGAGTCGTTTGCTCAAAAGTCAAACTCCGGTCAAATCTTTTCATTTAAGCTTCAAAAATAAGGATTGTTCTTCCAATTAAATTCCGAACCATCCAAACACCAAACTCGACCACACACGCAAGTCATAATACATATTACGAAGTTGCTCGGGACTTTAAGTCACTGAACGGGACATTAATTCTTAAAATGATAAGTCGAGTCATTACATTCTCCCCCTCTTAAACATACGTTCGTCCTTGAACGTGCTAAGAATCAGTTTGAAATAATTAAATTACTGAGTGTATTCTTACACACATACTCGCGGGTGATTCTATATCACCGCAAATTTAACATGGATCCGACAACGCTATATCAGTTAAGATTATTTCTTTCATTCATACTTATAAACTTTAAAACAAAATTTCTTACACTCCAACATTTTAAAAAGGCCTGATATTTTTTTGTTCATATCAACACACGAGATTAGTCTCAACCGGCTGTAGTAACTCGTGCCTACGCACACATCATACGTATGCCGATAACCACATCTCTTGTCATAATAGTTGTTCATAATTAATTCCAGCATCCCCAATCAACCTCATATTAATCAAACTCTACTTTTAAATTTTCACAATACTGACAGCAAATCGCGAGGCATGAAGACCTCATAATTAGTTACCCGAATTGACGAGTTACATTTAACATCACATGGGCACTCACCTCATAGGCTAAAACTCAATAATTACAGCACGAATATGGCTAAATATGCATAAAACCAAATAAAAAAATTATCAAATAATTCTAACATTCATGACTCCCTATCAGTACTATAGTACAAATTAAATTTCACAAAGGGAGAATTTAAAATACATGAATTTAATCACAAGGATCTCATCCTGAAATAACACATACCTAACATGCATGAATTATTTCTTCCTCATGTGCAATTTCCCTACAACTGATAAAGGAGGTGTTGGCAGCCTATGAAGCAGCATCATGTCAGTTGATTAACAAGTCGAAATCTGCAATTTACATGCATCATTCTACTCTTGTTGAAGTGGTGAACAAGGTGCAGTGGATCACAGGTATAAACAAGCAAGATTTTCCATTCACCTATCTCGGTTGCCCCATATTTTACACTAGAAGGAAGTTGGAGTAGTATGAGGGTCTCATAAACAAAGTCATCGACAAAATGCAGTCGTGGAAAGGTAAGCTATTATCCATTGGAGGTAGAGCTACATTGATATAACATGTGTTACAAACCATGCCAATTCATCTCTTATCAGGAGTGAATCCTCCATCTTTTGTGATCACTAAGTTACATAAAATGTTTGTTCAATTCTTCTGGAGTAGTGCAGTTGGTGGTAGGAGCAGACATTGGGCTTCTTGGGACATATTATGTTTGCCGTGTGAAGAAGGAGGAATGGGTTTTAGGTCTTTAAATGATACTGCCAAATCTCTCTTTTGTAAGTTATGGTGGAATTTCAGAACAAAGCCTAGTTTATGGAGTTCGTTCATGAGCAAAAAATATTGTAAGAAGCTTAATCCTATCATTGTTCCTTGGAGGGAAGGTTCGCATATTTGGAGAAGAATGCTGGAGTGTAGGGATCTTATAGAGCATCAAATATGGTGGCACACAAAAATGGGATACATCTCTTTTTTGGTATGAAAACTGGACTGGTCTTGGAGCCTTGTATTTCCTTATGCCTTCAAATTTTGCAATAGATGAATCCATTAATAATATGTATGATATAGTCGAGGCAGGATCATGGAATGTCGATAGGTTATTGGAGTCATTGCCATAGGATTATGCAACTCATATATTGGAGAATATTAAAGCCCAATTTAGTCATAAGGTCTTGGATAAATCATACTGGATATTGAAAACGAAAGGTAACTTTAGTGTCAAGACTGTATGGGAATATTTGAGAAGGAGAAAAGAACCTGGGTTAGCATACAACAAGATGTGGGTGAAAGGTTTGCCATTTAAAATCTCTTTCTTCCTTTGGAAAGTCTGGAAATCAAAGCTCACTCTAGATGATTTCATAAGGAGATTGGGATACTGTGTGCCATCTAGATACTGGTGTTGTGCCCAACCGGATGAAGAAACATTGTTACATGTATTTTTTATATCCTTCGCAGCAAAAAGAGTATGGACATATTTTCTAACAAATGCAGGTTTTGCCATGGAGGGGCTGACTTTACACCAAGCAATTGTAAAATGCTGGACTACAAAAGTAATACCACGACTGCAACCTATTATACAAGCACTACTAGCGATCATCATTTGGGAGCTCTGGAAGAGAAGGAATGGTTATAAGCATGGAGAGGTAGTGACAATCAACAGAGTTTTATATCAAGTCTCTACTACCTTACAATATCTTGTCAAATTAAGGAAGCCTAGTATGCAAAACGTGCCTCACAAATGGCCTGACGTAATACAAAAACTGGAGCAATATACTCCAGCTTTGAAGGTGACAAGAGTGATCTGGGAGTTTCCTAGTAAAGGATAGATCAAGGTCAATACAGATGGGGCGAGCAGGGGAAATCCTGGAAGAAGTTCTATAGGTTTTGTATTGGGAGATGAGGAAGGGGATGTAATTTATGCACTAGGAAGGGAGGTTCCACCAGCAACAAACAATGAGGCAGAAGCTCTAGCAATATGGAGGCATTTAGATATTGTGTGGACCATCGATTCACACAAGTTTTGCTACAAACAGATTCCATGCTCATGAAAAAAGTGTTAGAAGGAAATTGGGTGCCCCCTTGAATGTTACTGAATATGTGAAAGGGATTGAAAATCTTATTGAAGGGTGTAATGTTACTATTTCCCATATCTTGAGGGAGGACAATAGCTTAGCAGATCATCTAGCTAACTATGCTCTAGACAATGGGGATATTAAAGCTCATGGATTTGCACAGCTTGATTTACATGGTCGAAAGATTGTGAATTCTGATAAATCACAATGTCCATATTTGAGGGTGAAGGTTGCCAATAATTAAGGGTGATGAAGAAGGAAACCAGTAGGAGGAAAGGAGATCATAGGGAGTGATGTGATCAAGTCCTTAGGGAGGAGTTCATAGTACACGGGTTTTTGACTAACTCTGTTTTTTTTTTTTGCAGGAAACGTTATTGTAATTATGCCTCATCATGTGAGTAAACTTATATGGGTGGTATTAGCACTATGTGCTCATTCCCGGGAAGGGATGTCACTGGTGAGCATAAGCATGGAAGCATGGATAGTCTCCAGTATTCTAGGGAGTGCAGTTTCTGTTTGGACCTTCAGTCATCGAAGGGTTGCCATCAATAATTACTACCCTATAGTCTTATTTCCTAAACTAAGCATCAGTACCTTTCATGTGAAGGTCCAAATAAGGAACAACAAGCGAAGACTGCCCATTTCGTTTTTGTGCGTGACATGTTCATTATTTTGGCATCTGAAAATGGGAACAATGAAGGTATTGGGAAATCATTGCCCAATGCACTTTGTTCATAATACATCCAAAGAATGGTGCCACACAAAGATCTCATCAAGTTGCTACTGGAGTTTTCACAACGATCCCCACACAAAACACTGCATGCTCGACAATGTGCACAGTGGTTGTACAATAAAAGCAATGAAGAATACAGGCACAATGGATGTATCAGGGGAGAAATACCAATTAAATCTGCACTTGGGGACTTCATACTGTTGTGTTTATGCAGGGACATTAAGTTTAAGAGCAGGGATCAGATATGTAATTAGGAGGACAACTGTTACACGTACAAGAAGGATCAGACAAAAATCTTTATGTACGTGTGTCTACAAGTTGCCAGAATTGCTACTATGGTTTTGTATTAATTCTATGCAGCAGGGAGGACTTGCTAAGCGGGGAATCTTGAGCTCATCAATACAAGGCTGGATACTACAGGAGCAACAATATGCTTACACTAGGCAAGGAAGACTGCACACGCGCATAGCTGCGCACTAAGGACAATTGATTTTATCGCTGCATTCATAGGGCTAGTTTATAATTCTGATTATTACTACATAAGAAGATTGCATTCTCATTTCTTAACTAGTTCAAAATTTACTACCATAGTTGAGCATCCAGTGCTCATCTTTGGTACTAGGGACTATGTAATTCACATAGGTTATGTCTCGACATATTGTAAGACACTACATTACTCTGTTTTTTGTTTTTCTTTATATATATATATATATATATATATATATATATATAAAAAAAATCTAGCCCTAGGCACTTGCCTAGTGGATTGCTAAAAAAAAGATATAACTTCCACCGCGGCACGTAGCCCAGGATAAACATATTAAATCACATTAAACCGGATCCTCAACTTTGAATCACAAGTACTTTGCACATTGTGCCACTAAGATTTTTCATTTCTTTTCTTTCTTCTTTTTAATAAATTCCGTGAAAATACTTCACGTCACATAATGAACCCCCATACCGGTAGGGCATATAATTCATAAAATTGTATTCAATTATCCCGAAATTACATCAAAACCTACTGTAGTGAGTAATCGAAAGTCACTTTTGGATTCATAGCCCACAATAGTGTACAAAACAAAAATGATAGACATGGGCTAACACCATTAACTCTCCCAACAGGGATAAACACGGGAGTGGAGTATAAATTCACATACTCACCATATAAGGAGCATGAAAGGAGCTTTCACCTCGATAATCGGGGTCGAACCAAAATAAGAATAGTGTTCCTCTATTATAAATTAAATCATACCTGTAACGACACCATCTGGCATATTGGCCTCAGCCAATTCATAGCAATTATATCAACGGGCCGGTCCTCTCCCTCTTAGGAGCCCACTACCCGCCTGTGCACGTGGAGTATTAACTGGAATAAAGCCTGTAGCTTGAGTGTTTTGATGTAATTCGCCTCTCCCAAGTCTGGGACAATCTCTCATGATGTGTCTGGTATCATCACACTCATAACAACCCCTCTGAGGTCGCGGCTGCTCGTACTGAGTGTGTGTCGGATAACTGGAATAACCACTATAAGAGCCCCGTGCTGGTGGTTTACTAAAAGTATTAACTGGAGCACTACGAGTACTCTGAATTGCGGACTGGGCTGACCGACAGCCCGAGCCTCCGCCATGATGAGTCATAGCTGCATAGTAGAATCCATTAAATCCTCCAGAGTTCCGAGATCTTTTGGCCTCTTTAGACTCATTTTCCTCACTTCGAACACGTTTTAACTGTAAGAACCAAGATAGGTGCGTGACAGGCTAACTCATTAAACCTGATAGCATATTTTGACACCGTCAAGGTGCCCTGACGCAACCGTTCAAACTTTGTGCGCCATGTTTCCCGGAGAGTCTAGGGAACAAACTTTTTCAAAAATATTTCTGAAAATTGAGCCCAAGTTGGTGGTGTTGCATCGGTTGGTCTGCCCTCTTCATAAGCTTGCCACCATCGATATGCTGCTCCTAACAGCTGAAATGTAGTAAAGGCAACTCCGCTCACTTCCACAATACCCATAGTATGGAGAATACGGCGATACTTTACTAGAAATCCCTGGGCAACCTCAGTAGATGTGCCACTGAAGGTAGGTGGACTATACCTCTTAAATCTCTCTCGTCTCTTTTGTTCTTTTTTTGATGCCTCTGGCCTGACCTCAGGCTGAACCGAAATAACATGATGTACCGGTATTATACCCGAAACCTGACCAACGTGAACTTACTGTTCTGGAGTACGGGCGGTAGGAGTCTGAACGTCTCCCCCAATCTGTGAAATATTTGGTGAAACAGAGATCAATCCCACCTGGGTTAATGTACCAAACATGTTTAGGAACTGTGCTAAAGTCTCCTGAAGTCCGGGGGTAAGAATAGGTACTTCTGGTACATGTCCCCCAACTGGAGCTACTGGTGGCTCCTGAACTGCTGCTCTAACAGGTATTCTAGCTACGGCACGTGCCCTTCCTCGGCCTCTAATTCGGCCCCGGCCTCTTGCGGCCCTAGCAGAATGTGCGGGTGTTTGCTCAGCTGACCTGGTAGCACGTGTCCTCACCATCTGTGAGAGAATAGAGATACAAAGGCTCAAATTCAAAAATCAACAAATTCCGCATGACGGGAATGAAAGAAGTGGAAATTTTCTAACAGTTCTGTAGCCTCTCAAAGATAAGTACAGACGTCTTTGTACCGATCCACAAGACTCTAATGGACTCGTTTGTGACTCTTAGAACCTATGAACCTAGAGCTCTGATACCAACTTGTCACGACCCAAAATCCCACCACAGGCATCATAATGGCACTTAGTCTCTAAGGCTGGGTAAGCTGATTACAATTACATTTCGAGCCATTTTTTTTTTAAACGTATAATTTAATACAAGTGTCGAAACCAAAAGCGGAAACAAATATAACAACCTCCCAAGACTGGTAATACTGGGTCACGAACTCTAACTGAATACATGCAATGATCTTAAGTATCGAATATATAATACTGTTTGAATAAGTGTTGACAGTACAATAAAATAAAAAGACTCCAAGGGACTGTGACGACCAAGCAGCTCTACCTTGAATCCTTGCGATCAACGCACTAACTCTACTCGAGTCCAATATCTCCAATACTTGGCTCTGCACAAAAATATACAGAGGTGTAGTATGAGTACACCACAGTCGGTACCCAGTAAGTATCAAGACTAACCTCGGTGGAGTAGTGACGAGGTACAGTGAAGACACTCACTAGTCAAATAACATGTGCAATATAGCAGTATATAATAGTACTGGAAAAGAACTAGCAGTGATAGAAACAAAAATCAATCAGTGATATAAACAACAAGCCAACAAGAACACCATAATTATTACTTAAACAAATAAGGAACACAAGTACAACCAATTAAACATGTCCTTCAAATATAAATCTTTCACATATAATTCTTTCGAATAAATACCTTCCGAATATATTTCTTTCAAATAAATATCATTCGAACATAAAATTGTTTCAAATAAATATCTTTCGAATATACTTCTTTCAAATAAATGTCGTTCAAATATAATTCTATCAAATAAATATCTTTCGAATATACTTCTTTCAAATACATATCTTTCGAATATACTTCTTTCAAATAAATGTCTTTCGAATATAAATTCTTTCAAATAAAAGCCACTCTGTGACACCTCATTTCATAATCATAAACCACGGGTCTCAGTCCACTTTTATATTTTTAAAATACGAGTCCCAGCCCACTTTCATGTTTCCACGGCACCTCGTGCCCATATTTTTATCAAAACCGTACGGACAACTCACGTGCCAATAATAAAAACCATCATATTTTTTCCGGCACCTCGTGTCCATTTTTCATATCTGTTGCGGCATGCAATCCTATCCTATATAACATTAATTATACTTGTTGCGGCATGCAACCCAATCCCATATAACATAATATGCCCGGCAAAAGTCACAGGCTAACGATTTCAATATAGATCAGACTATTATCAAGTTTACCGAAATAACTAGACAAGTTGCACAAGATATAAGAATAAACACAAGGAAAATCACAACATCACATGAAAATTACCAACGCAATAACCCCACATCATCACATAAAAATTACCAACACAATAACCCCACATCATCACATATCATCCCTGACAATAATCACCTTTATCTCTCATATAGCCACCCTTATCACTCTTGTAATAGCTTCCCTTATCCCTCCACCCTAACAATATCTATAGCCACCTTTATCGCTCCTATAGCCACCCTTATCTCTCCGTATAATAGCCACCCTTATCGCTCCGTATAATAGCCACCCTTATCGCTCCGCTCAGACAATATCTCAATACACATAACCACAGTGAAATGCCACCCTTATACCCATACAATATTAACAGTGGAATGCCACCATTATATCCTCATAATAATAACTCAAATCACACAACAATTCACATAGAATATTATAACGACAACACAACACAATCAATTCATATCAAAAATTGCCCAATGGTCACAACAAATTCCAAAGATACAACAAAATTAATATTTCATAACAAATAGCCCAAGGCTCCACACAACATATATAACACCTCAAAAACAACAACAAAGATGGAAAAGTAACTCAACATAGGACAACGCCTTCTTAAATCCAAATTTTGATAAATATATTAACACCTCAATTTTAACTTATTTAATAATTATTTACAGATGAAAAATCCATAATGAAATTAATTCCAAGAATATCAAATCAACAAACATACAGAATTCACATAAAAATTCAAGTGAAAATCACCCCCAGATTATCATATAAAATACAAACTCGACAAACAAGGAATGAGGCATGACAAATCAAGGATTTACTAAGTTTCAACAATTTTTCAATTTAATACATAAGAGTGTCTACGAATTTTAACCGATATAATTTGCACATATGAACCAAGTATATACTCGTCACATTGCATACACGGCTTTCAATCACTCATTTTCATATAAGACTCAATACCTAAGGGGTAATTCCCCCACTCAAGGTTAGGTAAGATATTAGGCCGATATTCCAAAATATCCTTCTTGCGTGAAATGACCTCCGAGAGGTTCAAATCTTGCCAAATAAAATATATAACTTCATTAAAATTCATCGGAAATAATTTCGGACAATAAAACGTCAACTTAAAATTTTATTCTAAAAATTCAACACGGGGCCCGCCTCTCGGAACTCGACAAAATTTTCACGAAATTCGAACACACATTCCGATACGATTTCAACCATATCAATTTTATCAAATTCTGATAACGAATCGACTTCCAAATCCTCAATTTAAGGTATAGAACATTTTCACCATTTTCAACCCACTTTACTAATTTCATGATAAAAACAACAATAGGTTCATGTATTTTGCCAAAATCGAATTAGGAATGCTTACCCCAATATTTTCCTTGAAAAACTCTCAAAAAATTACCTCACTCGAGCTTTCTTCGTCCAAAAATGGAAGAATGAGACGAAGTCTCATTTTTTGACTTTATTCTGCTGCCCAGGGGTTTGTTCTTCGCGTTCGCGACCCTCCCCTTACGTTCGTGATGAACAAATTCTTCAACAACCATTTTCAAACTCTCCCCAGATAGCCTCTAGTATAATGGTCATAACGTATTGTATAAAACTCCAAATGACAAATTGCTTAATATTTTGAAAACTAGACATCAAGGGCTACAACTTTCATGTTTTGCTCATCCCCCAATTCCTTATAGATTTCGAGATATAAGCTTCCAAATTCAAATCTATTTAGCAGAAATTTCTTCTTCGCGATTCCAAACTCTTCTTAGACAGCCTATAATATATCCACCATAATATTTTTTTACACAACTCCAATGCCAAAAAGTTTAAATCTCTGAAAATTAGACACAAAGAGCTACAACTTTTATTTTTGAATCATCTCCAAATTCTTTATAGATTGTAAGATATAAGCTTCCGAAGTCGGGTGATAAACATTAGGAATTCTTTCTTTGCGAACGCGAGAGGCTCTTCGCGAACGCGAAGAACAAATTCCCAGAAGCCAAATCTTTCTTCGTGAACATGAGAGGCACCTCGCGAACGCGAAGAACAATACCAGACATCAGAAAACTAGCATTCAAAGTAGCCCAAAATGATCCGATAACACCCGAAACAAAATCAAGGTCCCCGGGACCCCAACCAAATATACCAACAAGTCCTAAAATACGATACAAATTTAGTTGAGGCCTCAAATCACATCAAATAATACTGAAACTATATGAAAGAGCCTGCAAGTATAGCAAATGAGTCAATAGAATTAGGAGGTAAGTTATGATACCATATCATGGCTCCCTTCGACTGGGTCTCCCCAAATATTTTCAGCAAAACAGACTCGATTTCTTCGTCTTCCAAGCCGTTTCCTTTGATGGCACATGTATAAGAGGTCACATGCTCGTTTGGATTGGTCGTTCCGTTGTACTTAGGTATTTTGGGCATACAAAATTTCTTGGGGATCGATTTTGGGGCCGCGCTTGGAGGAAAAAGTTTTTACACGAACTTCGTGGAATCCAGTCCCTTCAATATCGGGGGTGCTCCTAGGATTTGATCTACCCTAGAATTATATGTTTCGACCTTTTTAGCGTTTGCTTCGATCTTCTTTTCCCATGATTCTACCCGCTTTGTCA
Organism: Nicotiana tomentosiformis; assembly: GCF_000390325.3. Taxonomy (NCBI): domain Eukaryota; kingdom Viridiplantae; phylum Streptophyta; class Magnoliopsida; order Solanales; family Solanaceae; genus Nicotiana; species Nicotiana tomentosiformis. Next base: position 111,989,675 of record NC_090819.1, on the reverse strand, counting down.
GCTCCTCGAGCATTTTTATAATTTCGGGATTAGTCCCCGACTCTCGTTCATTCGATCTTATCACGGCCGGTTCCGTTCTGCAAGTAATTTCTGGGGGCGGAACAGGTTCAACCCTGCTCGATGCTTGGGTTTGGCTCTGCAAATGAGCTATCGCCATATGTTGAGCTTGCAGCATTTTGAAGATCATGCGTAGGCTAATCCCGTCTTCTTCAACGTTTTGTGTGTTTCGAGATGCCGCTCGGGTTCCACCGCAGATGCTATTTTCAGGGTCGGTAGACAAGTTTGATTCAATGGCCACATGCAAATTTACATCAATCGGATATGCGGTCTGAATTCCAACGACATCAGCGGGTGGCCCTATGTTACCGAGCGCCATGTTGTTATTCTCACCTTGATGACCGGACTCGTTGTTGATATGTAGAGGTGCTAATTGAGAGTTCATACCCTATTCAGAATCATATCAAAATAACTACAAACCCAATTTATGAGTTTCAAGCTTCAAGGTCCTTCAATGGCGGATTTGATTTTTATCACAATAAAATCTCCAAAAATCATCATTAACACTACAATCTACAAATTATAGAACAACACACTTGAATTCCAACAATAAAATACTTCAAAACACACATGAAAATTCATATATGAAATTTTAAAATCATACGCTTGGAGTTTAACTTCTTTTTTTTTCCCTTCAAAATATGAAATTTTAACATAATTGAATTGTGTGCTCAACTAATTTAAATACTAAATAAATTAGCATACATAATTGAATTATGTGCTCAACTAATTCAAATACTAATTAAATTAGCATATAATTCAATACTAAAATTAAAACTGAAACCGAAAAAAGGAGGGAGAGAAATAAAGAAACAATTTAGCTCTTTCTAAAATCAACAATTTTAGAAAAAAGTAGAACTATCTGAAATTGAACGCCAAGTCGAAACTGTTTAAATTTTTAAGTCAACCAAAACACTTCTAGAAAAAGACAGTTCTCATCATTAACGTTGATCTTAACACAAATGAGCAAAGGAAAAAATAGACTAATTTAAGCTTATTCAATTAGTATAATTTGATGTAAATAGTGTGCAAATAGATTTTTTCTATCTTTTTTAATGATTAAATTTGTTCCTAACAACACTCTTTAAGTATGGGTTTGTTTACAACATATGAACGCTTTGTGTTTCTCTAAGTGTAATACCTTGTACAATTATAAGAACACATTAAAATCTTTTATTTTTCTTGAAATTGTGAAAAAACAAATGTTTCAAAAAATATGGGACAGGGGGAGATTTTTGTTTAACTTTTTCTCCTTATTAGTTGGAGTGACCCAAACATTACCGCAATAACAAAAGAACAAAAAGAAGAAAAAAAGCTGTTTGCCATTGAGAGCATATCTTTCATAGTAATTATAACATATCAAGAAGATGATTAAAGTTGTGCCACTCTATGTTTATTTGTTTACATGCATACTTCTTTTTTCTTTCCGTTCCGAACTGAAAAAAGACTCGTTGGCGTGCTTTATCTTCAATATAAAACCTCAAAAAGCTACAATAACTGGCCATCTATCTTGATCATTAAACCGAACAATCTAATTTTTTTGGTCAAAACTGAAGAAATAATCATGCAATTAGAGTAGATGAAGTGAATAATGTTGTTTGGTTAAATCAAGTCAAAGCTAAACTAAAAGGTGGAGTGAGCAAAAAGCGAAGGCCATTATTTGATGGACCTAACTCCACACACACGTACCACCTTTTCTAAACCTCTATAGCGAAAAATTTACAGTTAGGATTTTTGATAGTCATACCCACCTCATATGACTCTCCCTTTTGTAGCAAATATATAATTCCTAACTTCTACGCTACCCAGTTTCACCCTTTATTTGTCCTTTTTTTTTCGTGGACAAGAAGGACATAGGTTGGTCATTTCTCAATCTTCCATATTTTGTCTCTTGTTTTTCCTTTCTCTAACGTATTGGTTTCTCTAATGTTATTGGTTTTTCGCACTCTTTATACTTTGTTGCTTAAACTATATAGTAACTGTTTGTTTATTCCATGATCATTCTTTGAGAATATGACAAATATAGTCCCTTATATTTGAGGGCAAGTTCAAAATAGTCCCTTACGTATGATTTGAATAGTATTGCTTAATACTTTTGGTCTCCATAAAAAACTTAACGAGCTCCGTCTGTAGATCTGATGGAAACTATGATTAAAATTTTTTAACCTTAAACACTAGGAAATGTCTATCAAATCCAAAAAAAGTGCAATAAAAAAACTGCATTAGAGACCAAAAAAATAAATACTAAAAATTGCAGAAATTATACCTCAAATTAAAGGCTGCACTTGACTCTAGATATATACCAAAAATAGTAAAAACTACAAAAAAAACATTATACCCCTACATATGAGTTCCTCTAAATCTCTTTTTTCTTACCGTTCTCGTCATTGTAATTTGTTTTTATGAAGACCATAAGTGTTAAGTTTTTACATATTTAAAGGACCAAAAACTGTTCCGAGCATACTTAAAGGACAACTTTGAACCTATCCTCATACATAAGGGACCATTTTTGTTATTTTCTCATCATTCTTTCATGGTTTTTTAAAGCATTTTTGAGCTATATTCAATAGCGCACTCCTGTTTTAAGCCTCAACTTTTGCTTTCTCCACAGTCGTAGAAATTAAAAGGTCTGTCTACCATTAATGATAAAGTTGAAGTGAATTTTTCCCCCTCCGATTACACCACTGATTATATTCACAAATCAGTCGAAAAAAGTTGAAGTGAATAATTTCCCAAATCGACGAACTAGGCTTTGCTCTACTTATCCATCTTGTTGTAAGAAACTGTTGGTATTGCTCCTAATTTTTTAAATCATAAATCTTCTTTTATTATTCATATTTATGAAGACACACTGCAGACAAGCATAGTAAACATCTAAGCTGCAAAATGGAAACATTAAAGCCTAGTAGAGAATTAAAGAGATTTCAATAAAAGACACCAGTGATTTGATATTTGGTCGAGATTGAGTTAGAAAAGATTTGGGAAAGAAGAAACAACATATATAGGGAATAAAAAGCAAGAAATAAAAGAAATAGAAGAAACCATGAGTGTTCCATGTGTAGCGAGAGCTAGAGTATTAAGTACTATGGGTTCGGCAAATTCAATAATTCTTTTTAGACTTTATATTTGTAGTAAACATTTATCATATATATTTAATTGTGATTCAGTAACTAGTAACTAATACGAGTTATGCATTCGATATAAACTCAAAACTAAACTTCAAATGCTAGTTTACAAGTTGAGAAGTAGTTGGAAGGTAATTGAAGAAACAAGTTGAGTGTAGTGGCCAGTTTAGACATGAACTTTTGGCTCGATGATGATGGTTTTAGCATGCCTATTCATAGGCAAAGGATTAGAGAATGACACATTTACATCTCCCATGGCAGAAAACATGTGCTACCTATAGCACATCCCCCCACCACCACCACAACCAAAACGTAGTTCTCAATAAACTCAAGAAAGAAAAAACTTTAATTTCCTTTTCCTCTCTTTCATGAGAAATAAATTTGTTCCTTTTCTGGCCTAGCTAGTTGTTCGTTTGTCTTCTACCTTGAAATCATTCTATTATTCGCCCCCTCCCTCCCCTTCTAGGGGTGTATTCAGTATAGAGGCTACGGGTTCATCTATATTCATAGATTTCGCTCATACCTTGTATTTTATCTAAACGATTATTAAATATATACAAATAATAAATTTTAAACACATTAAATTAGATAAAATGTGATCGAATTGCGATCTAAACCTCTAAAATTCAAATGGATTCGACTCTACCCCGAATCCACATCTTAAACTTTCTTTTTTGTCAAAATGATCCACGGACCCTACGCTGATTTCATTTTTTAACCATCAAAGATATCTACTGCGGCTAGTTAATGTAATCAACTAAACACTCATACCTCTTAACAAAAAAGGTACAAGCGTAATTTTTCTCGTTAAATAACGAGCGAGACACCCCACGCCATACCTAAAACCAATACTAGCATGAAAATATATTTATGTGTTTTTTTTCATATTGAAATTTATAAATCATGAGATGTTCAATTTAATAGGTAGGACTTAGGAGTACAATTTAAATAACATGGGGGGTTCAATAGGAACCATGCAAAGACTAGTGTCAAAATGCAAAGTCGTGATAAATTTGAGGGTCTATATCTGGCCTTAAAAAATGAGGCAAAAGGAGGGATTCTCTCAATGTATAATATATGTTCCTTGTATAGTAGACCAGAAAGTATGCAGGCAAGCACGGAATGCCAAGATGATTGTGGAATATGTGCTGAATCAAAGACCAACTGAACAGAAGAATATGTGTTATAATTATTTTATTTTTAATAATGGGGCCTGAGGGCAGTAAAGTTATCTTCGTATGACCTATAGGTTACGGGTTCGAACCAAGAAGTAGCCAATAATGCTTGTATTAGGATAGTCTGTCTGTATCACATCTTTTGGGGTGCGGCCCTTTATCGGATCCTGCATGCATGCAAAATGATATCTTTTTTATTTTATTTTTTATTTAAGTTATTCTTAATCTCTTCATTCCTTTGAGGAAAAAAAAGGAGGAATTTAATCAATCATGATGGGAAATTCGGTAGTACACAAATTGAATGGATTTTTAGCAATTTGATTTGATCCAAGAACAGAAATAACCTAAAATTCTCAATTCAATTCACCAACTGTTTTCCCCTCCTCGATATTTTTCGTTCTTTTCCTTTTCAGTAGTACCATTAGATAATTCCTTTACTTTCTTTTTTGCCTCAAACAGAAAAATATTACTTAAAGAAAATAAATCATACAGATGCATCTGTTTTATAAAGATAATATTCGTTAGCCTCTCATCATTCATCTTTTTACTATGTCCAAAGAATAAAGAAGAGTTTACGGAAAAAATTCTAGTAATATATACATAAGGTCTTACATATGGAGTTCATTGCAATGAAATTAGTTTGATCCCATTTTTTCGAGTACATACTACTTCATAATAAAAGGGGGGGGGGGGGGGAGGAATCATAGTACATTTTTTTTAAAGGTTCGAGCTTTATGCTCAAATAATTAGCTTATACTATTCACCATTTGATTCTCCTCCCTATATTCAAGCTTATCGAAGGGTTCAAATCCTCATGTGCAAAAGTATATGGAATTATACTAATTATGTAATTCGAAGAGGAAGGGAACAGAATAGGTGAAACAACCCATGGAGAAATCAGAATGGCCTTCTCCTATAAATTATACTAGTACTAATTATTTGGTTTCTCAGTTATTTTTTTAAATAATGAGCTAATTTTATTTGGGTGTTTCTTTAGTTTCTCAATTTTTGTCTATTTACAATGGTATGTATATTATATTATTTTGTGTGTATTTCGACAAACATGTATAACTGTATATACATCTATACATAAAATATGATTTAATTAATATGGAGGTGGTCCACCTAGTGTACTGCTAAGTTGCCTTGCATGTCAAGCGATCTTTTTATATACCCCCCAATGCCCGATCTTTTTCTCTATGTCTCATCGACATCTATTCCAAAAGAATTATTACTATATATATCATTTTATTTATATTTTTAAATTATCACCTATTCTCCTCGAATAGTTTTCTGTTTTATCAATTTATCAAAAGAAGAAAAAAGCAGCTCGTTTTCCCTCGTTCTCTTGGATCCTCTCTGTCAAAATTCAAGAATATAAATACATCACGTAGTACTAGTACTAGTAGTATTTTGTGAGCGAATTGTAGGCGGAAGTTGAGAAAATTAGTAATAAACTTATTCCTCAGTAAAGAATCCAAAAGGGAACAATATCTTGATAATTCTTGGACCGTATTTTTCTTTATCGAAATTCATACAAACTTTTCAGTTAGTATATTTTATAAAAACATATGTTAATGCAAATATGCTTTATGTAGAGTTTAATATTATTACTATTATGCTAGGAGTACGGTTTTTTTTTTTGGGGGGGGGGGGGGTGGGGTTGCCGTGCTTTTGAGAAGGCAGTTCCGTAGCTTTTGCTTTAGTAGTCAAGAGAGGTCTGAAAACAAAGATGTGGAAGCCTTAGAGAGCTTTACAAAGAAAGAAAGAAAGGGAAAAAACCAACTGCCCATATTTCTTTCTACTACTTCTTCCTTTCTCCTCTCTCTCTCTCTCACACACACAGAGCTATACACAGAGAAACCGTACGTCTTCATGCTCTACTTAATACATCAAAGGAGGTTAAAGGTAAGTAGTTTCCGACATAATTTGAGTCGAAATAAAGTTTAATAAAGAAATAAAAACTTTTAAATTTTTAATCTTAAATATACATAATATTTATATCACTATAAATGTTTTAAAATTTGTAGTATAAATATGTCATAACCTTTGTGTGACTGTAAAAACTTTCTCTAATTAAAGCAAAATTCCAGTTAAATTATTACAAAATATATAAATTTAATAAGTATTCTTTTTGAAACGAATAGTAATATGAAAATAATATCGGAACGAAAAGGGTAGTAAATATATAGGGATAGATAGGTATGAGGGCGCGCACCTTTTCCTTTATCCCTGCTGCTGTCTTCAGTTAAAGTTAGACGGAATTTTGGTGTTTTGCTCCCCCCCCCCCCCCCCCCCCCACACACACACACACCCAAAACATAACACTTCTCTTCCTTTTTGTTCCATGTCTTTCTCCTCTCTTTTCTTTCCTTATTCATCATCTTTCTCTCCCTCTTGCCCTTCTCCTATAATCTTCCTGTTGGCTTCTTTTTAGGGTATGTGTCTTGGCTTGACTTGTTTTTCGTATTTCTAATTCTTTGTTTCAGATATTCATTTGCCTATCATCTTTAAATTATGCATTTTTTCTTGAGTTTTTATGATTCTTGGGATATGGACTATGGATTTCATTTTAGAGTTTCAGAATGGCACTTATTAGTTTTTTTTTGTTATGGATTTTATTCCACAGGAGCAGCTGATAGAATAAAGCTTGACAAAGGGTTTTGGTTGATATCAAAGGTGTAGTAATATCAAAGAAATCCTGAGGGAGGATTATATATATGGAATTTTAATTTAAGTTGATAGTTGTAAAAAGAATTTGTCAACTTTACAAAGGGAATAAAGAAGGTGGAAGCTATGAATAAGAGCAGTAGCAGTCATCAATTGGGCTCCATTAGCAGTTGTGATCTCATTGATGCAAAACTTGAGGAACATCAATTGTGTGGATCGAAACAGTGTCCTGGTTGTGGACAAAAGCTCGAAGGAAAGCCGGTACAGAATTTTACATTTCATAATTACTCTATATTCTTGGCTCTATACATCTGATAGATTTTAGAAAAAATGTTCTGTTTACAAAAAAAATAAAAAAAATCATATGTGTGATTTCAGTTTTCTTTCTTGCAAATTTTCCGTTTTTTTTTTTTTTTTTTTGGGTAGAGAATTTTTGTTGAGCTAGTGTGATGTATTTAATGGAACTTAATTTGTGCAGGATTGGGTAGGTTTACCAGCAGGAGTGAAGTTTGATCCAACAGATCAAGAATTGATAGAACATCTTGAAGCAAAAGTAGTGTCTAAAAAAGAATCAAAATCCCACCCTTTGATTGATGAGTTCATCCCTACAATTGAAGGTGAAGATGGGATTTGCTACACTCATCCTGAGAGGCTTCCAGGTAGAAAGATGGGCATGCAATTACTTGTACCAAAATTAACTTCTCTCCCAATTTATGTGACTGTGTCCTAATTTCGAGAGTCAAACAAGTTATTTTTATTATAATTTGTTTATGTCTTTTAAATATTTTAAATTTTTGATTGTTGTGAATTATAATACTTTTTAAGTGGTTTTCAAATATACAATTTTTATTTCAAAAAGTTTAAAGATTCTACGTACGACACGGTCAAAATTGAGAAATTTGATTCTCGAAATCTGGATTGTGCCACATAAATTGGACACAAGGAGTAGTAGGTTTTACTATGTTGCTTTCTTTTCTTCTAAGGCAGAAGAAAACATTGAATAGATTTTAGCTGGCTAGGCTTTGTTTATATTATTCTCTTTAATTACTTGCATGTTTTTCTCACTTACGTTGAAGAGATCAAACTCTTTTAGTATAATTTGTTGCACCTAAGTAAACCTAACTTTGAATTTGCATGAGCAGGTGTTACAAGGGATGGATTGAGTAGACATTTCTTCCACAGACCATCAAAAGCTTACACAACTGGAACAAGAAAAAGAAGGAAAATCCAAACAGAATGCGACTTACAAGGCGGCGAAACGCGGTGGCACAAGACAGGCAAAACTAGGCCAGTGATGGTAAACGGCAAGCAAAAAGGGTGCAAGAAAATCCTAGTGCTTTACACAAACTTTGGGAAGAACAGAAAACCTGAAAAGACAAATTGGGTAATGCATCAGTATCATTTAGGACAGAATGAAGAAGAAAGAGAAGGAGAACTTGTGGTGTCAAAGATATTTTATCAGACTCAGCCAAGGCAATGTAATACTACTAGTTGGTCTAATAATGAGAGGAGTATTAACACTGGGGATCATAGTGGCAGTGGGAGTTGTTCTTCTTCTAAGGAGATTAATACTGTTAATCCAATTTCTCATAGTCATAGGGATGAACTTTCTGCTGCTGTTGGTGCTGCCATGTCCAGTAATTACAATACTGTGAACATTCAACGATTGAAAGCTGACCATTTTAGCTTTCTCCCATTTAGAAGAAATTTTGATGAGGTATTATTCTGCTCCTTTTTATTTATTTATTTATTATAATCTTTATCTAGCGCTTGTTTTCTTCATAATCATATAAAATCTTTGAAACTAAAAAAAAAGGACAGTTTGGTGCACAAAGTATTCTGCAGAAAGGGGTCACATCCAACTCATGGGGTGTGATGTAGACGGTCTAAACTAATGCAAGTATTAGTGACTTTTTTCACGGCTCGAATCCGTGACCTATAAATATTCTTTAAGACTAAGTAATAAAATGAAAAGAGAAAAATTTAAATCTATCTGCTTTTTTGCATATTGAACCAAAGATTGATATTCTTGTGGATGTATAGCATTATTGTAACTTTTATTTCCTTTTTCTCGTTTCTACCTTTCTAATTTTTTTTTTCCCATCTCTGATTTATCATTTCATTTTCGCCGTGAGATACCTAAGGCATTGCTAGTGTTTGGTCCTAAGATTAATTAGCTTCACCAAAATCCAAGTTCATCCATGACATTAATCAGTTTTCACAAGCACATTGCTTAAAGACTCAGCATGATGAAAACTATGCCAGACTTGCTTGATAGCAACAATCATCAAATGATTTTTATTATGTTAAATTACTTTATTATAAAAGAAGTACATTAAAGTATGAAATGATACTTAAATTTTACGGTAAACTGCTTACTTCACATCTTTTTACTATGGTTCTGGCGTGAATAAGTCATACTTTGTAGATCGAACTGTCTTTTTTTTATTTGAAGTATGAAATTTACTAGAAGACCCAAAAATTAAAAAAGAGACTACTGTTGTGAATCTTTTAAAAGAGAATATATACATAAAACATACAGGCAGGGATTATGGATGCAGAGACTTCAATGGCAAGGAGAGATGACCAGGCAGTAGGCACATGCGAAGAGCCTGAGTCCCAGAGGCAACATCCGCATCACGTGACACATGAATCTTCTCACCAACACCAACATCAGAATCAGATTGCAACAACTACAGCATTCAACATTAGCAGGCCATCACCTCCAATTTCAGCGATTATAGCTCCACCTCCTCCTCTACATCACACTTCCGTTATTCTTGACCACGATTCCTTCCATGTTCCCACGAATTATAATTTTCAGGTAACTCAGCAACACAAATATTTTTTTTTTCTTTTACTAATGAACTATATTATATTGCTCCCTCCGCCCCAATTTATGTAAAAGTGTTCGAATTTCTAGACTCAAACGAATTATTTTTTTCCGTAATATTTTTATATGATTTTTAAATATTTTAAATTATTAATTATTGTGACTTATAATACTTTTTATATAATTTTCAAATATATAAATTTTATTTCAAAAAATTAAAAATTCTATGTTCAAATGTACGACCAAAATTAAAAAATTTGAATCTCGAAAATAAAAAGTTTCATAGGGTAAAGGGAGTAAAAAAAAAAAGAGCTGATGGTTTACATGTCAGAAAAAAGTAGGAAACAGAAATTATATATTCCCTATAGGGGTTTTACATATCCATGTTTATTGCAGACAATCCATGACCACACATATGATTATGTTCAGGTTTTGTTCTAATTAGTGTATATTTCGGCAGCAACAACAGCAACATCATAAACTAGGAGGAAGGTCTGCGTCTGGATTGGAAGAACTAATAATGGGGTGCACTTCAACTGATATCAAAGAGGTACACAATATATAGTCACCAACTTTTGCCGTATCATTCTTTCGTGTCATATTGCTAACAAGTAACAACTATACATGAGAAAAGGAAGAAATTAAGATAGTACGGTTGGGAAGGATAAGAAAGACATATATCCTGTGAGTTTTATTTTTCTCTTTCTCTATCTCTTTATTCTTTTCCATTTTCTTGTTTTTTAAATTTTTTATATCCAAGCATCATATCAAACTCTAGACCTTGCAAATTTTAACCTATTCTCAATTTTGAAGATCTATTAATCAATTTGCGTCCATCATAAATAATATAAAATGTGAATAAGACAACAAATATTCAATTGGCTCTTGCATGCATGGGATTCTGCAGTCAAAAGGTAACTATGATCAAAACCGTTTTTTCTTCTTTTCTTTTAACAAGAAAGTTAGGGGAAAGAAAAGAGTGTTTGTTCCTCTCTCCTATCCCCATTTCCCTTCCACCTCTTTAAACTCCTCACATATTCCCTCTTAGTAGTACCTTTTTCTTCTCTCCAATAAATTCATAAGAGTAGTAGCTTGTCTTTATGTTTTGTATCTTTCGGTCTTCCTTCTTTTACTCGTCTTTTTCTTTCCCCATTCGGTGCTCTATATGTTGGACAATCAAACGAATTTTATGTTAGGATAAACGTAGTTCCTTCCTCTTTTGCTTTTCTTTGGGTTCTCAAACTTGAGAGTTGAGACGTTTCTTTTTCAATGATTTAGTTTGTCTTGGTCAAAATTCAATTAACCTTGAATTTTGGATTTTGATATTCTCTAACATTGCATGAACCTGCTTCCTGACCAGATATAAATATAAATTCTCAAGCTGTTAATTGTGGAATTTACGACAAAAGCCTTCCTTAATTTCCACAACTTTTGAATAACAAAGAAGTTGGGGGAAGAAAAGAAGAGAAAAATAGATGGTGTATGATCTTTTCGCAAAGATGCATGCTTTAAGATGAAATAGGATAGTACTACTGGGGCCAATTCTCTTACAATGATTTTCTCTTGGGAAAAAAAACACAAAGAAGAAAAATATGATTTTCCTGCATTAGCAGTTGTTCCTAGTTGGGTAAAGCAAAGCGTAGAGGAAAAGCAAGATAGTGACAACAAAGACTTTTATGTATATGTAGTTATGCATGTGTGCATGAGTGTCTGTGTCAGTCAGTGCCTTCTCAGAATATATAGAGAGACACATTTTGGCAGAAAGGGCAGAAAAAGATTCTTGAGGTGTTTCCTGTACAAATGCAATTCCAAATTTTACAACAGCTTTAACCCTTATTTCTGGATGTCACTTTTTCTTTCATTAAGAATTAGCCTAAATAGCTGTCCACCGGATACTTAAATAAAAATCGACAAAGGCGTAATATATTTATAATTAATGTATAAGGTATGTATAATACATAAAATCAGCGTGTAAACTATGTTGACCAGCTAATAAAAGTAAACTATAAATCCAGACGATTGTTTATGTAAGTTTTTTTTTTTTTTTTTGCAGGAGTCATCCCTAACAAATCCGCAAGAAGCAGATTGGTTGAAGTACTCCTCATTCTGGCCTGATCCTGAAAACACGGATCATCATGAGTAGGAGAAATATATATAGCGAGAAAGAAAGCAAATGAACCGAAGAAGCTAAGAGAAGATGAAGCAGAAAATTCTAAGGGGACAAAAATCTTTATTATCACGTTAGTACTAATTCAAGCCTTGCTGAAGTTGTTTTTCAAAAAGTGGCCAAACGGGACAACTGTTTGGGATTTTAATTTTTACCTTTTCTTATCTTTTCTTACTGAATGACTGGCCAAAGGTAAGGACTAACTGAACTAACTGTTCAACAACCCATGTTGGTAAAGAAGAAAAGAAGAATTGAGGAAGAATAGAAAAGGAAAAAGAATTGAAGACACAAACAAAGAGGGAAAAAAAAAAGACAAGAAAGGCTGCACTGATTCTGACAAAATACAAGAGGGGAACCAAAGACCCAAAGCGAATCCAACCGCCATCAAAATCATCACCATTATGATTACCATATCATCTTTATTGCCCAATTCTTAATATTTCTTTATTTTTATTCTTCTTTTTCCCTGTATATTTCTTTCTTTCTTTTTTCTTTTTATATGTAATGCCATAGGAATATTTGTGCAAAAGTTCATACAGATCTTGTGTCTTTGAACAGTCATTTTTAGAGTAGAATACTTGTTCACGTCGGGACACAAATATATTTCCCTTATAGAAATGAGACGTGACCTTGATTTATAAATGCGTTGATGCCTTTATTATATTTCACACAACTTTGTACGTGAGTTTTCCAGATAAATCTAATAAAAGAGTCTCACAAGTAAAGCTGCTTCTGGCTAGAGCTTGGTTGGTAGCCAATCTGCTAAACCTAATACTTAGTGTTTACGTAACCTTTTTCTCTAAAATGTCCATTGGCGCTCATTCATGTTAGGTTTTTCATTTGAATTCTATCTTGGTCCGATCTTTGAGACCTAAAAATTGATAAACAAAGAACTACTCTACCCCAATTTGTGTGATGTTATTTGATTCGGCGTGGTATTAAAAAGGAAAGAAAGAAAAAAAAAATTGAAACTTGTGATATAAAACAAGCTATAGAAATTTGTATGATTATGAAATTTCTTATTAAGGATAAAATGAATGGTTTAAAACTAATTTATTTTTAAATATAAATAGGTATTATTTTCTAGGACAAATAGAAAAGAAAAGAGTCACATAAATTGGGACATAGACAATAGTAGTTTATTTACTTTTGTATCGGAAAAGTTGAAGAATTTCAGTGTAAAGAACCTCATATTTATTACAGTAAGTACTAAAATTATTAGGTTTTCGGAAGCTGATTGACTAATTAAGAGGGCTCCTGAAGGCAAGCAAAAGAAAAGGAGGAAAGGAAGATCAGATTTGGCTAAAATCTCATCTGATGCAACTTGAATATTTTGAATTAGAAACAAATTTTAAAGTTTAAGCGCATAACTTTGTCATGGAATGCTCTTTATTGCTTTATTCTATTCCACATTCGAGAGGTTTCTTCTGCAGAATCTATTATACTAGTAAGTACTAGCTGTATAACAAATTTTAGAGAGAGAGAGAGAGAGTAACGTGCATGGAGCATCTTTATCTTTAATTAGGACATGTATGAATGCAATGTGACAATTAAAAATAGTAATTTCAACAAAAGAAGAAGATGAAATCCAACATGGATGTGTATGAGGCAACTTCATCGTAGTTTCTGAATGCAGGGCAGGGAATAAAGGTACGAACAAGGATGAAAAGGACAACATTTGGCTTTTCACCTTTATCTATACACGTATATATCTAGAGGACAAAGGTATATCAAAACGCATATAGTCCCTTGTTCTACTTTATGGTTCTATTATTTTTGGCAAAATGGCCTCCGGGCCCATAAATTTGTACTTGATTGTCATGTCGGTAAATAAACTTTCAAAATTTTCACATGAACACTTCAACTTGAGCATAAGTGAACTAATAAACACCTCTGACTGTTGACTCAATCTATGTGGCATCAGTTATTCCTAGTCAGCTGTTGTGCGTGTAAGTCACGCCTGGCAAGAGCATGAATGAGCTTTTTCCAATGCCCAACAGTAATAAACCCAAGGGCCCATCTATTTAGAGGGATTCTTCTTCCTCCTTTGGCCTACAACCTCCATTATTGACGTATACAAGCTCTATAGCACTTTTTCTCTTCAAATTTTTTACAGATTCAAGTCAATTCTTTTTTCTTTTCTAGGTCGATATTTTATTCTTCAGGCCAAGAATTCAATGGAAAGTCGTGTATTTTATCGTTGTGGAGTTGAAGCTATTATGTGCATAACCTGGGAAGCCCACCAATCCGGGTAGAAGGTTCTTATGATGCTCCAAGTATGGTACAAGTAGTTGCTGTAATTATTTCAGGTGGGTTGACCCACCTCTTCCATATCATTACAAACAATTGATTTCAGGACTGCTATCAAGAATTCGCGTCAATGAGCAGCGAAAGGAATGGGGGAAAACAATATGTAATTGCATTTTTTGTTGTTGCACTGCTCTTTGTAGTATTATTCTTAGCTTAGGATCTTTGTATTATATGTTTATTATTAACAAATAACGACAATGTCAAGTGTATGAAGTATTTTGTTGTAATGAAAAGTGATGCTTGGCATTAACATCTGAACATATATTAGACAAGTTCAAAACAACCATCTTGATTGTCAAAAGTAAGCCATCAAATCTACATACTAGCAGAAACCAGTTCACTATTGTGCCTAAACCAAACCAAAATAACATTTATTAACTAAGTTGTGAATATTTCAGACTAAATCTTCCACAAAATAACCTACAAATAAGTTCTGATACTAACCGACTTAAACTTTCACAAAAAGAAATATTTCTTCCAATCATTATGTTGAGACAGGTTGAAGTTGGACTGAGATTGGCTCAGGTTTGGTTGAGTTGAAGAAGGAGCTTCAAATTTGCTTAGGGTTGCCTGAGTTTATCTCGTTCTAGCCTGTTGTTGAAGCTGTATTTGTGTTACTGCATTTTTTTCTTTCCACCTTAGTCCAGGTGCTTTGTATCCAAGATCAATATTGGTCTGGCTAGCATCAATTATTTGCCTAGGATCATGGGTGACTATGAACCTTAACCCAAACTATATTCAAATAAAAATATAATTTCAGAACTTAGTATAGTAACTAGACACAACAGTTGGACAAAATTTCACGTACTTACCCTCTTTATGATTGTCCCTGATTCACCAAATAGTATTCCAAATCCAATAGTCCTAGTCCTTCTACCTAAAGTTCTAAGAATTTGTTGAGGAGTCCTTCATCTTTCTTCTGTAGTTCCAAATTACTGTGTTCCCGGTCGACCATCAGCAGTAGTTCCAGAATTTCTTTGTGTTGCAGATCTAGCTATTGCAATAGTACCAGATTGTTGTGCTGCAGATCCACCACCAGCAGTAGTACCAGAATGACCTCCTGATGCAGCTGTAGTAGCTTGGGCATTTGCAGTACTACTCCCAGCACCAGTAGTTGAGCTTTTCCTTTTCTAAAATACCCAGAATATAAAACATTCAGCAAAAGACTAAAAAATACTTAAAGCATAAGGAGTATTTGTTTCTTACCAGGATTGCACAACCTTTCTTGTTATGCCCTACTGTCTTGCAATGAGAACATGTTATTGGTGTCCCCTTCCTTGATCTCTTACCAAATTTCTTTGTAGGTTCATCTTTAGCCTTCTTTGTATGTTTCTTAGGTCTACCAGACATCTTAGTAATTACAGAAGGCTCAACTTTAGGGTTTTGAGTTGGAGGCCACATCTTCATGTTGGTCATAGGTTGAATGTAACAATTAAATGCCTTGAGGTATGTTTTCTTCTTATACCAATACTCAACATAGTCAGCATTATCATACCTTTTAAAAAATATTGCACAAAGTGTATGGGAGCGAGGTATACCTTTCAGCTGCCACATTCCATGTGCACTCTTTCTTTACAAAATAAACTACGTGTTTGTAAATTCCATCTTGGATCTCAAATCCAGTCTCCCCATTCTATTTATATTCGTGTTTAGTGGCTCTTATAGATTGCTCTTCAATGTACCCCATTGCCATATGAGATATCTCAGAATTCCACTTTGTAGTATATTCTCTCATATTAGTCATCCTCTCTATTACCTTCACTCTGATCTCTTCCAACATGGTTATGATTGACTTGTGCCTTGAAGTAAGTATCCAACTTTTGAAGGTCTCACATATGTTGTTCTCCACAACATCATACTTACTACAGTCTTTAAAAAGGCCCTGCACCATGACTGTTTGGGATATCTAAGCAAGTCTTCTATTATCTTATTGCCACCCAATTCTGCTAACTCATCTAGTTTAACCTTCAGAAATGCTTCAAATGAAGCTCTTGCACAACCCAAGAATTTCTTCCTTTTTTCCTCACCACTCCAGGTTTTCTTCCAGTTGATCCATATGTGCCTTGCACACATTCTATGCTCAACATTTGGCATCAATTCAAATACAGCTTGAACAAGTCCCTTGAACAACAAAATTACACTATTAGAGTTCACATAATGCAAGCTTAAGTATTAAAGTAAAAAATGAGATTAAAATAATATACATACCTTCTGCATATCATACATAATTGTTAGTCCTTCACCTTCAAATTCTATCAGTTTCAAGTCCTCCATTAGACACCTAAAAAACCATGATCAACTGTTCTTGGTCTCTTTCTCAGCTATTGCCCAAGCAACAGGGTACATCTAGTTATTACCATCCTTAGCAATGCATGACAATAGCTCACCTTTACACACTCCCTTCAGAAATGCACCATCAAAGCTAATTACATTTCTACACCCTTCTAACCAACTTGTTTTCAAAGCATATAGACAAATGTATATCTTCACAAAGACCTCTTTACCAGGTTCTATTTCTTTTGAAGTCCTCACCACAATAGTGCTACGAGGGTTTGTAGTTCTTATCATGTCAACATAATCATAAATCCTAGTAAACTCCATTTTGTAATAACCTACATATTTAACCATTACCTTCAGTCTAGCCCTGGCACATATTGTTTTTCCTACATACACACCATACTTAATCCTTATCAAATCTTGCAACTTCTTGAGCTTTATGTCAGGTTGATTAATGATCTAATCTTTGTAATGTTTAACTATCCAAGTCGTGTTATCAAGCTTGTTCCTTGTGACTGGGAAGCATGAATGAACAAGGCAATATGTGTAACAATGAAGTTCTGTATGTGGCCTTGTAAACTGCCTAAAATATGCTATCTACATTTACTAGAGTACAAAAATATTGCCCTGACTCTATTCCTCTCATTTGGTCTCAACTTTAATTAAACTCTCCTCTATACATCATAATCTTGTAAAACAGATCTAAATTGTCTAACATTTTTAAAGACCATTCCCAGTTGAAAAATAATTTTCTTACAGTTAGGGTCAAAGTAGACCTTTCTACTGTATCTTCTTAGAGGAAGGTTCTGCACCTCATTATGTGCATCTACATCATCATCAGTACTATCCTCACTCCCTGGATCTGAACTGTCTAGGTACTGATCATCTCCTCCTAATTTGCCAGCATATTTAACAATCTTATCCTTGTAAATGTCTTCAAATCCAGGGCCAATGCCTACTGGGCCACTAGGTAGCTCATCTACATTAATAACACTAGATATCGCTTTTCAGTTCTTCTGATTTACTTTGGTCTGTCTAGCAGCAACAAGGTCAGCTTCTATATCACTTGTCTCTCCAACAGCATCCTCATCAGTATCATAAAGTGACTCATTTGTATCCTCATCAGCAGAAACACCCTCATATTCTACATCTTCACTCTCAGAATTACTCTCAAATTCATCATAATCTGAATCTGTGGCTAAATGAAAGTTGTAGAACTCCCCTTCATCCTTACTAGACTCTTCTATATCAGCAGTGAAACAACCACTATTTATATCATTGCTAGGTGAGTTTGTTGCCCTACCATTAGCTATACTTATTTGCCTTTGTGACATTTCACTAAAGCTAGTTGTTTGGTAATATGGAATATCACTGGGGTCCATACTACTACTTAATATTTTATCCAATTAAATATCAACACATGATATATTAGCAGTGTGACATAAATAAACATCAATAAAATCTCATCGTGAAGGTCTTTGCAGAATTCTAACACATCAGCATTATATTTAATAAATCGAAATGCTATTTTTTTTATTGATTGACATGCAAATTTCTCCACACCTAAGTACCCCATATCATTTGATCATTTGTTGAATAGAAACATGCAGTTCATCAGTGTCAGCAATTATAATAGTAGGCCATGTTATACCATTTTCATACCTCATTAATGGGCCAACTACCACTTGTCCCTGATGGTGAAATTGTAATTTCACAAGAACAGCCATCCTGCCTCACTACGCCTATGAAAATAAGATAAGATAAGTCCAAATCAGTAAAATATTCAAAAGAAAAAGACAATATTGTTTGAACATGTCTTTGAAAAACAACAAGTAAATGCGAAAAAAGAACCTTATCTTTATCACTTTAAGAGATAAATTTTTTCGATATGATAAAAAGCCCTAATTGTTTTAACCCTATATGCCAAATCAGCCATGGAACCGACAAAATTCAGAGAAAAAATTAAGAATTTAGTGTGTTATTCCAAAAAGCCATAATTTTAAACCATGATAATGAAACAATCATTGCATGCATACAAAACATATCTATCATGACCAACTTCAATAACACATAAAAATACAATAAAAGAACTAGAAATTGCATGAAAGACTACAATCAAACCTTGAATAACTTCTACGTTTCTGGTGAAGGAGAAATCGACGGTAAATGAAACACTCAGATTCTTGTTTTAGGACCGATTTTAAAAGAAATAAAAACACATTGTGCAAATGATCTAATGGGCGGAAAATCCTATGACAATCGTTCACTCCATTTGAGCGGACGATTGAAAATGTAGAGTTCTATGAGAGAGAGAGAGAGAGAGAGAGAGAGAAAGAGAGAGAGAGGACTGAAAATAAAATTAATTTTGAGTGTTTTAGGGTCATTAGGTAAAAACAAAGAATGGAAAATAGTCGGTGCTTAGGATGTTTTCACGCCTTACACGTGGCAGGTTTTAATTCGTTTATTGCTGACTGGATTGCCACGTTTTTGAAATTGTAATGCACGCGCTATGATTCAACTGTTGGATGTGTTTATTAGTTAACTTATTCTCGAGTTGAAGTATTCATATGGGAATTATGAAAGTTTATTTACCGGCATGATAATCGGGTACAAGTTCAAGTGGCCAAGAGGCTAGTCTGCCATTATTTTTCTTTTCGTTTAAAAAAAGACCCTTTTATAAATATAAAAATTATTTAACTTAAACTTCTTGTTTTACCTTTAACAAAAACATGTTTTATAGCTACAACCAATATTATGACCTGTTAAGACCACATATTTTAAAAAAAATTATTCTTATAATGTGTTTAATTAAGATCACAACTTTTTAAAGTTTTATTTCTTCCTTAAATTTATTATCTACTCAAATAAAATCACATAAACATGAAACTGATAGAGTATTACACCGATCTTCCAAAAATAAATGGGTTACTCTCATTTCCTATTACTAGTACGAAATCTTGATTTTGGAACTGGACTTAATTAAAGTCTAACAGCATATAAATTTCCAGAAAACTGTCTGTGTTGTCCTAGATCCCTACCCCCTCACCCTACCGAGAGAAAGAAAAAGAAATGGAAAAGAAAGAGAAAGATACAGGTGTTGAACCGTTTTTTCTCCTATGAACGGATCTTCCAGCAAAAAGAATTAAAATTTTAAAATAGAAAAGGAAAAAACCCACATGGAGGAAAAATTTAAAACTTACACCCATTGGATTCTATTATGTTATATATCCTTATTTATCTTCAGGTATCCAGGTAGCAAAATTTGCAGTAAAATTATAATCTAGGACTAGGAGTATGACCGTAAAACAAATACTCCTTAGCGCGACTACTTCATGTGAAAATCGTCTCAATATAAAATGTGACAAATTTAATTAATATCATTTTGTTGAGACTTATGCAAATTGGTTAATTATAAATCAAAATATATAGCATTTGAATGCAAACAAAAGTTATGCTTTCTATTTCTTTTGCAGGTTGCTTCTTATTATAATTATAATTACTTTTTTTTCAATCATTGTCAAATCACATATCTTTTGCTTTATTTTCTTTCTTCTCCCTCTCTTTTTATTTACCTTATGTCACATCCTATAATTGCCAAAAGAATTTAATAAAAAGTTGTCACATCTTAATGACCCCATAAGTCTTCATATTGTTTCGACCAATCGCTATAGTTGTTTACCCGTAAAACTGTAAGGTTGAATATATACGTGATTTCTAGACAAGTGAACTAATTTGATCCTGGAATAATGCGATAATTGAAGAAATGAACAAAACTTAGCCTTAAAATGTAGATGAAACAACAGAGATGACAGTTCCGGAAACAAGGTTTCTAGGTACAACAATGATGAGATCAAAAAGTGGAAAAGTAAGATTGTATTAAACTTTGTATAGAATGTAGTGTAAGTTTAGCTAGAAAAATCGTGTCCTCTACAATGATAACTGGGCTCACTATTTATAGTTGTGTCTAGGGAAGGAGATCCTAGGATCGTGCCCTCCTTTAATGTCAATTATGAGGATCATTGATGAAGATGTAACGGTGAATATAAATGCCAAATTCTTTGTAATGGGTCGTCGCTCTTAATGCTGCAGAATATTCCTTATTAAATACTACCGGGCGCAAAGCATTTAACACACCTTTATTAATGTTATCCTTTCCGGTGACAAGCGGAATGGCTGCATTCGGTCTTCGGCCATCCCCGTCTAGGGTTCCACGCGTCTTTCCTTTAGATGACCACGTGTCATATCATATTTTACCCTATACAGATAGTCCTCCTGCTTTCCGGTGACATAACTTTGTGTTACCAGGAAGTTGGTAGAAATACTCTTTTGGCGGGAATTACTATAACTCTCTCTGAAGGCTTCTGACAGTTTGATTAGACGCACATCTCTCCGCATTTAATGCCCCGAACACGCGTCATCCCACGATTCAGCACAACGTTTGCTGATTATCGAGGTAATCATGGCCATGAATTTAGCCGCCAAAATTTCACTTATACGCATCATTCTTTTCCTTTGCACTTCATAATTTCTCGAACTTCTGATTTGCATCTTTATTCTCCATCCTTTCTCTAATTCTCTTCAAACAAAAACTTTTTCCTTCTTCTTATTCAATGGCTTCTTCCTCCAAGCGTGCCGGTTCTTCAAAGAATAAGAACAAAGTCAAGGACTCTGCTCCCCCAATGATGAGTTCCATCATCCCAAGGAGACTCAGTACCACAAAGGACTTAGAAGAGAAATTCCCTACTGCTAACCCTCGTACATGGACTGTTAGTAGGTACCCTTCTTCCATTCGTCCTTTCAGTATTTCTACTGTAAAGGAAGACTACCGCTGTCATGAGTTAGATATTATTTCTCCTGATCTATCGGAATGAGTGATCCTTCCCAAATAAGGTTTTACATACTTTTACACGTATCCCTTTACTTTGGGTGTATTTTCTTTGAGCGGAGAGCTTGATTCCGTGATTGCGGAGTTTTGCCTTCGCTACCAGGTGTGTTTCGCACAGGTTAGTCCTTCAGTGTGGAGGACGGTCGCCTGCCTTCGACGCTTGTGCCAGGAGACTAGAGAGGAGCTAACCTTAGCTCATATGATGAATCTCTATTCTCCTAAAATCTTCCGTGGGGGAATGATAAACCTCTGCAAGCATGGCCACCATGCTTTGCTGTCTAGCATGGATGATGTCAATGACCATGGGTGGATGGAACAATTCACTGCAGTCATCACCAATGACATCATTCCGGCAACGGCTTCATTCTTTCCGGCCGCTTGCAACCAGCACTCGTAAGCTCTTTATTTAGTATTTCCTTTTACTAAATATTTTTCTATAGCCGTATTGATCTTCCATCCTTCATTTGTTTCAGCAACTCGATGGATCCCGCCGGTGATGGAAGGCTTGGACCTGCGGGTTCAAATATCTTGGATGTCACGATGCCCGAAACTCGTTTGTGGAAAGAACTGGCCCTTAAATACGGGTGGAAGGCCAAAAATCATGGTAATTTTAACATACCTTGCTTCCATGTTTTTTTTATATATGGAGAACTTGGTTGAACCCTTCTGACTTGTTCACGAAATTAGGTCTACATGCGGGCTCTATTGTTGTTCTCGAAGAGGACGTCTTGGCTGATCCTACTTATGCAGCGAGGCTGCTTCAGGAGGCACTTACTCGAACAGGTATCTCCAGGCCTGTTTCAGGCGAAAACACTTCTTTACAGAGGCTCCGGCCGGAAGATAAACAACCAAAGAGAAGACATTCCTCCACGACTGGGAAAAAGAATAAGAGGACAAATATTGATGCCCCCGAGTCATCTCCGGTGGAGATGGTAACTGGTCCTCCTTCCGGGCTGGTCATAGACATCGTGATGATTGATGATAATGAGGGAGCTTCTCTACGTAAAAGACACTTATCCTCATTATCTCAACAGGATGCTTGACATGTTGAGATAGTTACACCAACCGAGGATGATGCCTTGGCACTTTGGGGAGAGTTTGATTTGGTAGATAATGTCAACTTCCGCTTTTGGGCCCCAATTGTTGTGCCCAGTACTGCGGGGCTGAGTACCAGGTCCTTGTCGTCTTTGGTTGGCGAGCATCCAACAACCAGCACTACATTTGATGTAACTGCTTCTCACTCTTCAACTCCATCTTCACCAATACCAGCAACTGCTACAGCACTTCCATCTTCATCCACTCTTCCACCAGCAGTTTCTACATTACCTCCACCGGCCGTACCTGACCATGAAGAGGGTGTTCCTCTCCCACAGTCCCCAGTTCATGGGAATTTGGGGCAAAATTATGCTGCCCATTTTGAAGATCCACAAAGAAGGAGGAACGTTACTCTTTCAGTCTCTACCGGATGCAACTTGCTATCCCGGCCGGTGGAGCTTTCTAATTATCTGAAGCCTTTGGCTACAGAGAAAGACTGGGAAAAGATTTAGGCACTCTCGAGAGAGTGTTTCTTGAACAACGCTATGCACAATACTGCAGCGGTACATTCCTTTCTTCCGTCGTTATTTCTTCTACTTTTGTATGAATGTATTCTAAGTTTTACTTCTTCTTGTTTTGTAGGCCAACTTTCTTGCTTCTGAGGGCCTTCAGAGGTTGATTCGTGAGAAGGAGGAACTTACTTATGAATGAAATCAGCTTTTGGTGGAATGGGACCGAACTGTTCTCCGCCTCTAGAAATGGAAACCAAAGCTACTGAGGTCCTTGTTTTGGAGGCTCATTTGCAGCAAAGCGAGCAAGAAGTGATAACCCTTAGCCAAGAAATTGGCCCGTTGAGGGTTAGATTTGATGAAGCCAAGGCCAAATGGGCTGAAGTCCAGGACACCATTCTTGCTGCAACCGAGCGCGAGGCTGCCTCCACTGAATGAGTGATTAACTTAGAGGCAGCCTTGAACTCCAAAATTGAAGAGCTTGCTGCTGTAGGGGCAAAACACGCCCAGCAAGAAGAGAAGTACAGGAAAATTATCAAGCATAATAGGCTCTCTAGTTCAACTGTCTGCAACCTTGATGTCAGCCTTAAATCAGCTAGGTCTACCCAGGAAAACCTTTATGCCGAGGCAACCAAACTCAAAGAAGAACTCAAGCGCCGAGAGGCTTCCCTAGTTGTTTAAAAAAATTATGCCATGTACAACATAAGGAGAAAAACCTTGGAAGAGGCTAAAGCTGGTGTCATTGACTTTGATGCTGAAATTTCTAAGGAACGCGAGCTTGAGTTAGCTGCTAAAAGTGGACTCCTATCGAGGTCTGATATACCTGGCCCTTCTGGTTATTGTTCCGAGTTTTCGGGAACTGAAGAAGAATCAGAAGATGATGATGCCGAAGGCCAAACTGATGAAAATGTTGAGCCACCGGTGGACCCACCTACTTCTTCCGGGGATGCGGACATTTCTCTTCCTCCTGGTTCCAGAGGCACTGCAGTTTAGCTTTTCTTTTCTTTTTCCCATTTTGTACTTTTACCGTTTTGGCATGTTCTTGTAAATAAAGATATAATTTTGCTCAAGTATTGTTTGAGTCTTACTTTCATTTGAATATCCATGTAAGTCTTTAACCTTTGCATTTGCTTAAGAATTCTACGCACGTTTTTCTGTTCGCGCTTTACTATGTGTAGTCTCGGATGCATTTTCCTTGAAGCACTTTGGTTTCGTGTATGTCTTCGGGTGCATTTTTCCTCAAAGGCATTTTGATTTCGGACATAAATTCTTCCGAAACCAACCCTTTTAACGTGAGGGTTTTCATATGAGAGGGCCCTCTTATGTTTACGGTGCTCTCTAAGAGGACGTCTCCTATTCATTACGACACTAACATTTAAAGTACTTGTTTAACTTTCAAATGACAAAGTTAGTTCATCGTTCAGACAAGAAACAAGATAAAAATAAAAGGATTTCTTTTCATATAATTCCTTATATTTTCAAAAGTACACAATCATTTATCATGCTAAGATATTCCCATTACTTATGGCTAGCATTTATTATGCTAAAAAGAAATTGTCATTACTTGTGGCTATCTTGTACAACTTGCTTCTACGGGGCTGGCTACGCAGTCACCCGTCTCGATGATGCATTTGTTTCCGGATTTTTGTTTCCCGGTTGACGTGGCAGTCAAAGTTGTCGTATCCTCATATCATCCCCCCCAGTGTTCAAATGCGAAGAATGCGAATTGGAACACTGGAAGTCTTGTGTCTTCAAAGATCCCACCAATGAATTGTTAGATAATCCTTAACTCGGTAACATACCTTACTTCCCCTTAGGAATCCATGTTATCGAACAAGAATATCTAACAATCCTCTAGTGGTTTGTGCTCGTGAATGATCGGGTAACCTCTGTTCGATAGCAAACTTAACTTCCCAGTGGGAATTTGCTATCGAACCAAAGATTATCTAATTGTCCCCGAGTTGAAGCTTGTTTGTTTTCCTTGCTATCAAAGGTCTTATTACTGTTGTCTTCACAGTATGCTTTCTATCGCTGCCTTATTAAAAACCTTGCCAGAAATATCCAATTGGGACAAAAACTAAACGAAGGGAAAAAGAGTGCAGCACATACTTTCTGTTTGAGTAATGTTCATCAGCAATAATATCTTTTGAGGTGTACCACATTCCAGTTGCTAGGCAACTTGTCTCCATTGTGGTTCTCCAACTCATTTGAACCTTTCCTAGTGATAGCTGGAATCCGGTAGGGACCTTCCTACATTGGACCTAGCCTTTCCGCGTTAAGCTCCCGAGTATTTTGGGTTACTTTCCTGCTAACCAAATCACATACTTTGAAATAACGGAGGTTGGTTCTTCGATTATAATATTGCTCCATTCTCTACTTTTGAACTTCCATTCTTACACGCGTTAAGTCCCTGCATTCTTCGAGCAGTTCCAAGTTGATTAACATTGCTTCGTTGTTCGATTCTTCATCTTCCCGAAAATATCTCAAAGTAGGTTCGCCCACTTCCATCGGGATTAGGGATTCAGCACCGTACACAAGGGAAAAAGGAGTTTCTCCTGTGCTCGATTTGGCCATTGTTCGATAGGCCCATAGAATCCGGGCAATTCTTCGGGCCATTTGCCTTTTGCTACTTCCAACTTTTTCTTGAGGTTTTGAATAATCACTATGTTTGTTAACTCAGCTTGATCGTTTGCGCTCGGATGATAAGGAGAAGATGTGATCCTCTTTATCTTTAAATCTTCGAGGAACTTTGTAACTTTTGTACCGATAAACTATGGCCCATTGTCACATGTTATCTCTTTTGGTATTACGATCCTACAAATTATATTTTCCCACAGGAAATCCACCACTTCGCGTTCTCCGATCTTCTGATAAGGACCTGCTTCCACCTATTTAGAAAAATAGTCAATCAGAATTAAAAGAAACCTTACCTTTTCGGGAGCTGGTGGCAGTGGTCCGACGATGTCTATCCCCAATTTCATGAACGACCATGGGGACAGAATCGAATCTAAGGGTTCTTAAGGTTGGTGTACTAGTGGTGCGTAGCGTTGGCACTTATCACATATTCGTACGAAGACTTTGGCATGTTGTTCCATGCGAGGCCAGTAATATCCTGCCCATACCAACTTTAGCACAA
Organism: Nicotiana tomentosiformis; assembly: GCF_000390325.3. NCBI lineage: Eukaryota > Viridiplantae > Streptophyta > Magnoliopsida > Solanales > Solanaceae > Nicotiana > Nicotiana tomentosiformis. The sequence goes on along the minus strand of NC_090819.1, from coordinate 111,963,496 downwards.
AAATATATGCGCCCGAGTGATTGCCGCATCTCTCTTCGTGGACTTCTCTCATGACATAATTAGCTTCTGACGCTCCTAAGCACCGGGCCAGCGGGCCTTGGAAGGATTTTCTATACAATTGGCCTCTCTTGAAGTTATAACATGCAGCTTTGGCGGGTAACGCCCGTGATGCTTTGGGGTATTTGGGAAACTTCCCGTGCTCGAGATAGTCGATTATTTCATTTCTCCAGTCCCAGACCAGACTAGTCGAATTTACCTTATAGTAACCATTCGTATCCAGGACTGAGTTCATCAGTTTCACTACCGTCCCGGACTCCGATCCCTTCTGTCGACGATCCTAAGTTAGCTAATGCATCCCCTTTTGCGTTATCCTCACTCGGGATATGAGTAATTGACCATTCCCATAATCGTGCCAAAAGAACTTGGACCTTTACCACGTATTGTTGCATACGTTCTTCTTTGGTATCAAAGATCCCGTAGACCTGATTTACCACCAGCTGTGAGTCACATTTGATTTCAATAACCTTGGAATCAAGTCCCCGGGCAAATTCGAGCCTTGCAATCAAAGCTTTGTACTCTACTTCATTGTTAGTTAAAAGGATCGTTCTGATGGCTTGCCTTAAGGTTTCCCCCAAAGGAGTGATTAAGGCTATTCCGAGTCCAGACCCTTTTACTTTAGAAGCTTCATCCGTAAATAAAGTCCAAAGCCCCGATGTCGATTCTAATACTATTACTGCCTCTTTGGTCGCCAGAGGAAGTAGTGCAGGACTGAAATCGGCCACGAAGTCAGCCAAGACATGTGACTTAATTGCAGTACTTGATTTATATTCTATGTCGAACTCACTCATTTCGACGGCCCATTTGGCCAATCTACCGAGAGCTCGGGTTTATGGAAGATGTTTTGCAAAGGAAAATTAGTCACCACAGCTATCGAGTGGCCTTGGAAGTAGGGCCTCAGCTTTCGAGCGGAGACTACGAGAGCTAACACCAGTTTTTCCAAATGTGGGTAGCAAGTTTCTGCTCCCGTTAAAATTTTGCTAGTGTAATGAATGGGAAATTGCGTACCTTTGTCCTCTCGGACTAAAACTACACTTACCGCAACTTCTAAAACCGCGAGGTAGACTAGCAATATTTTACCTTCTTTTGGTTTTGAGAGCAATGGAGGGCTTGATAAGTACTTCTTCAGGTCCCTCAGAGCTTGCTGGCACTCCGGTGTCCATTCGAAATTATTTTTCTTTTTGAGCAATGTGAAGAAGCGATGACATTTTTCTGACGACCGGGAAATGAACCTGCTCAAAGCTGCTAATCTTCCTATGAGCCTTTGGACTTCTTTTACAGTCGACAATTGATCCGGGATATCCTTTATGGCCTTGATTTTGTCGGGGATTACCTCAATTCCCCTTTATGAGACCAGAAATCCCAGAAACTTACCAGAACTGACCCCAAAGGCGCACTTCTCGGGATTAAGTTTCATGTTATGCTTCCTCAGGATGTCGAATGTTTCTTGCAAATGCTTAAGGTGGTCACCTGCATTCAAAGACTTAACGAGCATATCGTGTATATAAACTTCTATAGTCTTTCCTATTTGCTTTTCAAACATCTTTTTTACCAGCCGTTCATAAGTGGCTCCGGCGTTTTTCAACCCGGAGGGCATCACATTGTAACAATATGTACCAAAATTCGTTATAAACGAAGTCTTTTCTTGATCTTCCGGGTTCGTCTTGATTTGGTTGTACCCGGAATAAGCATCGAGGAAACTCATTAACTCGTGCACTGCCGTGGCATCAATCATTTGATCGATATTTGGTAGTGGGAACGAGTCTCTCGGGAATTCCTTATTAAGGTCTTTATAATGCAAAATTTATTGTTCTTCTTCGGAACTACTACTACATTGGCTAGCCAGTCCGGATATCTTACCTCTCGGATCGAACCGATATTAAGCAAGCGGGTTACCTCTTCTTTGACGAATTTATTCTTGGCCTCGGCAATAGGGCATTTCTTTTGTCTTACCGGAGGTACGTTGGGATCAAAACTCAACTTGTGCACGGCTACTTCCGTCGGGATACATGTCATATCCTTGTGCGACCATGCAAAACAATCGACATTAAATATAAAGAATTCAATAAAACTAGACCTGAGCTTCGGGTGCAGTCCTATCCCCAAATGGAATTTTCTTTCTAGGAATTCTTCGAACAATGCAACTTGCTCCAGTTCCTCCGCTGTGGACTGCGTTGCGTTCGTCTCTTCTAGAACTTGGAAATATCTTGGTACCAGATAATGTTCTGATGACTCTGCTCCCGGGCTAACTTCTTCTAGCTCGGGAATAGGTGCCGGTTCCTATAATTGCTCTGTCGTGCGCTCCTTCCCTTTGCTACTGGAAACCGAAATTGCATTCATCTCTCTTGCTGCCGGTTGATCACCTTTTATCTGCTTGATTCCTTCGGGCATTGGAAACTTCAACAATTGGTGATATGTTGAGGGTACAACTTCCATCCCGTGTAACCATGGACTTCCCAGGATGATATTGTATCTCATGTCAACATCTACTACTTCAAAGAGAGTTGTTTTTATTACTCCTTCAGCGTTCGTGAGCAGCAAAATCTCTCCCGGGGTCGTCACGCTCGCAAGGTTGAATCCAACGAGAAGCTTTGTTACCGGAATAATGCTTCCGGTGAGTTTAGCTTGCTCCAATACTCTCCATTGTATGATATTAGCCGAACCTTCTGGATCCACTAGAACACACTTAATCTTAAAATCCAACACATTTAAAGAAATTACCAGTGCATTTTTGTGTGGTAACAGCAATCCGTCTGTGTCCTCCTCCGTGAAAGTGATATCGTCTTCCCGGAGTCTTTTACTATGAGTTATTGATACTTTCGTTTTCTTCGCTCCCGAAAAGGTGACCCCGTTAATCTCATTCCCTCCGAAGATCATATTGATCATTTGGCGTGGGGGTTCTTCTCCTGCTTTTGAAGATTCCGCGTTGTCTCTGTTAAGACCATAATTATTCTTAGCTCGGTCACTCAAGAATCCTTTGAGGTGACCATTCTTCAATAGTGTTGCCACCTCTTTCCGGAGGTGTCGGCAGTCCCCTGTTCGGTGTCCGTTCATCCCATGGTATTCACACCATAAGTTGTGATCCCTCTGGCTGGAATCAGATCTCATAGGTCTCGGGAATCGTGCTTCTTTAATATTTCTCATGGCTGGCACCAAATACACTATACTGACGTTGAAGTTATATTCCGATAACTTGGGGTAAGAAGGATCCCGATACCCCGACTTCTCTTTATCTTGAAGCGATCTATAGTTTCAACCACGAACGGTCCCTCTATTAACGATGAACTTGTTTGCTGCCCGAACGTTTCTGCCATAGCCTTCGGGCTGCTCGTAAGGCAAAAACCGGCCCCTCAAAGTCTGTATGTTCGCGTCATAGTGTTCCTTTAATTTTTCTCTGCTCTTCTCCCGTCCCTTGGCCGATGATGTAGAACCGACCTGGTCATCTTTGATCCTTATCTTTGACTCGTACCGGTTGTGGACATCTGCCCTAGTTGTTGATTAAAACTCAAGCAGACTCTCCTTCAGCTTCCGGGAAGTGTCTGAGCTTCTTGGATTCAATCCTTTGGTGAATGATTTAGCTACCCATTCATCTGGAACAGCCGGGAGCAACATTCATTTTTTATGGAATCGGATAACAAAGTCTCATAATAATTTGGATTTTCCTTGTGCGATCCTGAATATGTCGGCCTTCCGAGCTTGTACTTTTCTGGCCTCGACATGAACCTTCATGACAGAATCCGCTAGCATATCAAAGGAATCTATGGAATGCTCGAGTTTCTCCAAATTTCTTTAACAACACATATTCAATTTCGTGAGGAGCTAAATTATTTCCTTTTACCGTCGTTGTGTAGGTGGTAATATGCTCATGCGGGTCTGAAGTCCATCATACTATGGCATTTCAGGCATTTTGAACCGCTTTGTGATTAGTTCTGGCACCGCACTCGGCTTATACGGCAATTGAGTATACTTTTTCGAGTCCGGGCCTTTCAATACTGGTGGTGCACTTGGGATCTAGTCCATGTGGGCGTTTACTTCCCTCAAAAATCGTAAAAGTTCATTCTTGAATGGGTCGATCTCGTTGTTGAGACCGGGTCCGTTCCCCCCAGCCCCGTCGGAGCCAACTTTACCCACGGGAGTTTTGTTGTCGACTCTCTGTGTTGTTTGGTTTGCTGGAACACCAGGAGGAATTGGATCTTGTCTGTTTTCATTATTCGAAGCCCCCAATAGTGCATGTTTCAGCTCTGTCACAACCTTATCTTACCGCGTGAGATGGCCTAGAATGATCGTCTGTTGCTCTTGCAGGACCCTCACTGCATTCACGACATGCTCCTCATCAGCATCATCGGGAGTTATCTTCCGAACCTGTCGAGTTTTCTGCCTGTCATGCACCGACGTGACATCATTTCCCCCATTGCGGGTGTCACTGATTGAATCCTCGAAATGAGTCTGATCCCCTCGAATTTCGGGGTTGTACGTGTTGTTAACAGTGTTATCTCCATTTTTTGTGATTTTTTCTAAGACAAAATAATCAAATCACGTTAGCAAAAAAAGTAAGGATCAATTTAATTGAATGGCTGTCAAGGCCCCACGGTGGGCGCCAAACTGTTACCCGTAAAATGGTACAGTTGAATTTATACGTGATTTTTAGACAAGTAAACTAATTTGATCCTGAAATAATGCGATAATTGAAGAAATGTACAATACTTAGCCTTAAAATATAGATGAAAGAGCAGAGATGATAGTTCCGAAAACAAGGTTTTCGGGTACAACAATGATGAGATCAAAAAGCGAAAAAGTAAAATTATATTAAGCTTTGTATAGAATGCAGTGTAAGTTTAGCCAGAAAACCCGTATCCTCTACAATGATAATTGGGCTCACTATTTATAGCTGTGTCTAGGGAAGGAGGTCCTAGGATCGTGCCCTCCTTTAATGTCGATTATGAGGATCATTGATGAAGATGTAACGGTGAATATAAATGCCAAATTCTCTGTAACGGACTGTCGCTCTTAATGCTGCAGAATATTCCTTATTAAATACTACCAGGCGCAGAGCATTTAATACACCTTTATGAACGTTATCCCTTCCGGTGACAAGCAGAATGGATGTGTTCGGTCTGCGGCCATTCCCGTCTAGGGTGTCACGTGTCTTTCCTTTAGATGACCACGTGTCATATCATATTTCATCCTATACAATACCCATAAGCAATATCCCGAACATAAAATTTTTTGTTTCAAGTCTCAAGGGGGGATCATCTCCGATATAGCATTGTTATGTGAGACTATGTATAAGAACCTTGATTTTATCAACGAAACTATTATGGGCGTCCAACTATTAATTAATTAGTGGGTTTGGATTTTTCAATACAAACTAAATATTAGATTAAAAGAATGTAATATAAGTGAATCTTATTGTTGATAGCTCTCTTAGCTTACAAGCCTTACATGTACTACAGGTGACAGCTATTAGATTGTTTTGTGACAATCAAGTTGCCTCACACATGGTATGCACCTACATGTATTAAAATCAATTTTTTTTTAGGTGAACGCATAACCTCAGAAGATTTAGTCACTTGTGTTTTTAGTAAACATCATCAGTTGGCTGCTTTTTAACAAAGTCAATGGAGTTTAAGAATTTCATAGTCTACTGGGCAAATTAGGCATGTGCAACCCGCACACTATCGTAAGAGTTAGAGCAGGACCCAATATTTAGAATAGGACACAATTGTGTTAGGTTCGAAAAAATCAAGTGTCATGCGAAAGCTAGTAAAGCAAACATTCAACGATGATAATTCAGAAAACATAAAATAAATATACCAAAAGAGACACAAACATTTAACGTGGTTCGGTCAATTGACCTATGTCCACAGGCGGAGATGAGCAATCCACTATATAAAAGAGAGTACAAAATATCAAAAGAACAAACTCATGAAGAGGCATGCACAAGTGACACATTAACACTTGTCCTGTAAATTTCTCCCTCCTAAACAAGACTCTCAAACCCCTTATGGCTCCATTGTGGATGCTACTGAATGAGAAGGAAGGATCCTCAATTTATAGAAGTCCGAATATTTTCCTACAAGAAAAGGGACTAGCCAAATATGAGAAATTTATCATTTTCTTTTACAAGAAGGAAAACTCAAATTGAAAGGGCAACATATTTATCATAATTGAGTTTTTCTTCTTATAAAAGAAAATTAAAAATCTTCCATATTTGGCTAGTCCCTTTTCTTGTAGGAAAAGGTTTGGACTTCTATAAATCTAGGATCATTCCTTTCCCATTCAGTATCATCCACATTGCAGCCATAAGGGATTTGAGAGTCTTGTTTAGGGGAAGAACTTTACGGGACAAATGTTAGTGTGTCACTTGTGTTTGCCTCTTCGTGAGATTGTTCTCTCAATATTTTGTACTCTTTTTTATATAGTGGATTGCTCATCTCCACCTGTAGACATAGATCAATTTACCGAACCATGTTAAATATTTGTGTGATCTTTTGGTATATTTCTCTTATGTTTTCTGATTTATCGTCGTTGAAGGTTTGCTTTATTAACTTTCGCATGACACTTGATCTTTTCGAACCTAACAAGCGGGTTTTACGGAATAGAGGTGAATATGAGAAAGATGGTATATTTAAGTGGAAGTAATTATAATGTTTGAAGAAGTAAAATGAAAGACTTGTTGTTCGTGAAGAAGATACATCTACCCATCTTTGCAGCTCATAAACCCGAGAGTATATCGGATGAAGATTGGGATTTCGACCACCAGCAAGTAGGTGGATATATACGACAATGGGTTGAAGATAATATTCGCAACAATATTGTGAATGATACACATGCGAGGTCATTATGGAAAAAGTTAGAGACTCTTTATGCTTCAAAGACTGGAAACAACAAGTTGTTCCTGCTAAAGCAATTGATGACCTTTAAATACAAGGAGGGCAACCCTATACTTGATCACATAAATAATTTTCAGGGCGTCCTTGATCATCTGCCTGGAATGGGAGTTACTTTTGACGATGAGATACATGGACTTTGGCTTCTTAATACTCTACCTGATTCTTGGAAAACTCTTCGTATTTCTTTGACAAATTCAGCTCTTGGTGGTAAGGTGACCATGGAATATGCTAAGAGTGGTGTGTTAAAGGAGGAAGTAAGGGGAACATCTCAGGGTTCTTCCTCACAAGCAGATGTTTTGATTACAGAAGACCGGGGGAAAGATATTACAAGAGGTTCGAGGAGCATATGTAAAAGTAGAAGAAAGTCAAGGTCCAAATACTATAATATTACGTGCAACCCCTGTGGCAAGAAAGGGCATATCAAAAGATTCTACCACAAGTTGAAGCAAGACATTAAGAAGGGAAGAAAGTTAAAAATAACGAGAACAATGTTGTTGCTATTGTTTGAAATGGCCTTCTTTTTGCTTATGATGAAAACGTCATCAATTTGGTATCCCATGAGACGAGCTGGATAGTAGATTCTCGAGCTACTTCACATGTCACACCAAGAAAAGACTTTTTTCTCATCTTATGCTCCTGTTGATTCTGGAGTGTTAAAGATGGGTAATGCCAATGAAGTTAAGGTGTTTGGTATTGGCACAGTTTGTTTGAAAACTAATAATGGTTCAACGTTAGTTCTTCAAAATGTCGAGCATGCTCCAGATTTGCCTTTCAATTTGATCTCCGCAGGAAGATTAGACGATGAAGGTTACCATAATGCCCTTTTTAATGGCCAATAAAAGATCACCAAGGGTTCATTAGTAGTGGCTCGAGGAGTCAAGTCTTCTCAATTATATGTGACACGTGGCTCTATTCTTAAGGACTCCATAAATCTAGTGGAAAGTGATACTTTATCAGAATTGTGGCACAGAAGAGTGAGTCATATGAGTGAGAGGAGGATTACGTGTTTGGCTAAGAAAAGTTTGCCTTTTGGAGTGAAACAAGCAAACTGAAAAAGTATATCCATTGTTTAGCTGGAAAATAGAAACGAGTCTCCTTTCATAGCCATCCTCCTTCAAGAAAGCCCGAATTATTGGAGCTAGTACACTCTGATTTGTGTGGTCCCTTTAAAGTAAAGTTAAAAGGTGGTGCACTTTACTTTGTGATCTTCATTGGTGATCATTCTCGTAAGCTCTGGGTGTATCCTTTACAATCTAAAGATCAAGCATTTGGCGTGTTTAAAGAATTTTAGGCCTTAGTTGAGAGATCGACAGGGAAGAAATTAAAATGTATTCGAAGTGACAATGATGGTGAATATTGTGGTCCCTTTGTTAACTATTGCATGGAACAAGGAATTCGTCATCAGAAAACTCTGCCCAAGATGCCTCAATTAAATGGTTTGGCAGATAAGATGAATAGAACTCTAGTAGAGAGAGTTAGATGCTTGCTTTAATAGGATAAACTTTCAAATACATTTTAGGTGGAAGAACTTAATACTGTTGCTTATGTTATTAGTTTATCTCTTGTTGTTGCTTTGGATAGTGATGTCCTAAACAGATTTTGGTTTTCCAAAGATATTTTTTATGATCACCTGAGAGTTTTTGGGCGTAAAGCTTGTGTGCATGTTCCTAAAGATGAGAATCGAAATTGGATGTCAAAACTAAGCAATGCATCTTTATCGGTTATGGTCAAGATGAGTTTGGGTATCATTTTTATGATCCAGTTGACAATAAACTTATTAGAAATTATGATGCAATATTCTTTGAATACCAGACTATTGAAGATATTGACAAAGTTGAGAAGATAGATTCTCATAATAATGAGAGCTTAGTTGATATTGATCTAGTTTCTATTGCTAAGGCACCTATTGCACATGAAAGAACCCAAGACAATATTGAAGATAGTGATCAAGATCAAAATGATCACCATGGTGTAGATGTTATGGATGCTCTAGTTGATGAAGTTGTGTTTGATCAACAACCAATTCATGCTCAGGTAACTACTTCGAATGCTTCTGAAACCTCTCTTAGAAGATCTACAAGGGAGAATCAAATATCCATGAGCTATCCTCCTAGTGAGTATGTACTTTTGACTAACATGGGAGAACCTGAGAATTATGATGAAACCATGCAAGATACTCACAAAAATCAGTGGATAGAAGCTATGGAAGATGATATGAAGTCACTCCATGAGAATGACAAATATGAGTTAGTGAAATTGTCGAAAGGTAACATAGCTTTATCAAACAAATGGATATTCAAAGTAAAGCAAGATCAACATACCTCTGCGCCTAGGTACAAAGCGAGGTTAGCTGTTAAAGGTTTTGGCCAGAAAAAGAGAGTTGACTTTGATGAAATTTTCTCCCCTGTTGTGAAGATGTCTTCTATTCGTGTGGTTCTAGGCTTAGCCGCGAGTCTAGATTTAGAGGTTGAACAGACGGATGTCAAGACTGCTTTTCTTCATGTTGATTTAGATGAGGATATTTATATGAAGCAACCTAAGGGTTCTGTAATTAAGGAAAACGAAAACTATGTCTGTAAATTTAAAAAGAGCCTATATGGATTGAAACAAACTCCAAGGCAATGGTATTTGAAGTTTGAATCTGTCATAGAAAAACAAGGGTACAAGAAAACGTCTTCATACCACTTTGTATTCTTCCAGAAGTTTTCTGATGATTTTATTATCTTATTGCTTTATATAGATGATATGCTTATTATTGGCAAGAATAAATCTAGAATTGCAGTCCTTAACAAGCAGTTGATCAAATCGTTTGCCATGAAGGACTTGGGTCAGCAAAGAAAATCTTGGACATTCAAATCTACCAACACAGAGATAGAAATGAGTTATTTTTGCCCCAAAAGCAATACATTGAGAAGGTACTCAAGATGTTCAATATGATAGATGTAAAAGTGGTTAGTACTCCTCTTGCTAAACACTTTAAACTGAGTATTAGTTAGAGTACATGTACTGATGAAGAGAAAAAGGAGATGTCTTGTATTCCTTACTCTTCTGCCGTTGGTAGCTTGATGTATGCTATGGTTTGCACTAGACCAGATATTGCACATACCATTGGTATTATTAGTCGATTCTTTTCTAATCCTGGAAAGGACTATTAGGATGCGGTAAAATAAATATTAAGGTATCTGAAAGGTACTGCAGATTTGAAGTTGTGCTTTGGCAGTGCCAAGCCTGAACTTGTTTGTTACACAGACTCTAATTTAGGAGGCAATCTTGATAATTCAAGATCCACTTCGAGTTATTTGATCACTTTTGTAGGAGGGGCTGTTTCTTGGTAATCTAAACTATAGAAGTGCATAGCTCTATCCACCACAAAAGCCAAATATATTGCTGTCACAAAAGGAACCAAAGAACTATTATGGATGAAGGAGTTTATTAATGATCTTGGCTTTGAGCAACTAAGGTACTTCTTTTTTTGTGATAATCAGAGTACTATCTGTCTTTCCAAGCACTCTACTTTTTATTTTAAGAAAAAATATACAAATAAAAAGTAGCATTGGATAAGAATGGCCGTGGAAGAGAAATTATTTGAGCTTGATGTATGCTCAAATAGAAAGCACTCTAATTATTTGGTAGCTTGATGTATTCTATGGTTTGCACTAGACCAGATACTGCACATATCATTGGTATTGTTAGTCGATTCTTTTCTAATCCTGGAAAGGAACATTAAGATGCGGTAAAATAGATATTAAGGTATCTGAAAGGTACTATAGATTTGAAGTTGTGTTTTGGCAGTGGCAAGCCTGAACTTGTTTGTTACACAGACTCTAATTTAGGAGGCAATCTTGATAATTCAAGATCCACTTTGAGTTATTTGATCACTTTTGTAGGAGGGGTTGTTTCTTAGCAATCTAAACTACAGAAGTGCATAGCTCTATCCACCACAAAAGCCGAATATATTGCTGTCACAAAAGAAGCCAAAGAACTATTATGGATGAAGGAGTTTATTAATGATCTTGGCTTTGAGCAACTAAGGTACTTCTTATTTTGTGATAATCAGAGTGCTATCTATCTTACCAAGCACTCTACTTTTCATTTTAAGACAAAATATACAAATAGAAAGTAGCATTGGATAAGAATGGCCGTGGAAGAGGAATTATTTGAGCTTGATGTATGCTCAAATAGAAAACACTCTAATTATTTGGTAACTTGATGTATGCTATGGTTTGCACTAGACCAGATATTGCACATACCATTGGTATTGTTAGTCGATTCTTTTCTAATCCTGGAAAGGAATATTAGGATGCGGTAAAATGGATATTAAGGTATCTGAAAGGTACTGCAGATTTGAAGCTGTGCTTTGGCAGTGGCAAGCCTGAACTTGTTTGTTACACAAACTCTAATTTAGGAGGCAATCTTGATACAAGATCCAGTTCGAGTTATTTGATCACTTTTGTAGGAGGGGATGTTTCTTGGCAATCTAAACTACAGAAGTGCATAGCTCTATCCACCACAAAAGCCGAATATATTGCTGTCACAAAAGAAGCCAAAGAACTATTATGGATGAAGGAGTTTATTAATGATATTGGCTTTGAGCAACTAAGGTACTTCTTATTTTGTGATAATCAGAGTGCTATCTGTCTCACCAAACACTCTACTTTTCATTCTAAGACAAAATATACAAATAAAAAGTAGCATTGGATAAGAATGGTCGTGGAAGAGAAATTATTTGAGGTTGAGAAGATCCACAGTAATGAAAATCCTTAAGATATGTTGACAAAAGCGGTGGTTGCAGATAAGCATGCGTTTTGCATAAAATTGGCAGGCATGAAGCCTGTCAATAGTTCCTATACTTGAAGACATATTTGCCCCTTTGGCTGGAGGGGGAGTTTGTTGGGCCCATCCCATGTTATCCAGCCAAAGATCCAATGGTCTAATCCTATTCTCTTTTGGTTTTTATTTTTATTCGAAATTGGATTCTGTTCTTATTCCTATTTAGAGTTGGTTTTGGCTTTAAGAGAAAGTACCACTCATTATCAATAAATAGGACAACCTTGGAGAATTGTTCTATGCTCATTGGTATAAGTCTTTGAAGGACTTTATCACATAAGAGTGGTTTTTGAGAGAGTTTTCATCAAGAGAGAAGAGAGAAGAAAAAGTCTTTGTTTTGTTACAGATTGTTGTTCCGACCATCCAACTTCAAATCACATTTTTCGATTCGTTAACCGTTGGATAGGGCTGCAATTTTGACTGAGTGTTTGACATCTTAGTATTTGATTTGAATAGTGGAGATCGGATTTAAGGCTCATAGCATCAAATTTAGCCCCGAATAGCAGCTCCATTTTTGTGGCTTCTCCTCTTTTTTCAATTGATTTGTTATTGCTCTTGTTGCTATTATTGCTCCGTGTTTGGCACTTGTTATGTAGCCAATTAGGAGAACTTTTGTAACCCTATTATTGTTATAGTGGAATTTTTTGGATCTTTGTGATCCCGCGGTTTTTACCTTCGATTCAAAGGATTTTCCACGTTAAAATTTGGCGTTCTTTATCTTCTTTATTTTCAGGTTTGCCTCTTCTTCGACATAATAAATTGTTTTATAGTGATATTCGGTTAAAAATACATGTTTTAAGTATAATTACGCCTCATATCTTGTGTATATTTTGAGGTAGATTGCATTGTTCTGGAAGTATTTTTAGCTAAATACGTGGTTGTTAATGTATAGGAGTGATTTGGATGAAAGTAAAAGAAATTGGTGCAAGTTGGAGCTGAAAAAACCACAAAGAACAAAAGCTGAAGGACAGACGTCTCCAGGAGATCGCATTGCGTCCCTGCCTCACCTGCCAAGGGGTACTCTAGAAGTTGTGCAAAACAGTGAATTATGGGGAAAGCGATGACCGTCACGTGCTCTAGAAAATGAACTGAATGGCAGACGTCCACCATCGCTCGCATAGACGAGCTTCACGATTTTTCTGTTTGAATTTGGATTGCATTGGACGGCTTCCTACCCAACCAATAGCTAGGAAACATCTTTTGGATGGGATTATGCAACTTTATGGGGAAGAAACACACGAGGAGCAGAAGATAATGGAATCCGACGACGAGTTCACTTTTTTCTTTCTTTCATGTTCCTTTATGGATTTTAACTATTGTTTGAGATGAACGTTATGAATGGCTATGTTCTTTAGTTTTGGGTTGTGGTTGAACATCAATATTGACGTTTATTGATTATTATCACATTATATGAATTGTCGTTTAATTTGCGGTTGTTTCTTTAAATTTGTGCTTAATTTATGAATTGTTTCGCTACCAATTTACCTACTGTTAATTATGCTTGGAAAGATTGTGTTTAGGCTAGAGTAGAATTAAAGAGAGATTTTTTTTAAATTCGTATCTCGGAGAGGCATTGATATATCTTAAATAGGTGAGTAGTAATATATACATACCGATCAATTAGTAATATAAACCGGATTAACACTGCGGTGTTTAGGTTAGAGTGATATTTACTGGGAAAAATTTCACATAAAAATAACTAGGCTCCCTACTTTTTAATTTTATAGCCCAAATTTTAATTTACAACCAACTAGCCCAAAAATGATAGGCTAAGATTCAACATCCAACTCCAATAGATTCTCAAAATTACTATTTAATTTTTCAAAAAGATTGCTCAAACTTTTAATTTAATTTTCGAATCAGTAACTGTGACTCAAATATTAGTTCAACAAACCAAATCCATTTGGGTGGTGAAAATTAGATTTTTAAGATAATCCATCATTGTTGAATACGCTTAAATAATTGGGTTTAAATTTTGAGTATGTTTTTTTTTTTAAAAATTTGGAGTGGATATTGTTCAAACTTATTAAAAATAGTATAATGAGGTTGTATACAAAATTTGAAGTCATTTAATCAAGATTTGGACCGATCCACCATTGATGAACAAGCTTAAATATGTGGGTTTAAATTTTGAATTTGATTTTGTGAGAAACTTGGAGTGAGTATTATTTGAACTTGTTAGAAATAGTATAAGGAGGTTGTATATAAAATTTGAAGTCATTTAATAGAGATTTGGATTGGTTTTGAACAAGAATTGCAACTGAAAATCATGGAAAAAGTTCGTCTATAGACGCTTGTATAAAGGTGTATAAAAGTATATAAGATGTGTTTATACACTCATATACACTATTATACAAGATTATACATAATTATACAAAAAACTGATTTCGTCTTCTTGCTTGCGTCTTTTTTGAAATTTAACTCAAACCTTGCTCAAATCACTTCAAATTTAAATTTTGAAATCATTTTGATATTTGTAATCAATTGGAACAACACCCAATCCAAAAAACTAATAAACTCAAAAAATCTTATTTTCGAAGCGAAGCTTTGAATGGCCTTCAATGGTACACTTCTACTCTTCAATTTTCTTACATTGCAACCATGTGACACAGAGGGAGAAGCAGTAATGGCGGACGACCCCTTGAAGCATATGTAGAAGATGTGAGAAGAAGAGAGAGAGAAAGCCAAATAAAATTAAAAACAAAAAACTAAATTATCGTTACTAATTTACTATGGGCTAATGGGTGTAAAGAAAATTTCAAAATATGTACAACCTGGGCCAGACCAGGTTAGGGTTCAAATATGGGTCATTTTCCGATAGGTTGTAGGCCCAAGTGATATCTGATATAATTTTGTCTATATACGGTGGGATTGGAGCATGTTAGTAATATATACAAAATGATCAATTAGCAACCATAAATAATTTAAATTAATAGCTATAAACATGACTCAATAAGATTGGTAACCTGACTGAAACCTTGATTCATCTCAATTGGTTAATACACATTTGCCTATATGAATCTTTTTTTTTTCAATCCTTTTAAATCTAATCACCAGCTGCTCCCAGGACAAGATCAAAATCATATATTCCCAGTCCGAATATTTACTTGGCTATTCTGTAAATAACGCTAATCCCAAGACTAATATTTACCTTTCTCCACATGTTTGACTATGCGCAACCGTTCATCCTTTATTGATTCGAATCCACTCTCATTCCCTCCTAATAGTCATCGCTTAGTATGCCGTGGAATGATCTGATCTTCAATCATTTCGAGATTAATCTTAAACCTCCTCTGTTTGGTTTTCATCCGAAGTTTAGGATTTTATGCAGCTGCAAATAATAAATCAAGTTGAATTGAGAATAGTAAGTTGTTGGAAATGAAAATAATGGAGGCGGATGAATTGTCGGTGGAAAAGTGTAGTAACTCTGAGAAACAGCTGATTGGCGGGTCGGATACCAAGAGAGCACTAGTTAGAGCGGGTGCTCGGATCCTATTTTACCCGACCTTATTTAAAACGTTTTCAGGAACAAAATTCAATCTGAGTTCAGATGGTGGGATCAAATTGATCAGGTGTGCTTTGTAACCCTTGGTAAAAATTATTCTTATTTTTGTTGGTTGACTTTTTATAAACTTTGGCAATTCCAACACTTTCTGCTTTGTTGTACAAGAGTGTAGTTCCTTCGTGATTTTGGTTTTTGATTCATCAGTTTCTTCTGCTGGGAGAGGTTCCATTTCCATATGTTGTTCCTCGATTAAAGCAGCTTGGAGTTGGTGGAGTATTTACGCTGAATGAGCCTTATGAAACTTTGGTACCATCTATATGGGTCAGAATCCGTTTTTAAAATATTCAATCCAAGATAGTATTAAGGGAAAGTTCACAAGTCGTCGTTTGTCGAAATGGCTCAAGGAGCAGCGAAATTTGTGGTCGAAGAGTCAACGAGAGTCGTAATCGAGGTGTCAACAAGGGTTGAGGCCGAGGTCGAGTACCGTTGACAGAGTTGTAACGGCTAGTTTTCAAGATAGGATATTAAAGAGAATATTCTAGTAGATATTCTCTGCACTTGTACTATTAGGGTTTCTTAGGAACATGTTCCCTATAAATAGAAAAAGAGAGAATGATAGGGGACATGTGATATTCATTTGTAAATAACACACTTTGACTTAAGAATCGGATCTCACTTGCTAAGATACAAATATCATCTTTTCACTGAGATTCTTGTCTATATTTATCCGAGAATAACTCAAATATTCAAGGGATTGTCTATCATTCATCATTGTCAGAAAGAACATCCACTTATTCCATCCTTTCTTGGGTGGACCATTCCTTCTATTTACTTAAATGTCATTTATTGATGTTCATTATCATTGAATGCTACATTATTACTTTCGATTTCTAGAATATTTATTGTATGCTATTGCCATTGTCCGACCAGATCTATGTAATATTTGTTGCTTCTTTAAGAACTCCATTTAGGGATATTATTGTTAGCTAAGATTAATCCTTATTCATACTAATTTAATTATTTGAACAAAGATCTATACTTTTTGGTCAAACACTTTGGCGTTGTCTGTGGGGAATTCTTAGTTAAAATTTTAATTTTCTCTAGATCTACAAGTAACGTAGGTCACTAACGTCACAAAAATCTCAAGATCTCCTTTCTTTGTATTTACAAAACCCTACATGGCAAGTAACCAAGAGGAACAGACGGGAATAAAAGGTGGCTTCCCAACCAACCTCTTAAATTTCATCAATGAAAGTTATGAAACGGTAGGTGAGGACACGACCCCCAGCGCATCCTCTAGGCGAGAGAGATCACTTCCCCTACACTGCAGCATAACAAAACCCAGCGGTAAAGGGGCCTCCACGTCTACAGAGGAAGGGACGCCCCCAGCTGTGAAGAAACTCCTCGAGGCATGGCTAACCGACAAGCTAGCAAGCTTCCTCAACAAACCCACCCCAGGTGTGGCTGCAAAAACCGCAAGGGCTTGCATGATACAACAAACAGACGAGCAGTGCAACCAACCCTTCCCACCAATGACAGGTATAAGTCACAATGTCATTGATAGTGCAGGTAAAAATGCCCTCGCTGCCATTCTAAAAATGATGGAAGAAAGGGAGAATGAAATAAGGTGCTCCGAGATCAGATAAAATAACACCAAGAACGGGTTGACAAGATACCGGGCGCTCCCAAGTTGCTGCCTAAAAGGGATAAAGCGATGATTCAGCCCCACATGCCATACCAAAGACCTTCAAAATGACGTCCTACCTCAGCATATACGACGACACGACCGATCCTGAAGATCATGGGACCTACTACGTCCTCGCCGTGAAAGGCAACGATCTCGCTAATGAACAAGTGTCCTCTATTTTTCTAAAGAAGTTTAGCAAGACCCTCACATGAGGGACATTAATATGGTGATCGCAACTACCATCACACTCCATAGAAACTTTCGAAGAAATGGCTGATAAGTTCGTAACCGCCCATACCGTAGCCAAGAAGGCTGTGGCGAGAGTAAACGACATATTTGCTATTAAGAAATCCCTAGGAGAGGGACTAAGGGACTTCCTCGCTCGGTTCAACAGAGTAAGGATGACTCTGCCAAACGTATCCGAAGAGATGGAGGTCGCAACTTATTAGAACAGGTTGAATCGAGAGGGTTCAAGAGCAACTAGAAAACTGTTGAGTCAATTGATGAAGTATCCTCCAACCACTTGGGATGAAATTCACAATGCTTACTGTGCCGAGGTCCGAGCAGACGAGGACGATCTCAAAGGACCAACTCACCGGCTAACCTCGGCACAAGTCGAATCCAGAAAATAACGAAGAGACAGTAGCAGAAAAGAGCACCCGATTCCATGACCTACCGGATAACAGCACCAACCATATGTTGGGCGGCCGTTGCACCCTCCAACCGCTATGAAGAAGGCCCGTCCAGACCAAGGTGAAGTTGGTATGCCTCTTTTATTATCTGCTCACAATTTTTGTGTATCGCCTACAGAAATAGTATATGCCCTTGAGAAACTGAAGTTGCCGCCAAAGATGAGATCAAACCCGAACACCACAAAATAGAAGATTGCACTGCCCTCATACAGGAAGACATAAATATGTTACGGCAAGGGCACCTCAATGAACTGTTAAGCGACAAGGGGAGGACCAACTTTGCCAAAAGACGTGAACATCATGGCCCGCTAAAGCCACCATCACCAGCTAGTACCATCAATAGGATCATCGGTGACGGTGACAATGCCTCTTTCAATGGCGTGAAGTTTACCACCACTCACAAACTCAAGAGATCGATCACCCGCGAACGGTATGACAGATTCAAAGAGAGTATCATCTTCGACGAGTCAGATGCTGACGGTTTGACTTTCCCTAATTTTAGATATTGATGTCAAACGCATCTTAGATACTGATGTCAAACGCATCATGGTAGACGATGGAAGCGGTGCATGTATTATCCATCCCCGAGTCCTTACCCAAATGAGGCTCGAGTATAAGATAGTGTCGCACTGCATCACACTAACTGGTTTTAATAATGCAGTTGAATGAACATCCAAGAAAGTTACACTCCCTGTTTTGGCCGGCGGCGTAACTCTAGAGACAACATTCCACATCATGGACCTGGCCACCGTGTACAATGCCATAGTAAGTTGTAACGACCCGACCTATCATTTTAAGAATTTGTGTCCCGTTTGGCGGCTTAAGGTTTCGAGAAGAATCGTATTATGTGTTATGACTTGCGTGTGTGGTCAAGTTCGGATTTTGGATAATTCGGGATCAATTTGGAAGAAGGATTCTTGTTTTAGAAGCTTAAGCGGTAAGAGTTGACCGGAATTTGGCTTTTGTATAGACAACTCTAAAATGATATTTTGATGATTCCAATAACTTTTTATGGTGATTTTGGACTTAGGCGTGCATCCGGATTTGGATTTGGAGGTCTATAGGATAATTTGATGTATTTTGGCGAAAATTGAAAAGTTGAAGTTTTGAAAGGTCAAGTGACCGGGAGTTGACTTTGTTGATATCGGGCTCGGATTGTGATTTCGAGAATTGTATTAGATCTGTTATGTCATTTGGGACTTGCATGCAAAATTCGACGTCATTCCGGGTTGATTTGATATGTTCGGCACAAGTTTTGGAAGTTGGAGGATTTGAAAGTTCATAAGTTTGATTCGAGGTGCGATTCGTAGTTTCGACGTTGTTTGATATGATTTGAGTCTTCGAGTAAGTTTGTATTATATTTTAGGACTTGTTGGTATGCTGGGGTGGGGTCCCAGGTGAGTTTTGAACAAGTTTGGGCATTTTGGCACTTTCATGATGTTCTGGAGCAATTGAAGTGCGGAGGGCACATTTTTGGAGTGTTGAGTCAAAGCCCATATGCCGCCGCAGTGGAGAAAGGTGCGGACCGCAGCAGGGGAAACCTGCAGGTTTGATAGTCTGACTTCAAAATCTTATATTATTTAATCTATAAAGAATTTGGAGATGATCCAAAACTAAAAGTTGTAGCCCTTTGAGTCTAGTTTTCAGAAAATAAAATCATTCATCATTTGGACATTTGTACATAAAGTTATGGTCAATTTACTGAAGTTTGGAAGAGTGCGGCCGCACAATTTGGATCGCGGCCGCGGAACTTGGAAGTGCGGACCTCACAAAAAATGTGCGGTCATCACTTTGGGAGATCAGATGTGATACCATATAAATGAGGGTTTCATCTCATTTTTATTTTTGGACCTAGAGAGCTCGGTTTGTGGCGATGTTTCGTGGGGTTTTCAAGAAAATCATCCGGGTAAGTGATTCTAACTCGATTTTGGCTATATTACATGAATCCATTGTTACTTTCATCATTTAATTAGTGATTTGAGTTGGAAATTTGGGGGAAAATTGTGAAAACTTCTTAGACTAAATTTTGCGGATTTGAAAAGCGATTTGAGGTCGAATTTGAGTAATTCTTGTATGGTTGGACTCGTTATTGTAACGACCCGGCCGGTCGTTTTGATAATTAGAGCCACGATCCCCTAATATATGTTTTCCCACATTTTTTTCTGCTTTTGGGATTTTCCGGAGTGATTGGTTATGGAATTCGGGGAGTTTTGGGACACTTAGTCCCTAGTTGTGAGTTTAAGCCTTAGAAATTGGACCGTAGTCGAACTGTGTGAAGACGGATACGAAATAGAATTTCGTTGACTCCGTTAGCTCCGTTGAGTGATTTTGAGTTTAGGAGCGCGTCCGGAATGTGTTTTGGAGGTCTGTAGTAGATTTAGGCTTGAATTGGTGAAAGTTAGATTTTCGGCGATTTCGGCCGATAGTGGAATTTTTGATATCGAGTTAGGAATGGATTTCCGAAAGTTGCCTTGCATATTTATTTTGGGACTATGGACGTATTCCGGGAGATCCCCCAGCACTGCATCTTTACTTCTGGGATTACGGACATATTCCGGGAGATCCCTCTGTACTGTATAATTATTCGGAACTTCGGGACGGTATCCCGGGAGATTCCTCATTGTGTTTACCTTGTTCTGAGCTGAGGGCTCCCTTAACTGTTAAATTTTCGAGAATTGCTTTAACTTGTTACCGTAAATTTTACTTATATCTTTTACTGTTTAATTTATTATATTTACTCCGATAGGGCCTTGATCTGACCTCGTCACTACTCGATCGAGATTAGGCTTGGCACTTACTGGGTACCATTGTGGTGTACTCATATCCTTTCCTGCACATGTTTTCGTGTGCAGATTCAGGTACGAGCTATCAGCCTCGGGGTTAGTACGTGCTGCTGATTCTAGGAGACTTCAAGGTGCTTTTGCTTGCGTCCGTAGATCCTCGGAGTCCCCTTCTACTCCCTCGCCTAGAGACTTTTTTTATTATCTTCAAACTATTGTATAGAGCTACATAGATTATAGCAGCTTGTGACTTAGTGATATTTCGGGTCTTGGGAAATTATTTTGTATATGTCGAGTGGTACTACTTTTGGTTATTCACAATATGCTATTTATCTTTAAAATGTTGTGTTTTCTTTACATTTTTCGTAATATTAGGCTTACCTAGTCGTAAAGATTAGGTGCCGTCATGACACCTTACGGAGGGTTAATTTGGGTCGTGGCAGTTATCGAATGGGTGTTCGGATTTTTGTAATTTTGGTCGGGTTCTGAGGCACGAGCCCGGGGTTGACTCTTTGAGTTAACTTTTTAGTATTAATTAAAGATCAAAACTTTATTATCCGGATTTTTTCCTATGGTTTTTATTTATGATATTAAGTTGTTTTGGCTAGATTTGAGCCGTCCGGAGATTTGTTTCACACGAGGAGGTAATTTTAAAGTATCAGTCTAGCTTCTTTGAGGTAAGTATCTTATCTAACTTTGTGGGGGGGGAGGGACTACCCCTTAAGATTGAGTCATTTGTGTTAATTGTGTCATGTGAAGGCCGTGTACGTGGTGTGACGAGTACGTGCTCGGTCTTATTTATGGGAATTTGATTGTTTAGGACTCTTGTCACGAACCAAAATTCCACCATAGGTGTCGTGATGGCACTTAGTCTCTAAGACTAGGTAAGCCGATTACAATTACATTTCGAGCCATTTTTGTTTTTTTACATATAATGTAATACAAGTGTCAAAATCAGAAACGGAAACAAATATAACAACATCCCAAGACTGGTAATACCGAGTCACAAACTCTAACTGAATACTCTATACTGTTTGGTTAATAGTTAACAGTACAATAAAATGATAAGACTTCAAGAGACTACGACGACCAAGCAGCTCTACCTTGAATCCTTGCGATCAACACACTAACTCTTCCCGAGTCCGGTATCTCCAATACCTGGCTCTGCATAAAAATGTACAGAAGTGTAGTATGAGTACACCACAGTCGGTACCCAGTAAGTATCAAAACTAACCTCGATAGAGTAGTGACGAGGTTCAGTCAAGACACTCACTAGTCAAATAACCTGTGCAAAATAGCATTATATAATAGTACTGGAAAACAACTAGTAGTGATAGCAACAAAAATCAACTAGTGATATAAACAACAAGGCAACAAGAATACCATAATTATTGCTCAAACGAATAAGGAACACAAGTACAACCAATTAAACAAGTCCTTCATATATAAATCTTTCACATATAATTATTTCGAATGAATACTTTTTGAATATATTTCTTTCAAATAAATATCTTTCGAATATAAAATTCTTTCAAGTAAATATCTTTCAAATAAAAGTCACTTTGTGACACCTCATTTCATAATCATAAGACACGAGTCTCGGCCCACTTTCATATTGTCGTAACACGGGTCTCAGCCCACTTTCATATTTCCATGGCACCTCATGCCCATATTTCTATCATAACCGCACGGACAACTCACGTGCCAATAATATAATCATCATATTTTCCCAGCACCTCGTGCCCATATTTCATTTCACATTTGCACGGACAGTTCACGTGCCAATAACATAATCATTATATTTACCTGGCACCTCATGCCCATATTTCATATCACATCTGCATGGACAGTTCACATGCCAATAACATAATCCGCCCGGAAATAGCCACAGGCTCACAATCTCAACATAGATCAGACTATTATCAAGTTTACCAAAACAACAAGAGAAGTTGCACAAGATATAAAATAAACACAAGGAAAATCACAACATCACATGAAAGTTTCCAACGCAATAACCCCAAATCATCACATAAAAATTACCAACACAATAATTCCACATCGTCACATATCATCCCTTCCAATAGGCACCCTTATCTCTCCTATAACCACCCTTATCACTCCTATAATAGCCTCCTGTATCCCTCCGCCCTGACAATATCAATAGCCACCCTTATCGCTCCTATAGCCACCCTTATCGCTCCTATAATAGCCTCCTTTATCGCTCTGTTTAATAGCCTCCCTTATCACTCCGCCCAGACAATATTCCAACACACATAACAATAGTTTTATGCCCGCATAATGTCAACAATGGAATGTCACCCTTGTACGCTGCATAACAGTAACCCAAATCACACAACAATTCACACAAAATAGTATCACAATAAAACAACATCATCAACTCGAATTTACAAATTGCCCATAGGCCACAACCATTCCAAGGGTATAATAAAGTCAATTAATTTCACAACAGATAGTCCACGGCTCAACACAATGTATATAAAATCTCAAAAATAACCACAAGGATGGGAAAATATCTCATCACAGGACAACACCTTCTTTAATCCAGCTTTTTGATAAATATATAAACGCCTCAATTTAAACTTATTTAATTAATTATTTGCCGATGAAAAAACAATAATGTGATTATTTCCAAGAAATATCAAATCAACAACACATGGAATTCACATAAAAATCCAAGTGACAATAACACTAAATTATCATATAAAATACAAATTCGACAAATAAGGAATGAGGCATGACAAATCAAGGATTTACTAAGTTCCAACAATTTTCTAATTTAATACATAAGGGCGTCTACGAATTTCAACCGATATAATTTGAACATATAAACCAAGTACGTACTCATCACCTCATGTACATAGTTTTCAATTACACAATTTTCACATAAGACTCAATGCCTAAGGGGTAATTCCCCCACTCAAGGTTAGGCAAGATACTTACCTCGTTTCGCAACCAACTTCAACATTCCAATAAACCTTTGCCTCTCGAATTCGTGTCCGAAAGTTTCAAATCAAGTCACAAACAATTCAATATACTCAACACGAATCATAGGAATTAATTCCATATGAATTTGCTAAATTTCACAATATAAATCTGAAATTAACTCAAAAATCAACAGTGGGGCCCACGTATCGGAACTCGACAAAAGTTATAAAATATCAACGCCCATTCAACCACGAGTCCAACTATACAAAAATTATCAAATTCCGACATCGGATTGACCTTCAAATCTTCATTTTATATTTTTGGAAGACTTTATAAAAAAACTGATTTTTCTTCCATAAATTCACAGATTCATGATTTAAATGAGTATGAAATCAAATATAATCAATATAGGATAAGGAACACTTACCCCAATGTTTTTCCGTGAAAATTGCCCAAACATCGCTTAAACCGAGCTCCCCAAACTCAAAAATGAATAAAAATGGCAAAACTCCCCGTTTTATGGGGTTTTTACTGTTCAGGCGCCACAGGTGGCGTGGGGCGCAGCCTGTGGCGTTGTTCCCAGAACCTTTAAACATCCCAGCGCCAGGGCTAGCGCCCCACGCTACCCTGGGCGCTAACGGCGATAGAAAATCGTTTTCGACACGGAAATGGGCATAACTCTCTCATATGATGTCCGAATTCGACGATTCTTTTTGCTATGGCTCCAAAATTGCAATACGGATCTAATGCTTTAATCAAAATTGAATTTGGAGCTCATTTTATTAATATGATACCACGTATTCTTGGAGAATCGATGTCGAAATATTCTAGGTTTGATGCCGAAACATAGCAAATCAAGTCCGATTGACCAAACATTTTACACACAAGTCATAAATGACATAACAGACCTATCAAAATTTCCATAACTGGATTCTGACCCCGATATCAATAAAGTCGACTCCCGATCAAACTTCCAAAGCTTCCAACTTTCGCCATTTCCAAATTTTGCCATTTCAAGCCAAAATCAACTACAGACTTCCAAATAAATATCCGGACACACTCCTAAGTCCAAAATCACCATACGGAGATATTGGATTCATAAAAATTCTATTCCGGAGTCGTTTGCTCAAAAGTCGACTCTCTGGTCAACTCTTTTCTTTTAAGCTTCTTAAATAAGAATTGTTCTCCTAATTTGATCCCAAATCGTCCGAAAACCAAACTCAACCATACACGCAAGTCATAATACCTATTACGAAGTTGTTCGGGACCTTAAGTCATTGTACGGGGCGTAAATTCTTAAAACGACAAGTCGGGTCGTTACATTCTCCCCTCTTAAATATATGTTCGTCCTCGAACGTGCCAAGAATTATTCTGAGGATATTAAATTACTGAGTGGATTCTTACACACATAATTTGCGGGTAATTCTACATCACCGCAAATTTACCATTGATCCGACAACGCCATCTCAGTTGAAGATTACTTCTTTCATCCATACTTATAAACTTTAAAACCAATTTCTTACATTCCAAACATTTTCACAAGGCCTGATTTTCACACCAACACACAGTATTAGTCTCAACTGGCTATAGCAACTCGTGCCTACGCACACATCAACTTTCTTGATAGTGCTGAAGTACTTCGAAATTTTTCCGGGGTGTTATATTTCCCCCCACTTAGGATCATTCGTGACTCAGTATTATCAGTCTTGGGAGGTTGTTATATTTGTTTCCATTTCTAATTTCGACACTTGTATTACATTATATGTAAAACAAATGGCTCGAAATGTAATTGTAATCGGCTTACCTAGTCTTAGAGACTAAGTTCCATCACGACGCCTATAGCGGGATTTTGGGTAAATATTACAAGTTTATAGATATATTAAAAAATATGTTTGCCAATTACCAACATTTCTAGTTCAATTCTCCACATCAAACACCACCCACAACCTGTCTATGGAGCCTCTAAGTACAACAGAAGAGTAGTATGGAAGTGCTGGAAACAAGGCCCCGGCTACACCTCAAGACACAAAGTGTAACATCAGGTGACATCGGATCCGGAATAGAGTAGGGCTCACCAAAACCTGCTGAATAGGGAGTAACTGCTAACGAGGACCAAAGCTACCCGCTGCTGAATCACCTGCATCCATTGAAGATGCAGCGCCCCAGGCAAAAGGGACGTTAGTACATATGGAATAGTACTAGTATGTAAAGCTAATTGTCCTTTTTCAAAATAGAATGTCAATTTAAGAAAGGAAAAATCGTGGAAACAACAATCAATAATCAATGATATTCAAATGCCAATTTAAAACATAATAATTTCCAAAATATGAAGATAACATTGTGAAGTGATAATCAAAATATGATGATAATATTATTTTTGGTTGAGAGATATTTAGCATCGATATATGTTCACAACACCACATTTTACAATACTAATATTCACAATAACAATACCACCATTTATAGTACCAATATTCACAATAGCAATACCACCGTACATTTAGCATGGAGTCCGATCACGACCCGATCGTCTAGGCTATCACATTAGAGACATCAAACACAATCACTATCAATACCAATACCACCGTACTTTTAACACGGAGTCCGATCATGACCCGATCGTCTAGGCCATCTTATTTGAGACATCAACCACAATCACAATCTTTGTGAAAATATACCACCGTGAATCTAGCATGGAGTCTGATCATGACCCGATCGGTTAGGCTGTCTTATTTGAAGACATCAACCAAAATCACAATCAATTACAATTTCCAGCACAATCACCACCATGTGTGCGATATGGTGTCCGATCAAGACCCGATCGGCTAGGCTGTCTTATTTGAGACATCATCCTTTTCTATCATCAATCTCATCCCAAATAAGGGGAATAACTTTATGATATCAATATCATCCCCAATAAGGGGGAAAGCATTTTTTTTATTTGCATACAAAGAAAACATAAATACATATTTCATTTACCTCATGACCTTTCATACCGTATATAGCTTCATTAGTACTTTCAACAACTTTCAACGTCATTATTTCATTGGCTCTCTTGGCCATACATATGATTTTTCATTCATGGCACAATGGCCATATTTCATATTCAACACTTTCATGGATCATCATCATAAATATCAATACATAGAATATTCCGGAAATCACAACTTTAGGTTTATTAGTAATGAAGACTTTAAACACAATGGATTTCCTACCAAGAAATGGAGTAAAGTGATGGGCATTCGAAGCACAAGTTCAAATCATAAATAAGTAACACACCATTTATTCTTGAAATACTTTTTCCCAAAAAGGGCAATACACCATTTCAACTCATGAATATATAAGAGCACAAAACACATTGGAAATACTTACAAAGCATAGAATTAGTTAAAACAACCACATATTTTTGAAGTCGATTTTGGAAAAGTTGAATCAAATCTCATTTCATAATCTTTCTCACATCATCTTATTTCCATGGCACCATTGGCCACAAGTATAACTTTCACTCTTGGCCCGTTGGCCGCACTTTATACTCCCAATTCACTTATTTCACTTCCAACCATCTTTATAAATTATCAACAATAAGACATTTCCAATTATGACATTAGGTACACATATGAGCAATTAAGAGTCTTAAGCACATTGAAATTTTATCGCACATTTGGCATCATAACCTTTATTTGAAACACTACTCAAAGACATATCATTTTAATATACATATCATTCTTGAACACATTCTCAATGGATAACATAATGTGATAGGAACATTTGGAACACATTTTGAATACATAATTCTCGACACCTTGTTTATTCCGGACAATCGAATTTATAGGGAACAACTCGAAACATGAGAATAAGGAACTTGAGCCAACCATACTTGAGACATACGTGAACATGATGGAATTCATTTCTAAAAGAGAAAGTTTAGCCAACATATCTCAAATTCATCCCTTAATGATACTACAACGATCCACTACATTAAGCAACTTCAATCTATAATAACAACATTCAATGGAACCAATATTAATAGCAACTTCCATAGTTTAGGCCATTTAGGCATTTTATCAAACACCTAGTAGGCATGCATCTTTATATCTCTTAACCATAGAATTAGTTCATCCAACTACTACCATTTACCAAAAATTTATCCCATCATCATTCTTAAATAATTCATAACTTCCAACATCACATACATGACCATCCATCCACACCTAACCAACAAAATTTCATCAAATAATCACCTTTCAATCTCTACAATGGTTATGTATTTAAAATAGGAACTTATGGCTTCCAATCACCATACCATAAGTTCAAATACTTAATTCATACTCATATTCCCATAATATATCCATACATGTAAGTCTAAGGGTGTAGGATTACCTTTTGGAAGAAATCTTGCAAAACCCTCCTTTGAGTTCTTGAAAATATTTCTGGAAGATATATGTATCTTATAGAGGATTGAGTTAGTTTTAGGGTGGAATTGATGGAATGAAACACCAAATTAGTGGGGATTACTCACCTTGAAGATGGGGGAAGTTGGAGGTCTTGAGAGAGTGGAGGAAAACCCCAAAGTTCGGCCAAGAAAAATGGGGTAAAATGAACCCCAGAATGAGTATATAGCGTTTTTGGCGCCACAGTTAGCGTGAGGGCGCTGCCTGTGGCACTGGTTCTAGTACCTGAAATAAATCCCAGCACCAAGGATAGCGCCCCGCGCTACCTGGGCGGTGGCGATGGGAAATCGTTTCTATCTTGCCCAAAAATGGGCATAACTCTCTCATAGAATGTCCGAATTCGATGATTCTTTTTGCTATGGCTCTGTAATTTCAATACGGATCTAATGCTTCAATCAACACTGAATTTGGAACTCATTGTCTTAATATGATACCAATTATACTCGAAAAAATGATGTCGTTGAAACACTTTTGATGTCAAAATAATGCGGTTCCACCCCATATGTCTCCTTTGATACTCGAATACATTATTCCCGAATACCGTTGTCGAACATTAAAATATTAAATCATTAGAAAATTTTAACGGGGCCTTGCATTCTCCTCCGCTTAAGATCATTCGTCCTCGAATGAGGGTTAAAATACTCCATAGATACCCAGTGTGACTTAAATCCTCATCCACACAGCAATAGTTCCCAATTCTACTAACTCCATAAATTTCCAAAAATTTTGGCCGAGTTTTTCCTGTAACTGGGCCTATCCACCTGCCAGAGAATCACCAAAACCACTCCTAACAACACATCCCCAACTCGACAAAGTTTCACAATATATATATCAATAACACTAATCTCAGCATTACTTACACTACATTATCAAAATGATATTTGGACATGAACTGCAAATTTTAAATCATAACACCTAGAAAGTACCTTTCAAATCAAAACCAATTTCTATACAATCAAGCAAAAATATTTTCTTTTCACAATAATTTCGGCCTTCGAGTTGGCCTCTTCGATTCAAAGACTTTGCCATAATACATGACGGAGGCAATCTCAACTTCCGGACTTATCTAACAAGGATGGCAAATAGATACCCCTCATAATCCAATTATCCATTAACTTGATCTTCACTAGCTTTCACCGGAATGATAGACAGAGGATTTACAACTACCTCCTTAGACATAGACACATGAAACACCGGGTACACGGAGGACAATAATAGGGAAAAATCATAGTCATAGTATAGCCTATTCCGTTCAAGATTTCGTAAGGCCTAATGTGACTACACATACTTTATATTCCTTAACAATTCACCCAATATATTCATAGAAAAAATCTTGGAAATAACCCATTCACTTTCTTCAACTCTAAATCCCTATGCCGAACACCCAAACTAAACTTTTGGCGACGTCCAACAATTACTCTAAGGTGTGCTATCTTGAATATGACCATAAAACTTCCTATCCAATATATTTGATCACGGGATTATGATTCTTCTTTGACATGTTTGAACCTTTAACACGCATAGGTTACTATAAATAGGAACAACGAGGTCCGAGATTGTGCTGGAATTGTTTCAAGAATCCATCAATGTGCTGAGCAGGGCATTTCAGGAGGTTATATCCTAAGTTACATGAAGATTACTACCAATATTTCTGATATGCCTAATCATTGTGATAACATCATTGATTCGACAAATGATGCATAAAGTTGCCTAGTAGGCATTGATAATGTAGGGGCCATGTTCATGATTCTGAGATGTAACAGAAGTGAGTCATTTTAGATATGTGACATATGGGGGGCATAATCGGAAGGATAAAGACATTAGCGTCATTTATTCTTGGAAGGCTATGAGTAATGAAAAGGACAGCAACAATTGGTTCATTCCATATGTGCCTTGTTTGGCAATAGTAGGCCTCAAAGAGAAATAGCCAAGTATGTGACACCAGTCGTCTCCTAGAGTGTAGGGAAAACCAGTTTAACTTGAAATGAGAATACTTTGGAACCGCGAATATGATATGGGTTTCAAAATGCATGAAATTCCTTTTCGCTCTTAACATTAACTAACACAAGGAATCCATGTCACAAGCCCATGTGGATGAAAAACATGTTGAGCACTTGTGAGATTATTATCATTCTGACAGCTTAACCTTTTCTGATAGTTAATCCTATATGATAGGACTAGAGATACAACAAATTTGTCCTTTAAATCAATATGCTCATGATATGTCCCAAACTCTGAAAGTATCTAATTTCAACCCTTCACGAGTGAAACCACATAGCTAGGACATCCTAATATTGGGGTGAAATCATGTATTGATTAGAGAGAATGAACACTTTGCTATGAGCTAGACATGTTTCTACCATAATAACTCTCAAGCTGCAATATCAGGCCACATCATGGGCAACTACAATATTAGGAACAAAGTGAGTTAGTCACTGAGGCATGATCTAGGTGGACATGAAAGTCATACTAATATGGGTGAACATATAGATCTTCCTGTGATGAATTTAAGAAAATCTCAAATTTCCCAGAAACTTTATGCGGACAAGTGAGCCCTTACAATTGACAGGTACACATATGATTGGTGCTGAGATATGCTCTCATGTTACTAGACAGTGAAAAAGGATTCATGATAATTTTCACAAAGGAGTAAAGTGACTATTCCAACCATAGGAGCCATATACACCGGAGAGAGAAAGAGTGACTCAAGAAGGAACTCAACACTAGGTTGCTTTACATTGGATTTGATACCACATAGATAAACTTTATGATTGTGCATGCATTAGCACAAGTGAGCAGATACTATCTATTTGAATCAAAACGTTCTGTAAGAAATTCATCAGGTATAGTCCCTTGTTGAGAATTTAGGGAAGCAAGTGGGAAGTATTAATCCTAGAGTTATAACTCAATTTCAAGGACATAATTATAGATCATAAGTCCACAGGAGGTTGTAAATAAGAGAATTTGTGATAGAGTGGCTTCACGAATAATGTGTCTCATTCAGAAATTAAGTACATGCAATGTTTTGTGATTCAACGTTTTGGTTAAGACCATATTTATATAGGCCTATTCAATATGGATTTACATATACAACAAGGAAAATAATGCGGTGTTTATAAGGATGTACTAAGGAGTGACTTACTTGATGACTTTAGATTGACAGGGCAGTACCTTAATTGAGGCCCCTCTATTCCACATCCAAAACATACATTAGTGCCATAGTGACATACCCCCGAATAACATCTCATACACATCACACAACGAGGATGGGGTCCGCTAAACTGACTCGCCCCACTTACCTAATATTTACCCTTTTGCATACATCATAAGCATTCCCCTTAGTCTTTCTCCATGCTTTCATGGCGGGAGTAACAATCTCTACAACAGCTCGTTGCATGGATCTTTGGAATTGCCCAAATCTACCACCCCAAACACGCTTCTGAGCATACTCACAACATGACGCCAAATGTTTATTCCCGCATATCGGGCAGATCGGGATGGGTGTATCCAACCTAGGGAATTTGTTCTTCTTTTGCCCCCTCTTTCCACAACCATAACATATTTCAAGAATCATCCAACATAAACCTGAGTGGCTATTATTTCATATCAAACATTCCGGTTTATTGGTACCAACAACCCTATTTCATTTCTTAGGTTTTCTCACCACATGATCTAGTAGTGTGGTGACATTAATAGGAACAGGGACACTTCCCCTAGTAACTGGTTCTTTCATTTCCTCCTTGTTGCCTTGAACCCGTGGGTCACTCATATGAAAAATGAGATATGACGAGGGAATTAGCTTCCTATCTTGAGTTCTATCACACGATCTAGAGTATCAAAGAAGTGTGAATTTCCTAAAGGTCCAAGTAGCCTCCTCATTATAGATGTGGTCGACAACACACCGATAAGAAGTACTCTACTAGACACGGCTCCGAGAAATCCTTGGACCCTTTAAAACCTTAGGCTCTGATACCAAGTTTGTCACGCCCCAAACTCGGGGAGCGGTACCGACACTCAACCGAGTGAAACCGACCGAGAAAGCCTGTTAGATATCCTTCTACCCAAACTTATCCATGAAAAAAGAGGAGATGCACTCCATTAATCAAACACTGAAAATATTTCATTAACAACTCCCATTTCATTTCCATTAGTAGCTTCATTCATAATTTCCAAAATATTATAAGTTTATAGATATAATGAAAAACGTGTTTGCCAAATAGCAACATTTCTAGTTCAATTCCCAATATCATACACCACCCAAAACCTGTCTACGGAGCCTCTAAGTACAGCAGAAGAGTAGTATGGAAGTGCCGGCAACAAGGCCCCGGCTATACCTTAAAATATAAAGTGTAACAGCAAGTGACATCGGGCCCGGAATAGAGTAGGGCTCACCAAAACCTGCTGAATAAGGAGTAACTGCTAACGAGGGCCAAAGTTGCCCGCTGCTGAATCACCTTCATCCATTGAAGATGCAGCGCCCCGGCAAAAGGGACGTTAGTACATATGTAATAGTACTAGTATGCAAAGCTAACTGTCCACTTTCAAAATAGAATGCCAATATAAGAAAGGGAAAACCATAAAAACAGCAAGTCACAATCAAACATATCCAAATGTCCAGTTAAAACATAACAATTTTTAAAATACGAAAATAATATATATTTTTGGTTGGGAGATCTTTAGCACCGATATACCGCTGTTCATAATACAATCGTTCACAATACCAATACCACCACACTTTTAGCATGGAGTCGGATCACGGCCCGATCGACTAGGCCATCTCATCTGAGACATCAACCACAATAACAATTTCAATTATAATTTCTAGCACAATCACCACCATGTGTGCGGCATGGTGTCCAATCACAACCCGATCAGCTAGGCCATCTCACCACAATGCCGTATGGATCAACATCATCCTTTTCTATCAATCATCTTATCCCAATTAAGGGGAATAATTTTATCACATCAATCTCATACCAAAGAAGGGGAATAATCACAATCCACTCCTACACCAGCACGTGTAGTTTCGAGGTTAGGTTATTTCAACCTACCCTACCTCGGTGACTATCGTTACTCCCAAGAGCATTTTTGATTTGCATACAAATGAGACAACAATACAAATGCATTTACCTCATAACCTTTCACACCATATATAGCCTCATTGGAATTTTCATCCACTTACAGCGTCATTATTTCATTTTCTCTCTTGGCCATACATATGATTTTTCATTCATGGCACAATGGCCGTATTTTATATTCCACACTTTCATTTCTTTCCTTTCATAGATCATCATCATAAATATTAACAAATAGAATATTCTGTAAATCACAACTTTAGGCTCATTAGTAATGAAGACTTTAAACACAATGGATTTCCTTCCAAGAAATGGAGTAAAATAATTGGCAATCGAAGCACAAGTTCAAATCATAAACATGTAACACACAATTTATTCTTGATATACTCTACCCCAAAAGGGGCAATACACCATTTCAACTCATGAATATATAAGAGCTCAAAACATATTGGAAATACTTACAAAGCATAGCATTAGTAAAAACAACCACATATGGGCATCACTTGAGTTCATAAGCTTTTAGGCAATTCTATTTTCAAAGTCGATTTTGGAACAGTTGTATCAAATCTCATTTCATAATCTTTCTCACATAATCTTGTTTCCATGGCACCATTGGCCACAAGTATAACTTTCACTCTTGGCACGTTGGCCACACTTTATACTCCAAATTCACTTATTTCACTTCCAGCCATCTTTATAGATTATCAACAATAAGACATTTTCAATTAAGACTTTAGGTACACATATGAGCTATTAAGAGTTTTAAGCATATTGAGATTTTCTCACACAATTTGGCATCATAACCTTCATTTGAAACACTACTCAAAGACATAACATTTTAATACACATATCATTCTTGAACGTATTCCCAAAGGATAACATAATGTGATAGGAACATTCGGAACACGTTTAGAATTCATAATGCCCGATACCTTGCTTATTTGGGACAATCAAATTTATAGGGAACAACTCGAAACATGAGAATAAGGAACTTGCGCCAACCATACTTGAGACTTACGGGAACATGATGTAATTCATTTCTAAAAGAGAAAGTTTAGCCAACATACCTCAAATTCATCCCTTAATGATACTACTACGATCCACCACACAAAGAAACTTCAATCTACAATAACAACATCCAATGCAACCAATATTAGTAATAACTTCCACAGTTTAGGCCCTTTAGGCATTTTATCAAACACCTAGTACGCATGAATCTTTACATCTCTTACCCATAGAATTAGTTCATCCAACTACTACCATTTACCAATAATTTATCCCACCGTCATTCTTAAACAATTCATAACTTCCAACATCACATACATGACCATCCATTCACACCCAACCAACAAAATTCCATCAAATAATCACCTTTCAATCTCTACAATGGTTATGTATTTAAATTGGGAATTTATGGCTTCCAATCACCATAACATAAGTTACAATAATTAATTCATACACATATTCCCATAATATATCCATACATGTAAGTCTAAGGGTGTAGGATTACCTTTTGGAAGAAATCTTACAAAACTGATGGAGGATTGAGTTAGTTTTAGGGTGGAATTAATGGAATAAAATACCAAATTAGTAGGGATTACTCACCTTGAATATGGGGGAGTTGGAGGTATTGATATAGTGGAGGAAAACTATCACGACCCAAACCGATGGGCCGCGACGGGTACCCGGTACCTTACTTAACCGAGTACCAATATAACGTATCTTTTAGTATCACACTATCCTAGATAACTGAGCCGGAGAGGCTGACGTGAGATAGGTATAATACAACATGTAATACTAACTTATACATAAGACATACAGGCCTCTAAGACCAGAATAACCATTCGTACACTGAACATAGGCTGACAAGGCCATACAATCTTTTACGTACATGACATCTGTTACGTACATGACATCTGAAAATACATAATTGTCATAAAGGTCGGGACAGAGCCCTGCCATACCAAACAATACACATCTAAATCATACTGACTAAACAAGCAAATCTGGAGCAAATGGAATGCACCAATATCTTCCGCTGAGCTGATCGCCTACTTAGAGGACTCTTGACCTGTCTATCGAGACCTGCGGGCATAAAATACAGCATCCCCAGGCAAAGGGACGTTAGTACAAATAATGTATCGAGTACGT
Organism: Nicotiana tomentosiformis; assembly: GCF_000390325.3. Classification (NCBI taxonomy): domain Eukaryota; kingdom Viridiplantae; phylum Streptophyta; class Magnoliopsida; order Solanales; family Solanaceae; genus Nicotiana; species Nicotiana tomentosiformis. The sequence continues at coordinate 111,928,432 of NC_090819.1, read as the reverse complement.
AAGGAATGAAAATCAGTAAATAATAGACATGAGAGAAACATGGAGTAAAAGACTCAACATGTAAGTCTAAATAACTCTGTGAATCATTAATATTTATAATTCCATGCATATGCGTATAAATGTCATACCATGCATAGGTATATGCGTTCATAACATCATCAAGCCTCTTGTAACGACCCGACCAGTCGTTTTGAGCATTTACGCTCCTTTCAACTATTTGAAGTCTTGAATAACTTTCTACGAGGTATTATGACTTGTGTGAATTGTCGGATTTGGTTTTAAGGTATTTCGGAGTTAGCTTGGAAGGATGAATTTTCATGTTGGAAGCTTAGGTTGAAATAGTTGACGGATATTGACTTATGAGTAAACGACCTAGGAATTTAATTTTGATGATTCCAGTAGCTCTGTATGGTGATTTCGAACTTAGGAGCATGTCCGGAAAATTATTTGGAAGTCCGTAGTGGAATTAGGCTTGAAATGTCGAAAATTTAATTTTTGGAAAGTTTAATTGGGGGGTTGACTTTTTGATATCGAGGTCAAAATCTGATTCTGGAAATTTGAATAGCTTCGTTATGTCATTTATGACTTGTGTGCAAAATTTGAAGTCATTCCGGATTGATTTGATATGTTTCGGCACAAGATATAGAATTTTAAAGTTCAAAGTCCATAGATTTTGATTTGAGGTGCGGTTCATCGTTTTGATGTTGTTTGACATGATTTGAGGCCTCGAGTAGGTTCGTATTATGTTATGGGACTTGTTGGTATGTTCGGACGGGATCCCAAGGGGCTCAGATGAGTTTCGGATGGTTAACGGATCAAATTTGGACGTAAGGAAATACTGGGGCTGCTGCCTACTGGTGTGATTGCAGCTGCGAAGCTTTTGATCGCAAGTGCGAAGCCACATGTGTGCGAAATCAGTTTCAAAAGCGGCCAAGTATGGAACTGGGCAGTGCTCGCAGATGCGAGACCGCAGGTGCGGAGGTATTGGCGCAGATGCAGACTGGGGCTGGCGTGAGGCGACCGCAGGTGCGATGGGGAATGCGCATCTCCGAGCCTGCAGATGCGAGAAAGGCCCGCAGATGCGAGGTTTTAAAAGGCTGGTTATTTCCGTAGGCGCGCATTTTCGTCCGCAAAAGCATATGCGCAGGTGCGAGCCCAGGCACCGCAGGTGCGAAAATGCCTGGGCAATGTTAAAAACAAGGGTTCAAAGATGTTTTTCTCATTTTGGACATTCTGGAGCTACGTTTGGGCAATTTTGGAGAGGAAATTTTTCACACAACTTGTGATAAGTGTTCTTAACTCCCTTATGATTATATTCCATGATATAATCTTCAATTTTGGTGTAAGATTGTTGAATCTACAAGAGAAATAGAAGGAAATTTCTATAATGTCACAAAATGAATTTTTCAAGTTTGAATACTAATTTGGAGTCGGATTTGAGTGAAATTAGTATGGTTGAACTTGTAATTGGATGGGTTATCATATTTTGTAAGTTTCATCGGATTTCGAGACGTGGGCCCCACGGGTGATATTTGGGTCGTAATTTCGGATTTTATGGAAAATATTAGCATTTTGATGTGAAATTAATTCCTATAAATTGTGTGGACTGAATCAAATTAATTGTGGTAGATTCGAGCCATTCGGGAGTTGATACGCGCATAATGGGATTTCTGGAGCATTGTTTAGCTTGCTCGACATTGGATTCGGCTTGTTCGAGGTAAGTAACACTTCTAATCTTGGAGCTGAGGGTATGAACCCTAAATATATGTATTATGTGAATTATTGGGAAGTGACGCACATGCTAGGTGACGGGCGTGTGGGCGTGCACTATAGAAATTGTGACATAATTGTTTATGTGGAATTTTATAGTTAAATGATCTTGGCATTTTCCATGCGTTTTATGGGTTAAAGAAATTGAGCTGAAAAACATATTAAAAATTAGGTTGAGGCTATGTGCCAGTATTTTGGGACACGCAAAGGTCATATTGTTGTGAACTATTTATTTTAAATTGAAAATTCATACTCAGTCATATTTATTTCATTACATATCATATCTCAGTCTCTATTGTTATTCATTGATACATCATATCATCATTTTTGGGCTATTTTCATGACATTGTGAGCCCGAGAGACTGGAGAGATTGATAACTGAGTGAGGCCGAGGGCCTGATTGTGAGAATTATTATGGGATCGGGTTGCACACCGCAGCAGGCCATGTTGGCTTTATATAAATTATTACTATTTATGGGATCGGGCTGCACGCCGCAACATATTTGATATAGGCCGAGGGCCTGAGTGATTTATGCCATGATTTGGCTTGATATAGTGCTTGGGCTGAAGGAGCCCCTCTGGAATTTGTACACACCCCCAGTGAGCGCAGGTACCTACTGAGTGCGAGTGCCGAGTGCTGAGTGACTGAGAGGCATAAGTGATTATGAGATATGCCCGAGTGGCAAGAGTGATTATGAGGTATGTCTGAGTGGCAAGAGTGATTGTGAGGTATGCCCGAGTGGCACGAGTGATTGTTGGGTTTGCCCGAGGGGTTGTATGTAAGTGATGTTCTGCCCGAGGGGCTGTTTATGATTTTATCACTGATTTGAATCGCATTGGCATGCACACATGACATACAGGCATATAGATGTATTTTTCCTCATGCTGTACAACATCACATCATTCATGATTTCTCACACATTTTGACAGATGGGCATAGTGATGCATTTGTTTTACACGGGTTATCCGAAAGGAAAATAAAACATCTTATTTATTATTGAAAAGAGTTTGTGAGAAATTTATTATTTTCAAACTATTCATATTATAGGCAACTTCTGCAAACGATTTGGGTTTTCACTGATGTATTTGAAAGAAAGAACTACTATTTTTGAAATCATGATTTGGCTGAGTATTTTATCCCTGAGTTACTTCTGGTATTATTTGCTTTATGTTGTTATGGATTGTTGTGGACTATTGGTTTTGGACCCGACCTTGGTGGAAGCTCGTCACTACTTTCAACCTAAGGCTATGTTTATTACTTACTCAGTACATGTGGTCGGTTGTACTGATACTACACTTCTGCACATTGCGTGCAGATGTTGGCTGATGTTGTTGCTGTGCTCGAAGGTTGCGGGATTTGAAGATGTACCTGTGTTCCTGTTGTAGCTGCCTCTTGTTCATGGTAGCCTTAGATTTCTAAAGGCTCTGTTTATGTATTATTCAAATAGACTATGTATTTATTTCATTTCCGCTTTGTATACTCTATTCTTAGAAGCTCATGATTTGTACTACCAGTTCTTGGGTGATGTATAAGATTAAGATCTTTATTCACTTAAATTGCTTTAATAATTATTATTGGAATTGGACAGTTGGTAATTGGCTGACCTAACGGGTTGGGTTAGGTACCATCACGGCTAGTTGGATTTTGGGTCGTGACAAGGTGGTATCAGAGCTCTAGGTTCATAGGTTCTACAAGTCATGAGCAAGTGTCTAGTAGAGTCTTGCGGATCGGTATGATAACGTCCATACTTATCTTCGAGAGGCTACAGGGGCATTTAGGATATATACTTTCCATATTTCTTTCCTTATCGTGAGAGATTGATTTAGCTTGAGATATAAACTCTTTGAATTCCTTCCACGTATTCATATGCGTACATGAGTGCTCGGTATGAGCTGTGCATCGCCGGTTTTTGATTCTATGAATGAGGTTCGAGGTGAGTATTCTGTGTTTTGGTGATGGTCCAGTCTGGAGGACTTGAGGCCATGGTTAGACTGTAGCTTGAGCTCGGTAGCTTCGGTTGTAACTTGTACATTTGGACCCATATGTCCGATAATGTCCCTACGAGTGTAATTTGTGGCTCGATGAGCGATGGAATGGCTTTGTGGTGAGTATGGCGTAACTGTGGGAGGTGTTAAGACGATGTGGATGTTTTGAAGGATATTTCATGTTGTTAAATTTTGGGGCAAATTAAATTCTCATGTCTGTCAATGAGTTTGGACTCCAAAAGAGTAAGTGGTTGTACAGTAATGGTGGTTACGAATGGGTATTTTGAGGTTTATGGCTTGAGAAAGATAATCTTTGAAGAGACTTAGAGTCAGTAACCTTCTACTGGTTCTGGTACGATAGAGATGCATTTCGAGTTGATGCAGCAATTGGGCAGCAAAGTATGAGGGAAGACATGACGGGAAGCGTTTCGCGGTGGTTGTACTAGCGGGTCAAGTAGGAGATGATTTAACCGAAGTAAGGGCGGCAGATTAGCATATGAATTCACTGTTAGGGTAGTCGTGCGCCTTGAGAAAGTGTAGAATGGTTTGGAATCGTGTTAGTATGTGATTTGGCCTGCAGACTCTATTTGGAGTGATGGTTACTATACAAAGGAAGATTGAATATGGCAGAAATGAGTGTGTTTGAAATGAAGAGAGGCGTGAAGATCTGATTATCGTGTCAGGTGCAATATGACTTGAGTTAGGAAGATATTGTTGAACATACAGTTGATGTCAATAGAGAAAGTGCAGACTTATACAAATGGTGGGCGAGCATGAACTCAGGAGAATTTAAGGATTTCGTGGTCGTTGCACTCAGTACAATGTCATTGGGAGATGTCGGTAAGGAATTCCACAGGTGGGTTTTCTCCTGTGTGCAGCTAGCAGTGGCATGATGTTGATGAAGCTTTTGCGAGGAGTATTACTTGCTACCCGGTAGGAGGTCGCGTGTGTGATTGTGGATGGCGATTCAGAATGTTCATGAAAAGCCTAATAAAAGACTTCGAGAAGTCTGGCGGGTTAACAGTGCAAGATCTTGGTAGTTGAGAAGGAGAAATCCTTGCGAGTTCTAATTTTATATAATTGCAGCTTAAGGCTAAGTGGGGGAGTCTACTATCGACAAATGGATTGCACGGTTATGTGTCGTATTGGTTTCGGTTTGGGGTATACTGGTGAATCAGTTATGACTTGCAGAGGTCGAGATCAAGGATGACTCGAATAAGGAAATTCCTGGTTAAGGATTATATTGCACGTATGAGTAAATGAAATTCGCGGGATGAGTGAGTTGTTATTGGTGAATGATGTAGTGCGCACATAGTATGAATTTTGATATGTGGTGTTAAAGTAGAGTTACTTCTTTGAGTGTTGTGGTGCTAATGGGGCACGTGTCTTTTGGCCCATTTGGACGGTGCAATTAGATTTGAGCAAAGTGGATGACCCCCAAGAAAAAAACAATTCCAGTGGGTTTGAGAATTATATATAGTAATTGAGAATGTTTCCGGACTTGTGTATGGATAAAATCCGAGATTTGCGTTTGATGGTGCCTTGACTTGAGGAAATTCTATATGACTATGGATTCTACATCTTTGTATAAGGAAGGTAAGAAGAACAATTTCAAATTCACACAAGGTATTCTCAGAATGAGTGTTGTAGTTGTGGTATTTTTGAATGTGCTTAAGAAGAATACAGTTGCTTATGGGTCGTAGGGCATTGTGGTTCTATGCTAGGTTTGTGGGGTGAGCCGTGGCTAAAGATCGTGGCATTTAGCAAGGAGAAGTATTAATCTAAAGACATATTCAGAAGAAACTCGGAGAACATAAGACAAACGGGTAGTAGATTGGATCAATATGGTAATGGATATGATCGGTTCTTTGGATGCTTATGATATGGAGGTTTTCTACAGGTGCTTTGTGGAAATACACCTGGGCTTGGCGACCTGCGTGGCTTGGTTGATTTAGAGAGATTCAACTCTAATGGCCTGATTTTGTGCAAATAGATTCCAAAGCATTCTCGAGGTTTTCTACCACGGTTTGAGATGGGTATTTTCCTACCGGCCTGAGGAGCATATTGAGTATTGTGATTTTATACCAGATGGGATCAAATGGAATGCTTCTGGTTGATCAGATATGTATTTTACTTGTGACTCAGAATGATTATGAGGTTCTCGTATTTTTCAAATAATGGCATGATAGATGCGGTATGTTTTGTGGGATTAAGGTTGGCATGTGCAAAGTCACGGTTTAGCCTTGAAAGGGAGTTCATAAATTCTTAGAGGCATGAATAGTTTTCGATGTCTAGATGAATACTATTACTACTTGGTGTTATATGAGAAGGGGGCGAACTTCAGAAGGCGCATTGTATTTTGACTTATGGATGTATAAATTAGTATTGCGGCATTCACACAGTTGATAAAATGCTGATATTCAAATTTTGCCGAGTGGAGCGGAAGAATTGTTAAAGTATTTCTCGTGGGATGATCGTGTATGAGAGAGGTGTTAGGCATTCGGGCGGTGGAGATGGAATCAAATATGGTGATTCGCGTGCTCTATGGATTTGGAGATTTGGAGTTCTCAGGAGCGGATTGTTTCATAGTTGTGGACTGTGAAGTTGTGGCCGGAGCTAGCCAGATGATAGAATGTGTTATGATTCAGTCATTATGGATTTTTGGAAGAATTTTTATCTATTTTTGGGTAACCCAAGTTGATTTGGCGGTCCATTGGTAGGCCCAATTAAGATGTGTATTCTACACCAAGCCGGAATGGTTAGTTCCATACTGCTATTGTTGAGGGATGTGTCATCCGGTTGATGTTGAACTTATTCATGTTCTGAAATGATCTGTGATTACTCCTTTATGGTGCGAGTAGTTGTGATTCATTGGTTATATGCACATATGTTACGGTTCTATTTAAGCTTTATAGCGAAATTTGAGCGTATTTAGGTATTGTATGATCGATTGCGTAATGGTTAGGTTCTTTCAGGTTTTTGTGTGACATTTTTGTCATTTGCCGTTCTGTCGTTATTGAATTTTGAGCAGGATGACCCGAGGTATATGTTATGGACCAGCGGTTGGATGGGGTCACGCATTACAGCGGAGTCATATTAAGGTATGGACCTTGTATTAGAATCGGGTGATGGTTCTACAGTATATTCGGGAGTATAATATTGAAAGTCGGCTCAGAAAGCGATTATGGTTCAGGTTAGGGCGAGAGAGCTCCATGACTTGTTGATCTGGTAAGTGGTCATGAAATTTTGCATGTATATTTTATTATCAACAGTGTACGAAGGTTTTGGGATGAGGTTTGGTTCGATATGGGTTTAATACTAGTATTTGGTTGGTTTTGGAGTAGTCACAATGGTCAGGAATGGTGGTATTAGCATGCGAGTTCTGTAATATGTTAGGTGATTTTGTACGTGGTTATGGTTATGGTTATGGCTTGATACAGCTTGTTCAAACTCATACAGGGTGTAAATGTAAGATTCGTGTCTTGAAAGAAATTCTAAAGGTTGGAAATTAAATTCCAAGATTTATGGGCTAAAGTTAAATCAATGATTTCGGTTGTAATGTGTTGTCAAGCTCATATGGAATAGGGTGACGTGGGTTCACCCCCGGGTACGTGCGTGATAAGATAGAATAGTGATTTGGTGGCTTTAAACAACTCATGGCACGTTCAAAGATGAACGTATATTTAAGTGGGGGAAATTGTAACGACCCGACCGGTCATTTTGAGCATTTATGCTTCTTTCAACTATTTGAAGTCTTGAATAACTTTCTACGAGGTATTATGACTTGTGTAAATTGTCGGTTTTGGTTTTAAGGTATTTCAGAGTTAGCTTGGAAGGATGAATTTTCATGTTGGAAGCTTAAGTTGAAATAGTTGACCGGATATTGACTTATGAGTAAACGACCTCGAAATTTAATTTTGATGATTCCAATAGCTTTGTATGGTAATTTCGAACTTAGGAGCGTGTCCGAAAAAATATTTGGAAGTCCATAGTGGAATTAGGCTTGAAATGCCGAAAATGTAATTTATAGGAAGTTTGACCGGGGGTTGACTTTTTGATATCGAGGTCGAAATTTGATTCTGGAAATTTGAATAGCTTTGTTATGTCATTTATGACTTGTGTGCAAAATTTGAAGTCATTCCGGATTTATTTGATATGTTTCGGCACAAGATATAGAATTTGCAAGTTCAAAGTTCATAGATTTTGATTTGAGGTGCGATTCATCATTTTGATGTTGTTTGATATGATTTGAGGCCTCGAGTAGGTCTGTGTTATGTTATGGGACTTGTTGGTATTTTCAGACGGGGTCCCGAGGGGCTCGGATGAGTTTCGGATGGTTAACAGATCAAATTTGGACTTAAGGAAATGCTGGGGCTGCTGTCTACTGGTGTGATCTCACCTGCGAAGCTTTTGATCGCAGGTGCGAAGCCGCATGTACGCGAGATCAGTCGCAGAAGCGGCCAAGTGTGGAACTGGGCAGTGCTCGCAGATGCGAGGAATTTGCCGCATCTGCGAGGCCGCGGGTGCGGAGGTGTTGGCGCAGATGCGGACTAGGGCTGGCGTGAGGCGACCGCAGGTGCAAAGGGGAATGTGCATCTGCGAGCCCGTAGATTCGAGAAAGGGCCACAGATACGAGGTTTTGGAAGGCTGGCTGTCTCCGCAAGCGCGCATTTTCGTCAGCAAAAGAGGATGCGCAGGTGTGAGCCCAGGCACCACAGGTGCGGAAATGCCTGGGCAGTGTTAAAAATGAGGGTTCCGAGATTTGTTTCTCATTTTGGACATTTTGGAGCTCGGTTTGGGCGATTTTGGAGAGGAAATTTTCCACACAACTTGGGGTTAGTGTTCTTAACTCCCTTGTGATTATATTCCATGAATTAATCTTCAATTTTGGTGTAAGATTGTTGAATCTTCAAGAGAAATAGAAGGAAAATTCTATAATGTCACAAAATAAATTTTTCAAGTTTGAATACCGATTTGGAGTGGGATTTGAGTGAAATTAGTATGGTTGAACTTGTAATTGGATGGGTTGTCGTATTTTGTAAGTTTCGTAGGATTTCAAGACGTGGGCCCCACGGGTATTTTTGGGCCGGAATTTCGGATTTTGTAGAAAATATTAGCATTTTGATGTGGAATTAATTCCTATAAATTGTGTGGACTGAACAAATTAATTGTGGTAGATTCGAGCCGTTCGGGAGTTGATACGCGCATAATGGGATTTCTGGAGCATTGTTTAGCTTGCTCGACATTGAATTCGGCTTGTTCGAGGTAAGTAACTCTTCTAATCTTGGAGCTGAGGGTATGAACCCTGAATATATGTATTATGTGAATTGTTGGGAGGTGAGGCACATGCTAGGTGACGGGCGTGTGGGCATGCACTATAGAAATTGTGACATAATTGTTTATGTGGAATTTTATAGTTAAATGATCTTGGCATTTTCCATGCGTTTTATGGGTTAAAGAAATTGAGCTGAAAAACATATTAAAAATTATGTTGAGGCTATGTACCAGTATTTTGGGACCCGGAGAGGTCATATTATTGTGAATTATTTATTTTAAATTGAAAATTCATACTCAGTCATATTTATTTCATTACATATCATATCTCAGTCTCTGTTGTTATTCATTGATACATCATATCATCATTTTTGGGCTATTTTCATGACATTGTGAGCCCAAGAGATTGGAGAGATTGATGACTGAGTGAGGCCGAGGGCCTGATTGTGAGGATTATTATGGGATCGGGCTGCACGCCACAGCAGGCCATGTTGGCTTTATATATATTATTACTATTTATGGGATTGGGCTGCACGCCGCAGCATGTTTGATATAGGCCGAGGGCCTACGTGATGTATGCCATGATTTGGCTTGATATAGCACTTGGGCTGAAGGAGCCCCTTCGGAGTCTGTACACACCCCCAGTGAGTACAGGTACCTACTGAGTGCGAGTGCCGAGTGCCGAGTGCTGAGGTACTGGGAGGCATGAGTGATTGTGAGATATGCCCGAGTGTCAAGAGTGATTGTGAGGTATGCCCGAGTGGCAAGAGTGATTGTGAGGTATGCCCGAGTGGCACGAGTGACTGTGAGGTTTGCCCGAGGGGCTGTATATGAGTGATATTCTGCCCGAGGGGCTGTTTATGATTTTATCACTGAGTTGCATCGCATTGGCATGCACACATGACATACAGGCATAGAGATGTATTTTTCCTCATGCTGTACAACATCACATCATTCATGATTTCTCACACATTTTGACAGATGGGCATAGTGATGCATTTGTTTTACACGGGTTATCCGAAAGAAAAATACAACATCTTATTTATTATTGAAAATAGTTTGGGAGAAATTTATTATTTTCAAACTATTCATATTATAGGCAACTTCTGCAAACGATTTGGGTTTTCAGTGATGTATTTGAAAGAAAGAACTACTATTTTTGAAATCGTGATTTGGCTGAGTATTTTATACCTGAGTTACTTCTGGTATTATTTGCTTTATGTTGTTATGGATTGTTGTGGACTATTGGTTTTGGACCCGACCTTGGTGGAAGCTCGTCACTACTTTCAACCTAAGGCTAGGTTTGTTACTTACTCAGTACATGGGGTCGGTTGTACTGATACTACACTTCTGCACATTGCGTGCAGATGTTGGCTGATGTTGTTGCTGTGCTCGAAGGTTGCGGGATTTGAAGATGTACCTGCGTTCCTGTTGTAGCTGCCTCTTGTTCATGGTAGCCTTAGATTTATAAAAGCTTTGTTTATGTATTATTCAAACAGACTATGTATTTATTTCATTTCCTCTTTGTATACTCTATTCTTAGAAGCTCATGATTTGTACTACCAGTTCTTGGGAGATGTATAAGATTAAGATCTTTATTCACTTAAATTGCTTTAATAATTATTATTGGAATTGGACAGTTGGTAATTGACTTACCTAACGGGTTGGGTTAGGTGCCATCACGACTAGTTGGATTTTGGGTCGTGACACCTCTGAGGGCATCCCATCATATCATTTCGGCCATTGTGGGCAAATCATCAACGTATACCATCTGATCTGGTGGTGGTGCGTATATAACGCCATAACATTTTCTATATCCCATATACATATATATACATATATATTTGCGTATATAACGCCATCTGGTCACGGGTCAATGTGCATGTATAAATGCATGAAATGCATATGAAATACGTTAATAAAATCTCTCGGTACGTCATAAGACCATTATGCCTCTGATTAATATCATGAAATAAACTTTACCAACTTACGTATTTTTGAGACCCATGAACAGATGATAAAATAATATGACACAAGGGGAATCAAGAACATAAGCATCTCTAGTGTTTCAATGAATAGAGTCATTTATGGAAGTTGTGCATTTGCTCATTTCGTTCGTGTCGTATAGATCATGCCAAAAGAAAGAAGGGATAGCCTTAACATACCTGAGTCAATTCTCTTGACAATCCCTCTAACACATGTTAACTTCGACAAAACACGTGCCGGCAAGATCGGAGTAGGGAAAAATCCGTTGCTTAAAATACTAAAAATTCTCGTTTGATTCCTTGGAAGTGCTGTGAAATCTTGTATGAACAGTTGAAGATCCGTCTTTAGAATTTGCTATATGACTTGCATTTGAAGCTTAGGTTTTGTAACATACAAATATTTCTGCTTTGAATGCATATCATAATGGAATTGTGACTTGTGTCTTTTAATAATGGACATGACTCACGCTTTATGTGTCTATCCATTATTAAATGGAAATGACTCACTTTCTTTAAGAATTGCCACATAACTTAGTCACTTTTGAGTCATAATTCTTTGATTCTTTAGCTGCCACGTTACTACACTTTCAACTTATCCAAATTTGCACCCCTTCTCCTTAATCAATTTATTAATCCCCCACTAATTCAATAATTAACTAATTATCCACATAATTAGGAATTATCTCAAATTACTTAAAATACTACTCACTTTTAACACACTTTCCACACCTTTCTATTATGGCCATGTGATACCTTGTATGACACTAGTCCATAAATACAGGGTATTGTAGCTTGGACCGTATTTTATCTCAAAATGTCAAACTTCGACGAAAATTTATTTTTTTCGATTTGCTTACCCTCTCACCTTCACAAATTTACTCATCATTTGTTTGAAGTAGCATAATGCTTATAATCTCCAAATAATCTCATTCTCGACCTTACGTTGATTAGCTTGCGATGAAACTTTAACGTACGAAAATACGGGATGTAATATCTTATTTTTCGAGCTTCCATCAATTTACTTATGGCGTACTTTCATGTACGAAAACATGGGATGTAACATCATTCCCCCCTTTGGAACATTAGTCCTCGAATGTTGACTGATGTACTTATCCTTTTCATAACCTATGGAAATTCCAAAGGCCAAGGCATTCCCCCATTTAGGTCTCTTTCTCACAGCATGACTTGTGGTTGGAATCCTTTCAATCTCGTAACTCTTGCTACCTTCTGTCATGCAGCCTATACGACTTTGTCCTTATATGTGAGCCTATGCGACTCTTCCCTTCAGCTTTTAGCCAATCTTTAGGCCTCACTTTGGGAACATATACAGAACTTGATAAGATGTCCCTTTGGGCATCTATAGGTGTACTGAAGTTTTTTGCTCGGTGCTTTATCGAACATACGAATATTGCTTTATCTTATTTCATAGACCTGGCTATCTATCCACTTGATTTTACTACATCTAGGTAGGTCATAATATACCATAACTCTTACCTTGGTTTTATTATTATCGAGGTCTGCTACCCAATTCCAGTTTACTCTCTCGCTTCTTATCATAGATGTATAAATCCAAGTCCTTCAATGCTTCCTTATTATTGTTCATCTAAAGGATTGAATCCTTATCTCCTCTCATACGTTGGAGCTTTATCCATATATTGTCGATTCACCTTAACGTTGATCCATAATATATCACTAATAACTTGACCTCTTATGTAACACTGCCGCTAGGACTCAAATCTCATCGGGGACATCTGAAGTAATTAGACTGATCCACCTAGGGGAGATACTATACTTCCATAACCGTATTTTATAGCATCCCAATGTGATTCACTTATGTGGGTATTTTAATCATGTACAATTCATGAAATCATTACTCCATCGAAGGCCCAAATATCATCCTTCATCTATCTTAATTACACCTTCATCCTACTACCAGGGTAGCATTCCTCCTCTAAATGCTACTAGTCTTAGACTCATTTGAGTTCATTCAGGCAATACTGAGATTTTAATAACTTAGAGAAACCATCAGCTCTCTTATTTTCATGGGCTTAATCCTGAGGACTTATCCATTCTCATCACCTTCTCACTCGCCCTTTCTTATCCTTACTCCTATTTTCCTAAAACCTTGTCGCTTTACCATACTTCAGCTTGTGACCTACACATATTCATTTATACTACTCGCAAATTTTCTTCAAATTGCTTGCACCATAGATTTTCTTATGTTATTCTGGAACATCAAGCGAGACATCACATCGTCTCAAACTCTTCTTTTACTCTCTTAACTAGACCTCTCGATTGTTACATCCCGTAATTTAATATTAGAATTAGTCGTAGTAATCCATATGAGTTAGAAGGGATTAAGACCATTCATGAGATTATAGAGGAATTGTGACTATGTTATTGTAAGACTCCGTAAGTTTAACAACATTGAAACCGTTAGATATTATGTTAATGTGGTATTTTCTTTTAAGTGGAGTATTTTAGTAAAAGTTTTATAAATATAATTTTGGATAGTTACCATTATTACTGTTTTTGAATATGGTAAATTATACACATAATATAAGAAATTTTATGAGATTTTTTTTATTGTAAATATAGAAATTATTTTCTCACAAGAAAAGAAGGTTATCTTTTTACCATTTTAAGAATTAAGTTTACGAGAATTTTTAGTCTTTATATGAGATTAGGAAAATTATAAGTTGAGAAAATATATGTATTTTTACATGGATGTTTTGATAAAAATAAAAGTGTAGGTATTTATTTTATGTGGTACCACATGCCTATGATAGTATGATGAATAAAGTGTATTAAAAATAAGTAGAATTTTAAATAATTTGAGATAATTTTTAATTGTGCGAGTAATTGATTAATTACCGGGTAGCGGGATATTACCTAATTAATTAATTGATTATAGGATAAGATTAGAATCCCCACCCCACCCCCACGTGGAAGCAAGTGGAGTAAGACATAGGTGACTCTTACCTTTAGACAAATCAATTAGTAGGCACCTGGATATCAACCTTAAGACATTTACACGTGAAAAGTGAAATGATTTTGGTTTATCTCTAACTTATCTTCAAGGTTATCAAATTCATTTGTTGCAAGGGATTTCCATATTCTTTTTGTAAGTAAGACACTTACGGTGGAAAGTCTCAAACATGATTTTACAAAGTGGCTCTTGTTTCATATATCTTGTTTCATATGACTCTTCTACAAAGTGAGATAGATTGACGTGATTTTGCTTGTCAAACAATTTCATACGAAATTATACTGCGTAATAGTAACAGAATTTTACGATTCTAAGGGAGTACGTATAATCTTTCTCAAGAGAATCGGCTCAGGTATGTTAAGGCTATCCCTTCTTTCTTTTGGCATGATCCATGTAATGATACGTAAACGTAATGCTATTCCATAAGTGGTTCTACTCTTAGCAGTTAAGGATGTCTATGTTATTCATTCCCGTAAATTGATATTCAAGCATGTCTAAATATGTATCTAGTTCTCTATTGAGGTATTTGATAAATATGTTAATATTAATAGTATTGTGATATACGCATCTTCATTTACCACTGAGCTATGGCCGGTTGGGCAGTTATACATCTACTACCGAGCTACGGCCGGTCGGGCAGTTACCACCGGTTGGGCAGTTATGTATTATTATTTACCACAGGTTGGGCAAATGGTGGAGCAGTAAGACAAAAGGCATATTGGCATGGACAGGGTATGAGCCTGGCAAGGGCCTTATATGGTTCACAGGGTACTAATAGGAGGAGCACTCATACTCGTAGAAATGGATGGAGAAATTTTTCCAAAGCCTATCAACTCAGATGCAGTCAAAAGATACTATGTTTAAACTATTTGCATTTCTTCTTATGACGTAACTGAACTATGCTTGACCTGATTCCCGTTTAAGAGGGGATACGTAGACAGCTCTGTGGGTTCGGTCACAATACAATAAAATTACCATTTTTCCCATAATCGGAAACTGGGGCAGAATTTTGAGGAGGACCCTCAAAATTCCGGGGCAAGCTCAGCCAACGGCACCGTATGTGGAATAGCCAGAAATTCGTCTAGATAACTGGGGCAGAATTTTGAGGACCCTCAAAATTCTATGGCAAGAAGGTCACAATGTCTTTGATAATGTCATAGTTATTGGTTCATCTAATTTATCTGATATTGCATAGTAATATCATATGCAAGCACATTTTTCGAAAACTTTATTTTTATGAAACAGCCAGATGCTACCCATTGTAACTCAAGCAGGACTTCGATACAGAGCAAAGCGAAGTAGGCAGGCGGATGCACGAACCAACCTTCCCCCGTAAAACTCACGATTGTCCTTTGGATGCAGGAACAAGAAATATTCTCAAATTCGGGCACATCTCGGAATCACTATCTTCATAACGACAAAGCTGCCAAATGCAAACATATCTCCAGCTAAGAAATACTCTGCTATCACTCATTTTCTTTTCCTGCTTAGGCTAAGCATTGCCTTTCTGTTCATAAGGCTAAGCTCTGCCTTTCCTCTTGCATAAGACTAAGCATTGTCTCAAATCTTGCATGAGGTTAAGCCCTGCCTCCTCAATTGCATAAGGCTAAGCTCTGCCTTCCCATTGTATGAGACTAAGCATTGTCTCAAATCTTGCATGAGGCTAAGCCCTGCCTCCTTAACTGCATAAGGCTAAGCTCTGCCTTTCCTTGTATAAGACTAAGCATTGTCTCAAATCTTGCATGAGGCTAAGCCCTGCCTCCTCAATTGCATAAGATTAAGCTCTGCCTTTCCATTGCATGAGACTAAGCATTGTCTCACATCTTACATGAGGTTAAGCCCTGCCTCCTCAACTGCATAAGGCTAAGCATTTCCTTCCCCTTGCATGAGACCAAGCACTGTCTCCATCTTGCATAAGGCTAAGCCCTGCCTCCTCAACTGCACAAGGCTAAGCATTGCCTTCTCATTGCATGAGACTAAGCATTGCCTCTCCTTGCATAACCACAAATGTTGCTCTGCTCCAAACCTTGCATTATTCTCTTTTCTCGGGACTAAGCTCTACTCCCGACTCTACACAGAACAAAGATCTGTCTTGTTTTATCTCAAACATCATATCTCTGCATCTCATGGGCTGATACATAGCCAATTTGTCTGAAGGCGTCATAGTCCGAAGGCATCATCCTCATAGTTGGGAGACACCATGCCATGGCCTGAGGATCTCTTAATCTTGCACATCATTATTCAAAGGCATCATGGTTCAGAGGCACCATCTTCATAGCCCGAGAACATCATTTCATAGCGTGTGAATCCTTTACCGCACAATTCATGGCCCGAGACATCATGGTCTAAGGACGTCATCCTCACCGTCCAAGGACGATCTCCATGGTCCAAAGGGAATTTGCATCATGCTTAAATTTATGCAATAATCAACATATATATATTGTGCATACATTGTGTTTTGAGTTTGCATATATATATATATAGCATACATTGTGTTTTGAGTTTTCAGGTGATCCAAGAAATAACCGCTCTCTTAACTGGAGCAATCTTCGCTCCGGTTTCCATTCAACGTTCATGTCCAGCAATTATTTCAAACGTAACCAACCACCGGCTGCTACCCATTTCCATCTGATAACCATTCAAATATCCATAACCATTCCCAAATACATCCGTTTACAATCCCGATATCATCATATACGGAATATCTTATCTGTTCTTACAATAACTCTATCGGTTTCTTCTGCCGTTGGATCCAGAACTACACATGGCCGGATTCCTGTAAAAATAGGGATATGTAGGTAGCTCAGAAACTAGGGTCTGGCCTATATTTTTCAAAATCACCCCGTTCGGTCAAAATCGATCATCATTTCTTTACCCGACAACTCTTTCATCCTTCCCGGGTAAAGAGGGGCAACTGTTGATACCCGATTTTTCCCTCATATTTTTAATATATATATATATATATATATATATATATATATATATATATATATATATATATATATATATATATATATATATATATATATATATATTATTTATTTATTTATTTAGAATATCCAATAGCACATATGCATCATCATTTGATTTACAAGCATACACAGGTATTTTTATAATTTTTCATAATTTTTAAAGACTTTAAACCAATTTATTTCTGCATTTTTATTGTATAAATATCCAATAATTATCCTCCAAATTATTTTATGATGCTTTAATTATCTAAACTTATCATTTATATCAATATGAGGTTTAAATATTTTCAGGGCATTTCTTATAATTATATTTGCATTTTTCTAGGGCCAAATTGCATATTTTGCAATAATAGCCCACATGCATGTATAATTACATTATTTATGTAGAAAATAACTTTTTATATTTTTATAATGTTAAATAATTATTTTTAACCATTTTCATGCACAAATGATAATTTTTATATTTATTAATTACTTTTATAAATTATTTATTTATTAAACATTGGGTATTTAACATCTAGCCCTAAATTCCTTTTAATTTCGCACCTAACTACCCAATCCCAGACCAATAACCCTTGATCCCAAACCAATTAACCCAACCCCATGCCCGGTCGTGACCCGTTTCACTAACCCGACCCAGAACCCCCGACTAATCGTGGCCGTTGATCTCTGAGATCAACGGCCCACGTTACACCTTCCCCATTAACTATACCTAAACCCCTAACCCTAATCATTCTACACCACCCCGCCACCCTGTAACCCTCTCGTCTCTCATCTCTCATGAACCCTAGCCCGCCGCCTCTCCAAATCCTCCCTAATCCCGTTCCTAATGGGATTTTCTTCTCATTTACTTACCATTTCGACATATTTCTTTTATTGATTGATTCTTTATGGTATTACTTAGTACTTGCCTAAACATGGCAAGTACCCTACTCTGATTCTGCCCTAATCGATCTTCATCTCTTGAATCTGGACGATATTAAGTCCAAACATGTTATTTTGCACCGTGTGAGTCCGATTTGTTCGTATCTTGCTGATTCATACTTAACCCTAAGGTTAGGGTTTACAGATTCCCTTTGATTCTAACCAAAATTGGTTCAAACTTTAATATTAAGTACTATCTCGTCTATATTCGCCTTATTATGTATGAATTTGTCTATTTCTACTGGTTTGTTTTACTTGCCCTAAATTAGGGTTTCAGATCCTTTTTATTTGAACCAAATTTGGTTTGGTTCTGTGTTTTGTGAATAATATTCATGTCTATGTTCATTTTATACAATATGTGATTCTTTGCCTTTATTTTCTGCCGATTTTGTGGAGTTTACCTAAAAATTAGGGTGTCAAAATTTTTCTTCTTTATTGATTGTTTGAATTAATTATATTTCCGTATTTATGTGTTCAGTTCCTACACTATATAAACCCCTCCCCACTCCCCTTTGAAACAGTTCAAAAATCATTAAAAAGCTATAAAACTAAGGTTGTACGTTCTTCATTCTTGAATAAACTTGTTTTGTATTTTTTTATTCCTGGCCGGCTGAAAGCCAAGGCCAGAAATTGCTAAGTTCTTGCTTTATTTGGTGATACTCACAATACTGTTGGATTTCCTTCTTCCTTGCTTTATCTTAACTAGTGAGTTATCATATATCTGTCATTTCATTATGATTATTTGTTTAATGTGCTACTTCAATTAGACTATGTTATCTTAAATGCTATTACATTTGTAGTTTGAGACATGCTTAAATCTACTTTGAGTTTGTTAGTTTGATTCTGCTTAACCTATATGTCACTGATAGCAATCTCTTAAAGTTTAAGTTTGTTATTATCTTGATCTTTGAACATGTTCTCATATCTCCTGTTATAGAATAGTTAACTAGGTATAGATGTCTTCCTTAATAGGATAACAAGTCTGTTTTTGAGTGCATCATAATGTGTCCTATTTTACTTTGTCTTTATTATATTTTGACACCCCTAGTAACTGCCCTAATTAGTTCCTAACATGTCCTGATCTGTTGCTAATTGATTTCTTCTAATGACACTAGTTTCTGCACTTAACTTAATATGGATCCCCCTTTATCATTATAAATTTGTCTTATGACTTGTCTTATTAGCATGTGATTGAGTTTATTTCCTGAAACTTGACAAAGTCTGCCTAGGTTCAAGCATGCCTGTTATTTGTGTGTATATGCTCAATTTGGATTCTGTCCTTCAGTGAAATACCTTGACTCTATTCTATTCCTTTACTATCTGGTCCTTCTGAATTCTTATTCTTAGTCGGCTGAAAGCCAAAGAAATTTAGGTTATATCCCTTGTCCTCCCTAGTGTGAGCACTGCTCAGGGTTCATATGAGACCCTCGTGAACTCTGACACACTAGGAATTGGTCCCTAGTCTTCTTTGAACTGTTCTGATCATTCTTCTCTAGTGTGAGCACTGCCTTGGGTTCTTGAAGCCCTTGGGAACTTTGACACACTAGAGATTTGGGTTATGTATGCTTATCCTTGATATATGGGTGAATCATTCACCACTGGTTATTGTGTCCCTATGAACATGGGCTTTTGGAGCTACTATGAGTTGAAGGCATGGCATGTCCAGGTGTATTTGGGCCTGCTGCAGGCTTACTATAGTTTTTATACTTTGTAATTCATTCATTTAATTCTGGTCTATAATAATTATTTATAATAACAATTGGGATATTAGTAAATTGGGAAATTGGGTTTATTTTAACATTTGCATGAGAATGGGTAGAAATCCTGCCTATAGGTGTTTACTTTGCTCATTCTGCTATTGTGTTAGATAATCTGCCTATAGGTGTTTACTTTGCTCATTCTGCTATTGTATGTTAGATAACCTACCTATACATGTTTACTTTATTCAAATACATTCTGCTATTGTATGTTAGATAACCTGCCTATAGGTGTTTATTTTGCTCGAATATGCTCTGTAGATAACCTGCCTATAGGTGTTTACTTGCTCGAATAAGCTCTGTGGATAACCTGCCTATTCTGCTTTTTAGATACCATGCCTATAGGGAATAAAATAACCAAAGTTCAATTTGTATTGCATCATATTCATTAGGCATCATGATCATAGGGTCATTTATAAATCTGCACTTTTAGAAGTCATGCCCATAGGGTTCTTAATTGATTGCTATGCTATTGTCATAATTGTTCATTTAGTATATAAGAACTAAAACCAGTTTCAATCATCAAGGGTAGGAATCATGTCTATAGGATAATCACTATCTGTGTTAAGCACTAAAATTAGGCTTTAAAATACTGCCTCGTTGAACGCCAGTAGAAAGCATGCCTATAGGAACAACTGAGTAATTCTGAATATCTCTCGTGTTTATTACTACCAAATACTGAGTAAATCACCTAGATAGCATGTTTATAGGTTTCAACCGCTTATACTTATAATCAGTAGACAGTTGTGCAGTCGCTTAGAAATTACTTTGCATAACTGCTCGCATGATTAAAATTCAGAATCATTTAGAAATCATGTCTATAGGGCCTAACGACTTCAATTGTTGAAACTGTCAAAACGCCTAATTTGTTTGCGTGCATTTGCTGCCTAAGTGTGGAGGCTAACCTGAGCCCTTATTTGCTTTTACATGAGAGTCCAATTTGTTTTGTATGTTACCTAGTTTTTATCATTTTTGAGCAACCTAAGTTAAGTCTAGAACCAGCCAAAAATAGAGGTCCAAACGCCTCCTGGGCCATAGGCAAGTGACGGGTAGTGCACGCATAGGGTACGATTTAGAATTGATTAGAGGGCTTTAGGTAAATAACTTAAAGATAATAATCAGGTAGTAGGAGATGATAGTCTGTGTCCGCTGAATAATATGAGTAACACCCCCATCTTGGGGGAGTTACCAAGTATTATTTATGTTGCACGAGGTAATCCTTTAGGCTAAAAAACTTAGGACCCCCCACTCCTATTAAAATAATTCTTTCTTTATGTTTCTCTTCTCTCTTAGACTAATTCACATGATTTAAGTTCGGCCGGGACCCACCGTTGTGGACCTTGAGAAGTGCCTAACGCCTTCTCCTCGAGGTAATTTGAGCCCTTACCTGATCTTTGGTGACGCAAACTAGTAAACCCGAGTCATTTGCAATAGGTGCCCTAACGCACCATAATCCGTTAGGTGGCAACTCTCTTTTAATAACCCTTCCTCCCTTTTTAAAAGAGTTGTCAATGTCGAAACATGATTTTGCAAGAAAAAAAGGGGGCGCGACAATAGGTATGCATATACGGTGGCACTTCAGAGATTCAGGTTGATTCTTATACGTCTTTAATTAATGAAGACTTACTGTTATGTTTCTGTTTTGCCTTACATACTCAGTACATTATTCGTACTGACGTCCTTTTGTTGGGGACACTGCATTCATGCCTGTAGGTATAGATAATCAGTTTGACGAGCCCTCATAGTAGATGAGATTGGCATTCAGCGAAGGATCGGTAAGATTCCACCTCATTCGGAGTGCAGTCGAGTCTATGAGTCATCGTGTCAAAGTTTTACCACAGATTTATGGGTAGGCCGGTACCCCGTCCCATTTGAAGTCGCATAATCTTATAGGCTTTGTAGACAGAGGTTCATTTTGTATAGTATGTCAGAGGCCTTGACGGCCCATATGTATTCATGTTTTAAGACAAATAATTCAGTGATACAGTGTTTTCCCACTTACGCTTGTACATTATTAGTTGTAGCCATGTTGGCCCATGATAGTTACAAAAAGAATGAGTTCAGCCAACTCGACCTATGTATGTTCTAGTTTTGGTCAAATGATCATGAGTTACAAAATGATTCGTTCGGGCCAGCACGGCACCGGGTGCCAGCCACACCTCCCCAGGTTTATGGCGTGACAAAGTGGTATCAGAGCGGGTCGTGTCCTAGGGAGTCTACAAAGCCGTTCCTAGTAGAGTCTCACTTATGGGTGTGTTGCGCGCCACATTTATAATTGAGAGGCTATAGGGCATTTAGGAAATGTTATCTTTCTTTTATTTCCAGATCATGCCATAGAGCTGAGTCGTAAGAAGTCAGTATGAAGCTTTCGCCAGATTTTGTATGCACCGGAGGTGCAAGTATTACAGTAGAGCTTTAAGGCGTAATATGGAAGGGAGTTTATGAAAGAAACAGAAGATACGATGCGAGATTAAAAGGTAAGTAAGGTAAAGGTGAAGAAGATATGAATTCAAGTATAAGAGATTGTGAATAGTCGAAACTTCAGATAGATGTTGGGTTTTAGTTTAGTTTACAGAGGAGACCCTAGAGAAAAGTTTTTGTAAATCTCTAAGAATTAACATTCGAGGACGAATGTTTTAAAGGGAGAAGGATGTTACATCCCGTAATTTAATATTAGAATTAGTCGTAGTAATCCATATGAGCTAGAAGGGATTAAGACCATTCATGAGATTATAGAGAATTTGTGACTATGTTATTGTAAGACTCTGTAGTTTATCAACATTGATACTGTTAGATATTATGTTAATGTGGTATTTTCTTTTAAGTGGAGTATTTTAGTAAAAGTTTTATAAGTATAATTTTGGATAGTTACCATTATTACTGTTTTTGAATATGGCAAATTATACACATAATATAAGAAAGTTTATGATATTTTCTTTATTGTAAAGATAGAAATTATTTTCTCACAAGAAAAGAAGATTATCTTTTTACCATTTTAAGAATTAAGTGTACGAGAATCTTTAGTCTTTATATGAGATTAGGAAAATTATAAGTTGAAAACATATATGTATTTTTACATGGATGTTTTGATAAAACTAATAGTGTAGGTATTTATTTTAGGTGGTACCACATGACCATGATAGTATGATGAATAAAGTGAATTAAAAATAAGTAGAATTTTAAGTAATTTGAGATAATTCTTAATTATGCGGGTAATTGGTTAATTACCGGGTAGCAGGATATTACCTAATTAATTAATTGATTATAGGATAAGATTAAAATCCCCACCCCACCCCCACGTGGTACCAAGTGGAGTAAGACATAGGTGACTCTTACCTTTAGACAAATCAATTAGTATTATTATTGGATATCAACCTTAAGACATTTACACGTGAAAAGTGAAATGATTTTGGTCTATCAAGGTTATCAAATTTATTTGTTGCAAGGGATTTCCATTTTTTTTTTAAGTAAGACACTTACGGTGGAAAGTCTCAAACACGATTTTACAAAGTGGCTCTTGTTTCATATATCTTGTTTCATATGACTCTTCTACAAAGTAAGATAGATTGACGTGATTTTGCTTGTCAAACAATTTCATACGAAATTATACTGCGTAATAGCAATGGAATTTTGTGATTCTAAGGGAGTACGGTATAATCTTTATCAAGAGAATCGACTCATGTATGTTAAGGCTATCCCTTCTTTCTTTTGGCATGATCCATGTAACGATATGTAAACGTAATGCTATTCCATAAGTGGTTCTACTCTTAGCAGTTAAGGATGTCTATGTTATTCATTCCCGTAAAGTGATATTCAAGCATGTCTAAATATGTATCTAGTTCCCTATTGGGGTATTTGATAAAGATGTTAATATTAATAGTATTGTGATATACGCATCTTCATTTACCACCGAGCTACGGTCAGTTGGGCAGTTATACATCTACCACCAAGCTACGGCCGGTCAGGCAGTTACCACCGGTTAGGCAGTTATGTATTATTATTTACCACCGGTTGGGCAGTTATGAATTTACCACCGAGCTACGGCCGGTAGGGCAGTTACGCATTTACCACCGAGCTATGGCCGGTTGGGCAGTTATGTATTATTATTTACCACCGGTTGGGCAGTTATGCATTTACCAATGTGCTATGGACGGTCGGGCAGTTACCACTGATCAGTTAGGCAATCATGTATCATACGATATGGATAATAGTCTCAAACAGAAGCATTGTATATATGTAAGTATAATAGGTATGCATATACGATGGCACTTCAGAGATTCAGGTTGATTCTTATACGTCTTTAATTAATGTTGACTTACTGTTATGTTTTAGTTCCGCCTTACATACTCAGTACATTATTCGTACTGACGTCCTTTTGTTGGGGACGCTGCATTCATACCTGCAGGTATAGATAATCAATTTGACGAGCCCTCATAGTAGTAGACGAGATTGGCATTCAGTGAAGGATCGGTAAGATTCCACCTCATTCGGAGTGCAGTCGAGTCTATGCGTCATCGTGTCAAAGTTTTACCACAGACTTATGGGTAGGCCGGTACCCTATCCCATTTGATGTCGCATAATCTTAGAGGCTTTGTAGACAGAGGTTCAATTTGTACAGTATGTCAGAGGCCTTGACGGCCCATATGTATTTATGTTTTAAGAAAAATGATTCACTGATACAGTGTTTTCCCACTTACGCTTGTACATTATGAGTTGTGGCCATGTTGGCCCATGATAGTTACAAAAGGAATGCGTTCAGCCAACTCGACTTATGTATGTTCTAGTTTTGGTCGAATGATCGTGAGTTACAGAATGATTCGCTCGGGCCAGCACGGCACCGGGTGCCAGCCATGCCTCCCCAGGTTTAGGGCGTGACATCAATACCTAGAAACCATAGGCTAAAAGATATGTCATTGATGATGGCGTTATCATTCCTGGATACTGAATCCCCGCGCTTCTAGCCTTTTATCCAAGTATGGACTATTCTCAACCTTCTACTTTTGAGTATCTCGTACGTTGTTCACCTTTACTTTCCTTACCTTAAAATCTTGCATCGTATCTTCTATCTTTTCATAACGTTCCTCCCATATAGGTATAATTCACGTCCATAACTTGAAGCTCTATTATAATACTTGCACCTCTGGTGCCTACACAATCCGGTGGGAGCTTCGTACTGACTTCTTATGAGGCTGATATTTTCCAACTAGCTTTATCGTAGGACCGTTATAGAACATGGTTGTTGTACTTTCTCTCTTATACCTCTGATATTTAAGAGTGATCCTGTAATGTTCTCAATCGTGAGGTCTATAATTTTCTGGGTCTAATAATCAGACTCCTGATTTACTTTGTTGTTGTAACTCTTTAGTTTCCTCTTCTTTCTGATCAGCATTTATGTAGGCTTAAGCTATCTTCTGATCTGTGGCTCATGGCATAAATTATTACTTTAGCCTTTCATGGGCGCTATGGAATTTCCATGATACAATCTTCTGATAATTCAATCCTTTGTCTATGCCCTAGGCTCAATTCTTTCTTTTAACTTATAACTTAGTATTCTACGGCTGTATGAATATCAACATATATGGTGCATGGATATCACTCTGAAGTCTTAAGTGCATAATCCCTTTTGTTCCCTCTGAGCTTCCTTTAAACGTAAGCTATTACTTTTCCTGGTCTTTCTGCCCCTCTGTTACGTGTATACTTATCTTATCTTAGTTCCCACGTATGCCGGAATTTTGGTGCAACTCACATGGTCTCGAATATTACTTTTGATTTTTCTTCCCATTCATTAACCACGATAGGTGCCACTTTCTCATGGAGTGCATACAATGTTGTAGTGAGACTGATTTTACATGACCATTTCCTCTTTAGGTCACTGTGCTTAGGTTGAAGCCTTCTTCTTTATTTCCTTAACTAGTCTTTCGTTGTAGTACCTAGGGAAGACCCTCTGATTCTTGCAAGGATACGAGCTTATTACATTGTATACTCCGATGGGATTTTTGATGTTCGTACTCATATATAATTATCCGTAGTTACTTACTTCCATGCCCTTGTGCTTGTAGGGTTGCTTCTTAACTGATATTTTGACTGTCTTCCTAGTGGGACTCCCTTTTATTTTTGTAATACCCATATGGTACCTTTAACTATCCCAACTCTTATCTGAATATTTCTCAAGGATCATGATGTTATATCTGTGAGACTGAATTCCCCATGTTGGGGTTCACTACATTTATCTTGTACGATCTGCTGATTTGTCTGTATCCTCTTGTCTAGCCATAACTAGGCTCTTCCTGGATCAATTACTAACTGCTCATTGGTCCATTCTCTTATCTGTATTCCGCGTAATCCCTCTTGGGTTATTCCCTTTGTCTTAACTTATGTCTCGCACTGGCTCCTTATCTATCAATAACATCTCGGGTAGGAACCCTTACTTCCTCTCTTTGACGTCGTGTCTGTATAATGTTCTGGAATCGTAGCATATCTGTAGGATTTGAATAAGTGCAATCTCATCCCTTTCTCATTTTTATTACATTCTTCCTTTACCATTCGATAGTTACTAAAACCACTTAATTCTGACTTAATGCCACATCACTCCATATTCCCCCCTTTAGGGGAGTACTAAGAATTGGAGCTACGACGATCTACGTATAGATATTTTACCTTTTCATCTTTGGCATCTTTTCACATTATCGATGATCCTTACTCTGCCCTGGTAATCCTTCTGTACCAAGGATAACTAAATTCCTCACCCGCGAGGGTGACACTTAGTGTAACTGGAACATACAGTCCCTTAAGCTTAACTTTGATCACCTTGCTTGCTTTAGGGAAGCATCTTCCTGAATGACCTTTAAAGGGTATTCTTTTGTCCTCTATTCTATTATCGCCGGGACGCAGTCTCTGAAATTCTCATGATGTCGATTATTACTCAGTCCCTAGTTCATTTTTAGTTTATCTTATTCATCAGTCCATGCTGATTTCTTATTACTCTAGGGTCTAATTTTTCCTTTTGGTAATTACATTGGAGTCACGAACTTATTTCTCAAAATGAGGATATGACTTTATGGACAATACTATTTTGTTGTCTCAAGGACTGTCGCCTCTCGTCTTTTCCTTCACTTAAGTATAGACTCTGTAATACTGTCATCTTTTTGATCTACCGTTGCCATCCATGTATCACATCTTACTCATAATGTTTCATTAACTCTCTTCTTATTTCCCGCTAACATTTATGTCTATTACATTATTCAGAAAACTTCAACAAGACACCCTTTTGCTTTTAGCTCCCCTTTGCTCTGCATCCAATGGCTCTTCGGGTTGCTTAACATTCTCGCTCTACTAGGGACGCGAGTCACACTAAGGTAATATTTATCCCTTCCAGGCTTTCAGTGCCTATCTTTTAAATTTTTTTGATCATGCTAGTATTCACATCTAATTGTAATATTCTAGAGTGCACCATCTGGGTACCTCACAAGGAGATATATTAGAATCTTTGTAATATCCTTCGAACATGTCAACTAACACAAACAATCCATTTACCATTTTGGGTTACTCTAATCCCAGTCAGATCCCGATATCCCATCCTTTTCTTAAACTACACCTGTTAGCCCCAATAAGGTATAACTAAGATGGGTGTGGCCAATTATACATACCTTTGTTATTGTTGAAGGTAACTCAAATTGCATATATCTCCCTTCCTGAATGGTAAATAATGAAAATCTTCACTAGCTGGGTACCTTGTACCCTTTTTCATCTTGCTTCTTTTACTTGCTGAAACTTGTATCTACTTTCTGATACTCTTATTCCTTTTTACCGCAAGAGTGGATAGACATTCTTGCCTTAGGGATCCTTATCAAAAAGTTTACACATCTTAGTACACACATGATCTATTGAATACCTCATATTTATCCATCATAAGCATGATGAAAAAATTGAGTTCCTCTGACTCAAATCTTCCACAACTATATCTCTTACAAACCGTCTTTCTGGATGTAGGCATCGTCGTATTATGAATAAGATAGGGTTTAGGAAATCGAGTTCTTACAACTGAGCTCTACCACACGATCTAGAGTAAGAAGAAAGAGTGACTGTCCTAAATGCCATGTAGCCTCCTGCTTATATGTGTGGTGCACAACACACCCATAAACAAGACTCTACTAGACACGGCTTGTAGACTCCCTAGGACAGAATTGCTCTGATACCACTTTTATCACGACCCAAACCGATGGGCCGCGATGGGAACCTAGGACCTTACTCAACCGAGTACCAACATAACGTATCTTTTCGTATCACACTATCATAGATAACTGAGCCGGAGAGGATGCCATGAGATAGGTAGAATACAATATGTAATACAAACTTATACATAAGACATATTGGCCTTTAAGACCAGAATAACCACTCGTACACTGAACATAGGCCGACAAGGCCATACAATCTTTTACGTACATGACATCTGTCTACAAGCCTCTAAGAATACATAATTGTCATAAAGGTCGGGACAGAGCCCCGCGATACCAAACAATACACATCTAAATCATACTGACCAAACAAGCAACTCTGGAGAAAATGGAGTGCACCAACATCTTCCGCTGAGCTAATCGCCTACTTGGAGGACTCTCGACCTGTCTATCAAGACCTGCGGGCATGAAACGCAGCGTCTCCAAGCAAAGGGATGTCAGTACAAATAATGTACCGAGTACGTAAGGAATAAAAATCAGTAAATAATAGACATGAGAGAAACATGGAGTAAAAGACTCAACATGTAAGTCTGAATAACTCTGTGAATCATTAATATTTATAATGCCATGCATATGCATATAAATGTCATACCATGCATAGGTATATGCGTTCATAACATCATCAAGCCTCTAAGGGCATCCCATCATATCATTTCAGCCACTGTGGGCAAATCATCAATGTATACCAGTTGATCAGGTGGTGGTGCGTATATAACGCCATAACCTTTCCCATATCCCATATACATACATACATATATATATATATATATATATATATATATATATATATATATATATATATATATATATATATACGCGTATATAACGCCATCTGGTCATGGGCCAATGTGCATGTATAAATGCATGAAATGCATATGAAATACGTTAATAAAATCTCTTGGTACGTCATAAGACCATTATGCCTCTGATTAATATCATGAAATAAACTTTACCAACTTACATATTTTTGAGACCCATGAACAGATGATAAAATAATATGACACATGGGGAATTAAGAACATAAGCATCTCTAATATTTCTATGAATAGAGTCATTTATGGAAGTTGTACATTTGCTCGTTTCGTTCGTGTCGTATAGATCATGCCAAAAAGAAAGAAGTGATAGCGTTAACATACCTGAGTCGATTCTCTTGACAATTCCTCTAACACACGTTAACTTCGACAAAACTCGTGACGACGAGATCGGAGTAGGGAAAAGTTCGTTGCTTAAAATACTAAGAATTCTCGTTTGATTCCTTGGAGATGCTGTGAAATCTTGTATGAACAATTGAAGATCCGTACTTAGCATTTGCTATATGACTTGCATTTGAAACTTAGGTTTTGTAACATACAAACATTTCTATTTTGAATGCATATCATAATGGAATTGCGACTTGTGTCTTTTAATAATGGGCATGACTCACATTTTATGTGTCTATCCATTATTAAATGGAAATGACTCACTTTCTTTAAGAATTGCCACATAACGTAGTCACTTTTGAGTCATAATTCTTTGATTCTTTAGCTGCCATGTTACTACACTTTAAACTTATCCAAATTTTCACCCCTTCTCCTTAATTAATTTATTAATCCCTCACTAATTTAATAATTAATTAATTATCCACATAATTAGAAATTATCTCAAATTACTTAAAATACTACTCACTTTTAACACACTTTGCACACCTTTCTATTATAGTCATGTGGTACCTTGTATGACACTAGTCCATAAATACGGGGTATTGTAGCTTGGACCGTATTTTATCTCAAAATGTCAAACGTCGGCGAAAATTCATTTTCTTCGATTTGCTTACCCTCTCAACTTCAGTAATTTACTCATCACTTGTTTGAATTAAGATAATGCTTATAATCTCTAAATAATCTCATTCCCGACCTTACGTTGATTAGCTTACGGCGAAACTTTAACGTACGAAAATGCGGGACATAATATCTCATTTTTCGAGCTTCCATCAATTTATTTATGGCGTACTTTCACGTACGAAAACATGGGGTGTAACAAAAACCCCAAAGTTCGCCCAAGAAAAATGGGGTAAAATGAACCCCGAATGAGTATATAGCATTTCTGCGCCATAAGTGGCGTGGGGGTGCTTCCTGTGGTACTGGTTCTAGTACTTGAAATAAATCCCAGTGCCATGGATAGTGCCCCACGCTACCCTAGGCGTTGGCGATGGGAAATCATTTCTATCTTCCCCGAAAATGGGCATAACTCTAAATGTAACGACTCGACTTGTCATTTTGAGTAATTACTCTCCTTTCTACTATTTGAAGTCTTGAATAGCTTCATATGATATATTATGACGTGTGTGAATCATTGGTTTTGATTTTAAGGTGTTTCGGAATTAGTTCGGAAGAATGAATTTCATATTGGAAGCTTAAATAAAAAGGGTTGACTAGAGTTTGAATTTTGTGCAAACGACTCCGGAATGGAGTTTTAATGGTTCCAATAGCTCCGTATGGTGATTTTTGACTTAGGAGTATGTCCGGATAATTATTTGGAAATCCGTAGTTAAATTTGGCTTGAAATGACGAAAAAGGAAATTTAAAATTTGGAAGTTTGACCGGGGAGTTGACTTTCTGCTATCGAGGTCGAACTCATATTCTGCAAATTTTAATAGATTTTTTATGTCATTTATGACTTGTACGCAAAATTTGAGTTCACTCCGGATTGATTTGATATGTTTCGGTGCGAGGTTTGAAAGTTGAAAGATTTAAAGTTCATTAAGCTTGAATTGGGGTATGATTCATGGTTTTAGCATTATTTGATGTGATTTGAAGCATCTAATAAGTTCGTATGATGATTTAGATCTTGTTGGTATATTTGGTTGAGGTCCCGAGGGCCTCGGGTGGATTTCGGATGGTTAACGGAATTTAAGCTGGATATTCCTAGAATGTTCGACATCGATTCTTCAAGAATACGTGGTATACAATTACAAAAATGAGCTCCAAATTCAGTTTTTATTGGAGCATTAGATCCGTATTGAAATTATGGACCCATAGCAAAAACGATCGTCAAATTCGGACATCGTATGAGAGAGTTATGCCCATTTCCGTGTCGGGAACGATTTTCTATCTCCGTCAGCGCCCAAGGTAGCGTAGGGCACTATCCCTGGTGCTGGTACTGCTGGAGGTACTGGAAAGGGCGCCACGGGTAGCACCCCATATTACCTGTGGCGCCACAGACGTAAACACCCCATAAAACGGGGAGTTTTGCCATTTTTACTCATTTTTGAGTTTGGGGAGCTCAATTTATGCGATGTTTGGGCGATTTTCAGAGGAAAACATTGGGGTAAGTATTCCTTATCCTATATTGATTATATTTCATGATTATATATTCATTTACATCATGAATACGTGAGTTTATGGAAGAAAAATCAGATTTTTATAAAATCTTTCAAAAATATAAAATGAAGATGTGAAGGTCAATCCGATGTCGGAATTTGATAACTTTTATATGGTTGGACTCGTATCGGTACGAGTGTTCGGATTTTGTGAGTTTTTCTAGGATTCGAGATGTGGGTCCCACTATTGAATTTTGAATTAATTTTGGATTTTTATTGTGAAATTTAGCATTTTCATATGGAATTGATTCCTATACCTCGTGTTGATTGTATCGAATTATTTTGACTAAGATTTGAGGCGTTCGAAGGCCGATTCACGAGGAAAAGGTTTATTTGAATAAAGAATTTTCTCGGATTGAGGTAACTAACTCTTCTAATCTTGGAGCTGAGGGTATAAACCCATACGTGTTATGTGTTTGGTTTTGAGGTGACGCACATGGTAGGTGACAGGCGTGTGGGCGTGCACCGTTGGAATTGTGACTTGGTCAAATTCCATGGAACTGTGTAATCGAATAATTTGTTGTTATCTGTACATTCTCCATGTAGTAGAGAAATTGAACCACAAATCATGTTTAGATTATGTGTTAGTACTGTAGGGACCTACAGAGGTCGTGTACATGTTGAATTTTCTGCTAAATTATTATTTTGTACTCATACACAATTTACTTGTTATTTTATCTCAGTCTCTATTATTCATTATTGATGGATCATATCATTGTTGTTTGGGCTGATTTTTCATGATTATTGAGAGCCCGAGAGACTGGAGAGATTTATGACTGAGCGAGGCCGATTGCCTGATTGTGAGATATTATATTATACCACGTGAGTTGTCCTTGTATCATGTGAGTTGTCCGTGCAGCATGTGAGTTATCCGTGCGGATCCAGATATTATATTATAGCATGTGAGTTATCTGTGCAGCACGTGAGTTGTCCGTGCGGATCCAGATATTGATGCTATAGCACTTGAGTTATCCATGCAGTACGTGAGTTGTCTATGTGGATTATAGCGCTTGGGCTGAAGGAGCCCCTCCGAAGTCTGTACACACCCCGCAGGTACCTACTGAGTGCGAGTGCGAGTGCTGAGTGCCGAGCGATTGGGAGGATTGAGTGACTGGGAGGACTGAGTGAAATTATACTCTAAGAGTATGCATATGGTTTTATCACTGAGTTGCATTGCATTGACATGCACACTTGACATACAGGCATAGAGATGTATTTTCCTCATATTGTACGGTATCATATCATTCATGAATTCTCACACGTATTGGCATATGGGCATAGTGGAAATAAAATGAAACATCTTATTTATTGTTGAAAGAAATTTTGGGAAAATTACTGTTTTCAAACTTACTCATATTTTTGGCAACTTCGGTAAAAGACTTGAGTTTTCACTGATACACTTGAAAGGCAAAGCTATTTTCAGAAATCATGATTAATCTGAGCATTTTATCTCTGAGTTACTTCTTTTATTATTTGCTTTATGTTGTTATGGACTGTTGTTGGCTATTGGTATTGGACCCGACCTTTGTTCCAGCTCGTCACTACTTTCAACCTAAGATTATGTTTGTTACTTATTGAGTACATGGGGTCGGTTGTACTCATACTACACTTTTTCACCTTGCATGCAGATATTGAATATTGATGTTGTTATGATCAACAGGAGATGGATTTGAAGACGTACCTGCGTTTTGGTCGTAGTTGCCTCTTGTTCATGGTAGCCTTAAATTTATAAAAATATGTTTATGTACGTTTCGAACAGATGATGTATTTATTTCATATCAGCTTTGTAAATTCTAATCGTAGAAGCTCATGATTTGTACTACCAGTCCTTGGAATTTTTTTGTATAAAAGCGGTGTATTATCATTTCTTATCTTAATAAATCTCATTAAGTTGGACAGGGGTTAATTGTCTTACCTGACGGGTTGGGTTAGGTGCCATCACGACTAGGTGAATTTTGGGTCGTGACAAGTTATATGAAGTTTTTTTGTCATGTTAAATCCCCCATTTACTGAATTCACACTTACATGTATTATTTGGAATTAACTGCTACATTTTCTACCCTTATTGTCGATTAAGCTCTTATGTGCATTAACTTTTCATTGCCATGTTATCCTTTCCGTAATTGCTTATCCTTAATTGAAGTTATTATTATCTTTTTCCTAATTGCTTTTCGTTAATTGAATTTGTTGTATCTCTTCCGTAATTGCTCAACCTTAAATGTAGTTTTCTTAACCCTTTTCATTATTGACTTATCCTTATTTTGAATCATTGATTCATGTTATCTCTCTTATCGTAAAATTGTACTTTTATGGAATTATTGACACACATTATCTCTACCTTGTTGAGCTATTCTTATGGAGACCATTATTCCCTATTGTGCTTTTCTTTGTGAGCTCGTTCTACCGTTTCTTCGTATTTTGAAGTTCCTAATTTGATTTACTTGTCGTATCCTCATGTGTTTTTATTGTTGTTACTGTTGTATTCAGTGTTGTTGAGCCGAGGGCTATACGTGGTTGTGATATTGAAACTTTTTTGAGGAAATTTTATGGCATATGGGCACATATTGTAAAAGTCATTTTGTTGAGTTGTTATGTTTTGGCACACATGTTATTGCTGAGAGGATTGTTCGGGTGTTTGCACGAGGTTTCTGTCGTGTTGTTGTTATGGTGTTTGCACGAGGTTTATGACGTGTTGTTATTATTATTGATACGCATGTAGTGGTATAAGGTCTGGGTGTTGAAACGCATGCGGTGAGATAAGGTGGGCTTGATACACGTGGCTAGTAGGGGAACTACTAGAAGCCATGCGGTGTGATAAGGTGGGCTAAAATGCGGGATGCTATTTCAGGAAAATAATTTTCAAAACTAAATGTAAAGGCTCCCGTGGTGATATAAGGAAAGATTATGATTCATTTTATGATTTGAGACTACGAGGCGGGTACCTTGGTAGTGACTCTTCTTGACATTTCCACATTCTTTTGTACTTGTCTTTAATTGTTGTTTCCCTTAGCATACTATTAATTGTATTTCTCCGTGTTGCATTGTTGCTTAGTTCTGTGTAGTTAATGTTGTTGTACTATTCGTTGTTTCAATTTTATTGTTTTTTTTTATTAAACTGTATATTTTGTGGTGATCGTTTCTTATGTGCCATTCATTGTCTCTACTCTTACTTGTTGACTTGAATTTTGGTAGAACACTTGCACAAGCATACATGTAAATAAGCATAGGCGGTACCTCGTGTAGTTAATCTTGTTGTACTATTCATTGTTTCACTTCATTGTTGTCTTTATTACACTGTATATTTTGTGATGATCATTTCTTATGTGCCATTCATTGTCTCTACTATTACTTGTTGACTTGAATTTTGGTAGAACACTTGCACAAGAATACACGTAAATAAATCACCTATATCGGTCTAAGAAGATCAATCTTGTTGTTTTGACCATTTACATGTACTCCCGTGTACTTGCCTTGTGTGTGAGAGTTATCCTGTTGGCACGTGAGCTGTCTGTGTAGTCATTAGTCATTATTATTATTATTATTGGATATAAGATATTGTCATCATTTGGCACGCGAGTCGTCCGTGATGTTATGAATTGTAATGTGGGTACAAGATGCCAACTAATTAGGGTTCACGAGTTGGGACCCGTGATTTGTGATTTTGAGGTTTAGTACCTCGTGGAAATTCTTGGATAAACCTGGTGTGAAAGCAGTCGTTCCTATTGAGTTGTCACTTATTTTCCTTTATTTGGTTTCACATGATTTGAATTGTGTTCAGCTCACTTTACATTGTTATTTCCTGTTTGTTCCCTGTTGTTGATTGTTGCTTTTAGCTTCCTATTACAAGTATTGAATTATTATTGTCATTATGCCTAGCTTTATAGATACATTGATCCATGTTAGTTCTACATTTATACTTGTTCAGGTTATTTAGTCTAGTGGGTGTCTTGATTGTTCCTCATCACTACTCCACCGAGGTTAGTCTTGATACTTACTGGGTACCGTTGTGGTGTACTCATACTATGCTTTTGTATATTTTTTGTGCAGATCCAGGTGCCTCGGATATTGTTGGTTATTAGCTAGCTGGTCGAGCATTGCTGTGGAGACTCAAGGTAAACCTGTCGACGCGTTCGCAGGCCTCGAAGTCACCTTCTGATATCGTACTTGTACTATTTAATTTCTATTCTGAACATTTGTATTTAGGGATTTTTCTAATAAACTCAGTAGAGCTTATGACTTATACTACGGTTTTGGGATGTTATTTCATGTTGTAAATGTTGAGTTCATTTAGATATATTCGATTTCTGCTCAATATTTCTATTGGTTAATTTCCATCAATTTATTCAGTAAGTGTCAGGCTTACCTAGTCGTAGAGACTAGGTGCCATCACGACATCCTAAAGGGGGAAACTGGGGTCGTGCCATGGGTCGACCATGGATACATCCCATGAGAGTCGTCCCTTCAAGCTTATACCAAGTGATTAAATTCCAACACCATGAAGAATATTCAGAATACATGGAGAACAACGCACATCCAGGAATGCTACCACATTGCCTTAGACAGCACGACCACCTAATAGAGAAAAGATAAAGAAAAAGAGGAATAGCAATCAACAGGGTTGAGGTCAGAGCAAGATGAGACAGAGGGCGTCATCAAGGATCCCGACACAGTCTAAGACGCAGGATCGACCATAGAAGACCTCAACCTCATTCAATTAGACCTCAACCTCAATGATCATAGCAAGAAGGCTGATATCGACTACAAACTTTGGGAACCAAGTAAATTCCATAAATTCTTAACAGCTAATGCAGATTTATTTGCTTTTAGACATGCATATATGTCGGGTATCCCAAAGGAAATTGCCACGCACAAATTAAACGTCAACCTATTCCACCCCTCAGTGAGACATGTCAGGCGTAAATTCAACCCCGCTATCAACGATGTAGTCCGTGAGGAGGTGGAAAACTATTAGAAAATGATTCCATCAGGGAGTCGAAGTATCCCAAGTGGGTCTCCAACGTAGTGATGGTCAAAAAGAAAACTGGGAAACGGCGGATGTGCGTGGATTTCATAGATTTGAACAAAGCATGTCCGAAGGATTCATTCCCATTACCTCACATCGACCAACTCATTGACGCAACGACCGGGCATGAGCTACTAAGTTTCTTGGACGCTTACTCGGGTTATAATCAGATCCTCATGGAAGAAGAAGATCAAGAAAAGACCACGTTCATCACTAACCAAGGAACGTATTACTACAGGGTCATGCCTTTTGGACTAAAAAATGTAGGGGCTACTTATCAAAGATTGGTAACAAGGATGTTCAAAGACTAGCTCGAAAAAATAATAGAGGTATACATAGAAGACATGTTGGTCAAGTCCAAAAGGGGTGAATATCACATCGATCATTTTAAAGAAACTTTTGACATACTCAGACGGTACGAAATGAAGCTGAACCCAGAGAAATGCACGTTCAATGTAGCCTCGAGAAAGTTCTTGGGTTTTTTGGTATCGCAACGAGGGATCGAGGTCAAACCAGACCAAATCAAAGCCATTGGGGGATACCAGAACTCTTAACCACAAAAAAATAAGTCCAAAGCTTGACTGGTCATATCGTCGCCCTATCAAGTTTCATCTCGCGGTCGTCGAATAGGTGCCATAAATTCTTTGGCGTTCTTAAGAAAGATAACGACCTCGAATGTACTTCTGAGTGCTTTTAGGCTCTGCGAGAACTAAAGGCACTCCTATCATTATCACCCTTGCTTTCAAAACCCGAACCAGGGGAGCAACTCCTCATTTATCTAGCCGTATCTGAGGTAGCAGTAAGCGCAGTCTTAATCCTCAAAAACAAAGGTACGTAATCCCCCATCTATTACATTAGCAAAACACTCATCGATGCCAAGGCGAGGTTCCCACACCTCAAAAGATTGGCTCTGGTCTTGGTTGTAGCTTCATGGAAGCTTAGACCCTATTTCCAATGTCACTCCATCTCGGTCGTCACAACTTTTCCCCTAAGGAGCATTTTGCATAAACCCGAGCTATCGGGAAGGCTGGCCAAATGGGCCATTGAGCTAAGTGAGCACGATATCACATACCAGTTGCGAACAACGATAAAGTCACAAGCGCTCGCCGACTTCAGTGCAAAAATAATGCCTGAAGTCGAAAGGAAAGCCGTCCAAACTTCTCTCCAAACACAAGTCCTCTGGGTCCTATACACTGATGGCACATCCAACGCATCAGGGTCTGGACTGGGACTCGTACTCGAGGTCCCAACAGGTGAAGTAATTTGCCAGTCCATAAGGTGCCCTGATATGACTAACAATGAGGCCGAGTATGAGGCCGTAATTGCAGGACTAAGGTTATCAGTCAAATATGGGGTGAAATGGTTGAAACTCCGTTGTGACTCCATAGTCAACTAAGTCATAGGGACTTTTCAAATCAAGGAACAAAGATTGCAAAAATACCAGACCGAAATCCGCAAGCTATTGCCTCAGTTCGACGAAATCCAACTCGATCAAATCCTACGAGCACAGAATGCCGAAGTAGATGGCCTCGCAAAACTAACTGCATCTACCAAAAGCATCACGAACGGAGATAAAAACGTAGTCCACCTCCTCAACCCATCACTGGACCAAGTCGAGGTAAGAACCATAAACTTAACTTGGGATTGGCACAATCGTATTATCACATATTTGTAGGACGACACACTCCTAAGCGACAAAAGAAGGCCAAAAAACTAAGAATGAAAGCGGCCAGATACAATCTCCTTCATAGCGACCTGTACAAGAGGACTTATGACGGCCCTCTGACGAAGTGCTTGGGCCCGAACCAAACCCATCGCGTCCTCAAAGAAGTCCACGAAGGCCATTGCAGAGCTCACTTCGGCAATCGAGCACTGGTCAGATGCCTCATACGGGCGGGATACTACTGGCCCACAATGAAAAAGGATGTCGCAGACTTTGTGAGGAAATGCGAACAATGCCAAAAGTATGCCCCGATGATTCACCAAGCGGGCGAGCACCTCCACTCGGTCACCTCCCTTTGGTCGTTCATCAAATGGGGAATGGACATCGTGGGCCCCTCCCAGCAGGGATAGGTAATGTACGGTTCCTTTTGGTTTTAACTGACTATTTCTCTAAATGGGTGGAAGCAGGAGCATTCGCCCAAATAAGGGAACAGGAGGTAATCAACTTTATATAGAGAAACATCATATGACGATTCGGCATACCCAAGGAAATCAGTTATGACAACGGACCCAGCTCACAAGAAAGAAAACCGTTGAGTTCTTCGAAAAATGTCATATCAAGAGGATACTCTCAACCCCATACCATCTAGCGAGTAACTGCCAAGCAGGATCCTCCAATAAGTCTGTACTAAACATCATGAAGATAAAGCTCGAAGACGCTAAGGGACTATGACCGGAAATGTTACTAGGAGTACTATAGGCCTATCGAACAACTCCAAAGACGAGCACATGAGAGACTCCCTATTCTTTCGTCTATGGGAATGAGGCAGTAATACTGGTCGAGGTCAGAGAATTCGGCCTAAGGTACTCCCATGAAAGCGGCGCGAGTAACGACGAGAGCAAAAGGCAAGAACTCGACGAAATAGATGAATAGAGAGACATGGCCTACATAAGAATGGTCGCCCAAAAACAACAAGCAGAACGTTATTTCAACAAGAAAGCAAAGGTATGGCTGCTTAAAGTCGGGGACTATGTACTGAAAGCCAAAACTCAAGCGAGCAAAGATCCCCGAGAAGGCAAGCTGGAACAAACTGGGACGGACCGTACAAAATCACAGCAAAATCGAACAAGGGTTCATTCCAACTAGAGATAATGGAAGGAAAACTACTACCAAACAAATGGAATATCAGCCACCTGAAATACTTCAACTTCTGAGAGAAAGGGTATCCCTTAAGTCATACTCTTTTTTTCCTCACTTGAGTTTTGTCGCATTTGGGTTTTATCAATGAGGGTTTTAACGAGGAGACTAAGGAAACGCTTTGAGTCGGATTCGCGAAGGTAGGGTTGTGGTTACTATTTCAATGCTCGACCTCTCAATACTCTCCAGGTCAATCAATGAAAGGACTAGATAGACTAGGACTGGGACTGGAACACCAGTCAATACCGAAGAATCTGTAAATTTCTCCAAGTATGTAACCAAAGAAACAATATCAAAGTAATAAAAACTCTTACGCTTATTAGCACACCTTTTTTGCATTAAGGTTATGTTCGATTACGCTCGAACAAACACCCACCGGCCCTCGGCCACAATTTAATAAAAGGTTATGTTCGACCCCGCTCGAACAAATACCTACCATCCCTCGGCCACGATTTAACGAAATATTATGTTCAACCCCGTTTGTACAAAATCCTACCGGCTTTCGGGCGCGATCTAATGAGAGGTTATGTTCGACCTCGCTCGAACAAACACCTATCGGCCCTCGTCCATGATTTAATGAAAGGTTATGTTAAACCTTGCTCAAACAAACACCTCCTGGCCCTCTGCTGCAATTTAAAGAAAGGTTATATTCGACCTCGCTCGAACAAACACCTATCGGCCCTCGTCCGCGATCGAATAAGAGGTTATGTTCGATCCTGCTCAAACAAATACCTACCGGCACTCAGCTGCAATTTAAAAAAAGGTTATGTTTGACCCTGCTTGAACAAATACCTACTGGCCCTCGACCACGATCTAATAAGAGATTATATTTGATCCCGCTCATACAAACACCCACCGGTCCTCGGGCATATTTTAATGAAAGGTTATGTTCGACCCCGATCGAACAAACACCTCTCAGCCCTAGGCTGTGATCTAACGAAAGGTTATGTTTGACCTCACTCGAAAATGCACCTACCGGCCCTCGGCCGCATCTAACGAAAGGTCATGTTCTACCTCGCTCGAACAAACGCCTATCGGCCCTCGTCATCGCTACCTTCGCCTTCAGGATATGCAGCTTCATACCAGACATTCTCCTCGAGCCGGTCTACACCCTTATCCCCCTCGTCCTCACTGGCCTTAGTCGTAGCGGGATCATACCCACAAGTGACTCGAGCTTCACGAGCCTTAACACGAGCATTTTTTAGGGCAGCCTCAAAAACGGATCTCGCCACATGCAAATCTCGAAATACATCTAAGTGACCCTTGGCATGAATCCACTCCTCATACAACTCCCGAGGAACATCAGGAAAATCTGAAGTATGGGAAGAGGATGGCTGCACTAGTAATCAGGCCTTCTCGGCATCAAGAGCAACAACTAGATCGTAACGGCCAGAAGTCTCTTTCTCCAGCTCTCCAATCATCTCATCGAGTCGCTCTTCTTTAAGCTTTGCCATTTCTAAGTCATTTGCCCACTCGGAACGGAGAGTCCAGATCACCACCTCAAGAGACTCTACCTTCCTCAAAGCCTCTAACCGAGCGGACTCCGCCTTCTCTAGATCCTCTGCCTTCTCGGCGACCTCGCCACTTAGAGTCTCTGCCCTGAATTGACAGTCCTCAAGCTGGGCACGCAACAAAATCTCCTAAGCTTGGAGATCGCTGCACTGGGCTTCAACCCCTTGTTGAGCTCAAGCTCTTCCTCTTTGATCCTTAACGTCACCTCCAGGACGCTGCATTTCCCCACCATCCGCACCAGCTCCTCTTCCCTGGCCTTCAAGTACTCCCTCAGTCGGCACACATCACCGCCCTCACGAAGCTGACACCGAAGCTCCCAGTACTTCTCAAGGACTCTGAAGTACTTGTCGTTCAACTTCACATAGATATATTTATGCCTATTCTCCCTATGAGCACTCTCAATTTCTAAGACGACTGTATACAAAATGAACACAAAAAGTTAGACTGTAAAAGAATAAAACCAAAAGAAAATAGCTAACACTGAATGTACTTACCTGAAGGGTGAGGCCGGCAATGTTATTCAACAGGTTGTTGTCATTCATATCCTTGAGGGTCGTACCCTTAACTTCAAAACTAAGAGAGATAAGGGAAGGGATAATCTGCTGGATATTCACAAGAAGATTACTGTCCATCAGGATCGTAATAGTCCTTGAACCCCCCTCCAACCTCA
The DNA here is from genome assembly GCF_000390325.3 of Nicotiana tomentosiformis. Lineage (NCBI taxonomy): Eukaryota > Viridiplantae > Streptophyta > Magnoliopsida > Solanales > Solanaceae > Nicotiana > Nicotiana tomentosiformis. The sequence continues at coordinate 111,887,118 of NC_090819.1, read as the reverse complement.
CTTCAAGCTGAGTAAGCCCCTCGTCGGTCATCCTCATCTCATCTACATCCATGTTGGAATCAAATCCAATATCCTCCTCTCCAACAGCCTTATTCTTATCATCAGTCGAAAGAGGTACATCCGCCGCAACACCGGAAGATGAGGCCTCTTCGTGTCTTGGAAGAACAGGGTAGCCACGGTCCATCACGCCTTCGACCGTAGCTCCCTCAGGTCGTATGTCCGTATCCACAAAACAAATAGTCTTTGTACTAGCCTCTCGGCTCTCCCTGATATGCATTGTGGCCGTCTCCCGAAGGACAAAGCCTCAGTCTCCCACATCGGTGTCGCCGACATCCACGACCCTCCTCTTACGAGGCATCAAATCCCTATCACCAGGAAAAGTCTCATCATCCTCATCAATAAGACGGTACAAGGAAGAAGTAGAGGTTTCCGCAGCCAAAGTCTACACGATACAAGAAGGGATAGATTCAGACGTAGCCACTGGAGGGACTGGGACACGAACAGAATCAACCGTATTCAAAGAAGGGGCGGGAGCCAAGGAAGTAGTAGCTTTTCTTTTTGGGAATGACGGTGTGGGAGCTTTTGACCTCCTCGAAGATCCCCTGGCCGAAGCTACGAAAACACAAGGAAAGGGGAAAGTCCGCAAAGGTAAAATAAGAAAAGAAGAGAGAATGAAAACACCATGATAGAAATAACTTACCAGTTGAAGGGAGAGAAGGACCAAACTTCTTGAAGAAACCTGACCACTCACGAATCCCTACGATGTGAGGGAGGTGCCGACCAACCCAATCAGAAATATGTTCGACCAAAGGATGAGGCGAGGTTTTAGCTGCACGAGAAAATGATAAGAGGTCAAAGACCATAACCGAGCATGGGAGATAAATTAGATACCTACAAACAAGGAAATTAGGTACTTACGAGTACAATTCCAAGCCTCAGTAAAACCGTCAACATTGGCCACCACGTCCTTGGTTCTGATGAAGAAGAAGTTGAACCAAAATTGGCGGTTGGCTTTGTCATCCATATTCACAACCAAGAACTTACCTCCTCGATGGTGAAGATTCAACATCATCCCCATATAAAGCTAGGGGCGAACAGATGTATTAAATGTCGAAGTGTGAGTTCGACTTCGGCTAGCTCGGCTGTCACAGCCCGACTTGTCGTTTTAAAATTTTACGCCTTGTTTAGTGACTTAAGGTCTCGAGCAGCTTCGCAATATATATTATGACCCGTGGGTGTGGTTGAGTTTGATTTACTGAAGATTCAGAATTAAATTAAAAGAACAATCCTTAATTTGAAGCTTAAATGGAAAGAGTTGACCAAAGAGTTGACTTTTGAGAAAACGACACAGGAATGGAATTTTGATGATGTCAATAGCTTCTTATGGTGATTTTGGACTTAGGAGCGTGTCCGGAAAATTTTTTGGAGGTCCGTAGTGGAATTAAGCTTGAAATGCCGAAAGTTGAATTTTTGGGAAGTTTGACCGGAGGTTGACTTTTTGATATCGAGGTCGGAATCCGATTCTGGAAATTTGAATAGGTCTGTTATGTCATTTATGACTTGTGTGCAAAATTTGAAGTCATTCCGAATTGATTTGATGTGTTTCAGCACAAGATATATAATTTGAAAATTCAAAGTTCATAGATTTTGATTTGAGGTGCGATTCGTCATTTTGATGTTGTCTGATGTGATTTAAGAATTTAACTAAGTTCGTATGATATTTTAGGACTTGATGGTATATTTGATTGAGGTCTCGGGTGAGTTCAGATGCCTAACAGATCGAGTTTGGATTTGGAGGAGGAGCTGAAGCAGCTGGGCATCTGGTATGATCGCACCTGCACGAAAAAGGGCCGCAGGTCCGAGCTCGCAGATGCGAGGAATTAGTCGCGAAAGCAGAAAATGCATGGGATGGCCAGGCACCGCGGGTGCGAAAAATCTTTCTGCGGGTGTGAAGTCGCGGGTGCGAAGAATTTTACCGTGGGTGCGAAGCCGCAGGTGCGAAGAAATTATCGCGGGTGCGAAAACCCCTGTGCAACACAAAAATAGAGGGGTTCCGAGCTTTTGCCATTTTTGGGCATTTCAAGCTCGGGTTGGGTGATGTTTGAGCAAGGTTTTCACGGGAAAACTTGAGGTAAGTCCCTTGTGATCATTTCTACTCTATAATATTAAATTATCATCGAATAATCCGATTAGATTACATATTTTTGAGGTGTAAATCGGGGGTTTGAACTTAGGGATTTGAAAACGAAAATTTAAGATTTGGAGGTCGAGTTGTTATTGGAATTCGATAAAATTGGTATGGTTGAACTCGTATCGGAATGGGTGTTCCGATTTCATGAAAATTTTGTCGGGTTCCGAGGAGCGGGTCCTGCTTTTTCTTTTCTTTTTTAAAGCAACTATACCACTAGGCAGTACTTGCCTAGTGGTTAATATATAAATAAAATCCCAAAATGGGTCCAAAGCTTACAAGATGTCCAAACCAAAATAGAAGTTGCATGAAGCTACTAGCTATTAAAAAGATAGACAAGCTAAAATCTAATGAACTAGCTATTACAACATAATAAGTTGAATGCTTCCTTCTCCTGTCAGTGTATGTGAATCCAATTGCCATTAGCAAATACCAAGAAGCACTTATCAAGCTCTCACCAGGCACCAGGGTATACTATCCATAGGCTAAAATGAATTCCAAACATCTCCACCACAGAGTTGAAGCCAGCATAGTCTTCCAATTGTAGCTACTATATGATCTCCATATCTAGTGAACTGATTTTGTCCGAGGATTAATCATGTGCTCACTCATCAAAATTAATGTGTAGAAGAGGAGCCTGGCTTTAGGCAGGCTTTGCAAGGCAAAAGCCAGGCTTGGGCTGGCTTTAAGCAAGCTTTGCAAGGAAAAAGACATGCTTGAGCTGGCTTTAGGCAAGCTTTGCAAGGCAAAAGCCAGGCGTGAGCTGGCTTTAGGCCGGCTTTGCAAGGCAATAGCCAGAAATGAGCTGGCTTTAAGCAGCCTTTGCAAGGTAAAAGCCAGGCTTGGGCTGGCTTTAAGCAGGCTTTGCAAGGCAAAAGCCAGGCTTGAGCTGGCTTTAGGCAGGCTTTTCAAGGCAAAAGCCCGACATGAGCTGGCTTTAGGCCGGCTTTGCAAGGCAATAGCCAGAAATGAGCTGGCTTTAAGCAGGCTTTGCAAGGCAAAGGCCAGGCTTTGAAACTGTGCCTTTTTGTGATCTTGTAGGCTCGGATCCTTCCCTACTAGAACCTTTAATGTAGACATCATTCTAAACATTGCTAAACCATCCTCAGATTGAGCATGAAAGCATGCTAATACCACTAAGAAATGATTCAACAATCTCCAGAAATACCATATGATGGATTCATCATTTTCCTTAGCATTTGGACATATCAGAAGTAGGATAAATTGTACCATCCCACACCTACTTATCGCATTTTTTCTATACACTATCAAAGAACCCCCCATAATGAGCATGAGACCATGCTAATACCATTGGAAAGTACCTTAATAGCATACTGAATGAGACAAAGAAACATGCAGAATTGTGCAGAGTCCAATCCTGTGAAGCCATCAGTCTGGGGTTCTTCTCTTTGCTATCCTAACCCTAAAGTTAGGTGATTGAGATTTGTCTAGATTGATCAACCTCCTCCATGCACTAGGAAGTTCAGAGAATGAATGAAACTCAGATGTACCTGCAAAAGAAAACACAATGTTAGCTATAAAATCCGCCACTGAGTTGCCTTCTCTGAACACATGTTGAAAGATCACATTGAAGTTGTCCTTCATCTCTATAATTTTCTTCACATCCTGTGCAATTACCCAAGGAGGATCCCATTCCCCTTTTATCACCTTCTTCATCACCAATGAATCAGTCTCCAATATGAGAGGGTGAAGATCATGCTCCACATAGTATTCCAACCCTTGAAGAATAGCCTTAGCTTCAGCTACCACATTAGTTGTCACTCCCAAGTCAACTGCCCTAGCATACACCACATCACCTTCAACATCCCTCACACAAAAGCCTAGGGAGCTCGGTCCAGGATTGCCCTTTGAGGCTCCATCAGTATTACATTTGTACCAACCATGACAAGGAAGCTGCCATGTTACTCTTGTAGTGATCAATATAGGTTTATATCCTTCATAGTATTGAATCATATCTGGGCATAACAATGGAATATTAGTCATCCAAGCATACCTTACCCTTGCCAGTTGATGCAATGTCCTATTTATCTCATGAATCACCATATTTATGGACACTGAACCCCCATGTTTACCTGCATTTCTTCTCTTTTAAAGATCCCAAGTAATGATAGCTGGTACTTCTTGAAATAGTGGCTTTAATTTTGGACAACACTGAGCATACCACCAATGCCTTATAATCTGCTTCAATTGAATCAATTGCACAGTAATTCCAGCAGCCCCCATGAACAAGTTCTATACCTTAGAGGCAGTATGACTTGTGACAAATATATGCTCAATGGATTCCTCTTGGGGCTGCTGACAACACCAACACCTCGACATCACCATTTTCCCTTGCCTCCTCTACATGTCATCAGTGGCTATGTTCTGCCTCCACAATCTCCACAAGAAGAAGGATATCTTGAATGCCAAACCTTTAATCCACATTAACTTGAATTCCTGATTAGGATCAGCCATATGCCTTAATATTTGCCAAGCCCTGCTAACACTGAACTTGCCTGAAGGAGTTGGCATCCAATATGGCCTATCCCGATATCCCTCACTGCCTTCATAATACACATTTAGCCTTATATGTTCTGCAATTTCCTCATTGAAAGTTTGATCTAGCAGCTGATCACCCCATGCTTCCCCTTGCCGCAGTTCTGCCACCTCTTGAAGATCTTCATTGATTGGAAAGTCTTCAGGTAATACGTGATAAAGTGCACCCAATCCAGTCCAATTTTCATGCCAAATATTAGTGGTTCCACTCTTCAATTCCCATAAGATCTCATGTTCTACTTCTTCCCTAGCATTCAGTATTTGTCTCCAAACATGAGACCCTCCCCTAAAATGCACCACTGTTGGTAGCTCCTTCTTGCAATACTTATTCCACATGAAATTAGACCACAAAGATTTTGTGGTCCTAAACCTCCACCATAGTTTAGCAAACAGTGCGCTTGAGACATCATGTAAGGACCTAAAACCTAGGCCCCCTTCCTCTTTAGGAAGGCAAAGATTTTTCCATGAAGCCCAGTGTCTGCTTCTCCCTTCTTCCTTTGTGCTCCAAAATAACCTATCAAAAGTCTTATGTAGATGCTCCAGGATGTTGTTTGGTGGATCAAGGACTGATAACATGTGAACTGGCATACCCTTCACAGATTTTGATTTGAGGTGCGATTCATCATTTTGATGTTGTCTGATGTGATTTAAGAATTTGACTAAGTTCGTATGATGTTTTAAGACTTGATGGTATATTTGGTTGAGGTCCCGGGGGGCCTCGAGTGAGTTCGGATGCCTAACGGATCGAATTTGGATTTGGAGGAGGAGCTGAAGCAGCTGGGCATCTTGTATGATCGCACCTGCGAGAAAAAGGGTCGCAGGTGCGAGCTCGCGGATGTGAGAAATTAGTCGCGGAAGCGGAAAATGCATGACCGCGGGTGCTAAAACAAATTCTGCGGGTGCGAAGAATTTTACCGCAGGTTCGAAGCCACGGGTGCGAAGAATTTTACCGTGGGTGCGAAGCCACGGGTGCGAAGAATGTTACCGCGGGTGCGAAGCTGCAGGTGCGAAGAAATCACCGCGGGTGCGAAACCCTTGGGCAATACAAACAGAGAGGGGTTCCGAGCTTTTGCCATTTTTGGGCATTTCAAGCGCGGGTTGGGCGAGGTTTGAGCAAGGTTTTTACGGGAAAACATGAGGTAAGTCCCTTGTGATCATTTCTACTCCATAATATTGAATTATCATCGAATAATCCGATTAGATTACATGTTTTTGAGGTGCAAATCGGGGGTTTGAACTTAGGAATTTGAAAATGAAAATTTAAGATTTGGAGGTCGAGTTGTTATTGGAATTTGATAAAATTTGTATGGTTGAACTCGTATCAGAATGGGTGTTCGGATTTCATGAAAATTTTGTCAGGTTTCGAGGAGCGGGCCCCGCGTTGACTTTTATTGATTTTTTGGAATAAATTTTTAAGTCGACGTATTATTATCCGGAATTATTTTTGATGAATTTTAATGAAGTTATACAATTAATTTGGTTAGATTTGAGCATTTCGGAGGTCAATTCAAGCAAGAAGACGATTTTGGAATATCGGCATAACTTCAAAAAAGTAAGTGTCTTGCTTAACCTCGAATGAGGGAATTACCGCTTAGGCATCGAGTCTTATGTACCATTTGTGAAATGTGAAAAGCTGTGTACGCAAGGTGACGAGTACGTACTCGGGCTTATATGTGTAAATTTTTATTGGATTGAAGTCTTAGGCATTATTGTGTAGTAAATTGGGTAACCGTGGATAATTATTAAATCATCTGTTTGCCATGCCTAAATCCTTGTTGTTGAATTTGTTTTTATATGACAATTTGATGAAATTATTACTTGTATATTTAGGTGAATTTCGTGAGTTTGATGGTTAATATTTCTTGGAATTTTATTTCATTATGGATTTTCCCTCTGTAAATAATTAATTAAGCAAGGTTAAGAAGAAGTGTTAATATAATTATCTAAATTTGCATTAATGAAGGCCTTGCTTTATGCTGAGTAATTTCTATCTCTATTGATTGTTTTTGGGTGTTATATACATTGTCTGGAGCCTTGGGATATTTGTTGTGAAATTAATTAATTTTGTTATATCTTTGGAATTTGGTTGTGGCCATTGGGCAAATTGTGATATGAATTGATTTTATTATGTTGCCGTGATAATTTTTCGTATAAATTATTGTGTTGTGTGAGTTATTATTTTGGGGAGATAAGGGTGGCATTTCACCGTTGATATTATGTGTGTATAAGGGTGGCATTTCACTGTTGTTGTGTTTGTTGGAATATCGTCTGGGCGGAGCGATAAGGGTGGCTATAGGAGCGATAAGAGTGGCTATTGATATTGTCTGGGCGGAGCGATAAGGGTGGCTATAGGAGTGATAAGGGTGGCAATAGGAGCGATAAGGGTGGCTATTGTTAGGGACGATATGTGATGATGTGGGGTTGTGGTGTTGATGATTTTCATGTGATGTTGTGATTTTTTTGTGTTTATTTTTATACCTTGTGCAATTTGTCTTGTTGTTGGCAAATTGATAACAATCTGATTTATGTTGAATTTGAGAGCCTGTGGTTATTGCCAGGCGGATTGTAAAATAAAATGTGGGCACGAGGTGCCGTGAGTAAATAATGAGGATATTTGGCACGTGAATTGTCCGTGCAGTTGTGATATGAAATGTGGGCACGAGGTGCTGTGATGAAATGATAATGATATTTGGCACGTGAATTGTCCATGCAGTTGAGATATGAAATGAGGGCACGAGGTGCCGGGGAAATATGATGATTTAAATATGGGCACGAGGTGCCGTGAAAATATGAAAAATGGGTTGAGACCAGTGTTTACGAAAAATATGAAAAGGGGCTGAGACCCGTATTTTTATGATTTTGAAATGAGGTGTCATATGGTGACTCTTTAATCGAAAGAATTATATTCAAAATATTTATTTGAAAGGATTTTTATTCAAGAAGAATTGTATTTGAAAGGTATTTATTCGACGAAATTATATTTGAAAAAGAGTTTTATTCGTAAGAATTATATGTGAAAGATATTTAATTGAAAAACTTGATTTAACTGGGTGTAATTGTATTTATTAATTGTTGAGCGATATTAAATGGTGATTTTATTGTCTTATTGTGCATATCAGTGGTTGTTTTATGTTGCCTTGATGTTATTTGTTTCATATTATTTTGTATATTATATTGCACAGGTTATTAGACTAGTGAGTATCTTGACTGTACCTCGTCTCTACTCCATTGAGGTTAGTCTTGATACTTACTGGGTACCGACCGTGGTGTACTCATACTACACTTTTGCATATTTTTGTGCAGAGTCAGGTATTGGAGATATCGGACTTGAGCAGAGTTAAAGCGGGATCGTAAGAATTCAAGGTAGAGCTGTTTGGTCGTCGCAGTCCCTTGGGGTCTTTTCATTTCATTGTACTGTTAATTTTTGATCAAACAACATTGCATATTCGGTCCTCGTGATCATTCCATATATTCAGTTAGAGTTCGTGACTCGGTACTACCAGTCTTGGGAGGTTGTATTTTTTTTTATATTTGTTCCGTTGTTAGTTTTGATTACTTATTTAATTCAAAAAAAATGGCTTTAAAAACGTAACTGAAATCGGCTTACCTAGCCTTAGAGCTTAGGTTCCATCACGACGCCTGTGGTAGAATTTTTGGGTCGTGACATCGGCAAATTTGGTGAGCATCCTTATAAGTTTATAAATGTACGGCGCGAGCTGAGCTGGGCAAACGCCGTAATAACGACAAAATTCCTCCGCCAACGGAAGGAGAGCGATAGTGTAGCCGACTTGGAAGGGATAGGCGTAGAAGGCGCAGTTCCAAGAACGGTGGACCTGTACCATATCCAAGCCAGCCGGGATTAATTCAACATGATTGGGAAGGCCGAACTTAGCATTATGCTCTTCCAATTCCTTCATCGTCATCACTGATCGAAAGGTCCCGGGGTCAGCTTCAGGTAATTTGGTGAAATCGAATCTGGAATCAGGGCTACGAGGAATTATCTCCTCCACCGTTGGGAAGGTTTTATCCTCAACAGCGGCAAGAACACTCTCCTCATGAGGGGGATACACCACTGCCAAGGGGGGCACATGACTCCCCTCACCAGACTCAGAAGTATAAGAAAGAGAGGTATCAAACAAGGAAAAGCTAAGAACAATACGAATCACTTGAATAGAGAAGATAAGTTCGAAGGAAGAAGAGAGCAAGATAAAAATATGGGATTTCGAAACAACAGAAAACCTAAACTTCAACATCGCATCTCAATACCTCTATTTATAAAGGTCTTGGCACTAGGACCGAAAATAGCTCAGCATTACTGGCACAGGAATCAAAGCGACAAGTTCAATTAGGGGTCACACGCGAAACAAAGCAATGCATCGGGAATACGCATCATAATGACGCATGACATAATGACATCATCCTAACTCGTGGATAACATAGTTTCAGCGAATTGCCCGGGAAAATCGAAGCATTTGAAATATGCGGCCCGCGATGGGCCACGCTGCCAGTTCACCCCAACCACCACTACATGTATAGCTCGCTCGATTGTGTCGACCACATAGAACCAGATCCGCTCATCGAACCCACCTGAAGCTGGCCTCAATAAGCGAAAGGACTAACTGTATGGGTCAAAATTCGTGTTTAGAATATTCAAGCCAAAATAGTACTAAGGGAAGAGTTCCCAAGTCTTCATTTAGCAAAATGGTCCGAGGAGCAGCGAAGTATGTGGTCGAAGAGTCAACGAGAGCCGTAGTCGAGGTGTCAACAAGGGTCGAGGCCGAGGTCCGTTGACAGAGTTATAACGGCTAGTTTTCAAGATAGGATATTAAAGAGAATATTCTAGTAGATATTCTCTACACTTGTACTATTATGGTTTCTTAGGAACATGTTCCCTATAAATAGAAAAAGAGATAATGATAGGGGACATGTGATATTCATTTGTAAATAACACACTTTGACTTAAGAATCGGATCTCACTTGCTAAAATACAAATATCACATTTTCACTGAAATTTTTGTCTTTATTTTTTCACTAGATCTGAGAATAACTAAAATATTCAACGGATTGTCTATCATTCATCATTGTTAGAAAGAACATCCACTTATTTCATCCTTTCTTGGGTGACTCATTCCTTTTATATACTTAGATGTCATTTATTGTTGTTCATTATCATTGAATGCTACATTATTACTTCCGATTTCTGGAATATTTATTGTATGCCACTACCACTGTTCGACCAGATCTACGTAATATTTGTTGCTTCTTTAAGAACTTCATCTAGGGATATTATTGTTAGCTAAGATTAATCCTTATTCATATTAATTTAATTATTTGAACCAAGATCTATACTTTTTAGCCAAACACCATCTTCATTATACTAAGCGAGTTACTTCTTTTTCAAACTATCATCTTTTTATTCGCTTGTTTCTTTATAATGGTAATGTCTAGACCCGGTTTGCGCACCTGACTGTTCTATTAGAATACCAGCTACATATCGCCAACAAATTTATCGAATAACTCTACCTATCGAGGCTTAAGCAAATGGAAAGAAATCACCTAGTATTTTTTGCCTCCGTGGGGATTTGAATTGATACTTTATAGTTCTACTTCCACTTCATTGACCACTAGACCATTAGAGTATTATTAATTTATTTCGTCCTTCGAAGCTTTAAGAGTATGATCAATGTATGTATCTTTTATGAGTAAGTTATTAATTTCTATGAATCTTTTGTTATAGACACTTTCTATATGCATATTTCAAGTTATTAATTTAAGTTTTCAGTCTCAGACTTTAGATGGGATGGATGATCCACAAGATCATTTGGCGAGGTTCATCCCTCAGCGTGGAGATCTTTCTGGAAATAAAAACTTATTTTGTTGAGGCAATTTCCCTCGTCGCTTACCTGTATTTTTCTTGGTATACCCACTTGTGTGCCTCCTAATTTTGTAAAGTCCTTGGAGCATGTGCGATTACAGGATCCTTGTCAATAAAAAAGTCAGTCACTTATTCTTTATCTTATGTTAAAAGGTCTGGACTCAAAGAGGGAGTCGATTCACGTACTTCATCATTTCCTGGGTCGTTATCGCATTTCCCCGGTTCATGGTATGGTTTCTTTCTCTAATAAGAAAATCCCGGTGTGAACTCCCCTAATGATTTTACTCCAGCATATGTAACAAGATTGTTAATTGAAAAGGAGAAATTAGCTAGCACAAAGCTGGTGCTAAGTCTCTACAAGTATAAGGAAGTTTTCAGTCTTAGGCTTAATATTATTAATAATATTTTTTACTACAAATGACACATTTCTAAATTCTCCAGGGTGTTGCTAGAGACATCCATGGTTAATATATAGGGTAAGGCTCTATCCGGATTTAAAAAGTTTTTGGAAAAAGTTCACTGAAATCTGAAATAACCGTGTTTATTCTCAAAACTGTATTTATTTTCTGGAAACCATAGCTAAAATCTTCTTGCTCTATTATTCCTCTAGAGATTGTGCTACTGCTCATTTTTATTACTCCCATGCTTTTCTCTTTACCCCTAGCGGGTGTCTTCCTGATATTCACTAATATTTGTTCACTAATATTTGTGGTTACTAATTTGATTGAGTATATAGTAATTATTCTTTTGCCGCTGCTTTGGAGTAACAGTCTTTTAGCATGTGCAGTTCATTAACTATAGGAAACAAGGTCTTACCTTTAGATTCTTGTTGTAGTTTCACATCTCTTTCACTGGTGATTTCAGGTCCATGGAATAGACTATCTTGTTATTCTGACTAGAGATTATCTTTTTGCTCCTTCATTTGTGTATATCAACCGAAGTGTGATTACCATCTATTATTAATTTTTCTTTTTGTTTCCTTTTTCTGATGGCCTATTGATAGAAGATTGTTCTTTTGATGACTTAGTTACTCTCATTTAGGTGTCTCCATGATACAATATTTGTCCTTTCATCACTTCCTGATTTGCTTCTCTATTGTAGAGAATGGATGTAATGGACAGATTACTTACGTGTATTGTAAAGCGGGAAGGGGAGGAGCACAACCGTTGTGATTTGTTACGTGGTAGCTTCCTTTGGCTAAAAGAGAATTGATTGAAAACTATGATGATGCTCTTATAATTCCAGGTGGAATATAAACACTTGACTCCTGCTGCTGCACTGGATTATGTTCGCTCCAGAAGATCTCGAGTGTTCTTGGCTCCTTCCCAGTGGAAGGTAAACAAAAATGTATGAGATAACAAATGCAGTTCTGTTTAGCTTCCAAGTTTAGATTTTTCCTACAGTTTTGTGCAACAACATACTACCTACTGCTAGATGATATACCTTTATTAAGCAGGTTGTTCAAGAATATAAGCAGCAGCAGATAGCATCTCTTGCACTCTCTGGTATTGTTGTACTGATCACCAAGGCTAATCTTTAACTTGAAGGGTATCGTAGTTGTTCTGATGAAAGTGTTGGTAAAGAGTTATGTTTGACCAAAAATATGGCTCTTGGTTCAAATAATTAAATTTATGTAATTATGTGTTAAACTTAGTTAACAATAATATTTCTAGATGTAGCTTTCAAGGGTGCAATAAACTTTAGATGGATTTGGTCAAATAGTGATAACAATATGCAATAATTGTTCCAAAAAGCATAAGCAATAATATAATATTTAATAACAATGAATAACAATAAATGGCATTTAAGTAAATAGGAGGATTGATTCACTCAATAAAGGATAAATTAGATGGTTGTTCCTCCAGTCAATAATGAGTGACAGACAAATCCTTGAATATTCGAGTTATTCTCAGATCTAATGAAAAATATTCGAGCTATTCTCGGATCTAATAAAAAAGTATGGAATAATATTGACAAGAATCTCAATGAAAATGTGTTGCTTGTATATTAGCAAGAGAGAGAGAGAATCTTTTTGTCAAAGTGTGTTCTTACAAATGAATATCGCAAGCCCTTATCATTGTCTCTCTTTTCTATTTATATGGGACATGTTCCTATGAAACCCTAACAGTACAAGCGTAGGGAATATCCAATAGAATATTACCTTTCAATATTCTATCTTATAAACTAGTCGTTACATTTCTATCAATGATACTCTACCTCGATCCTTATTGACATCTCGACCACGGCTCTCGCCGACTCTTCGACTATGGATCTTGTTTCTTCCTAGCCCATTTTGACTAACGACGACTCGAAAATTCCTTTTTTAGTATTATCTTGTCCCAAATATTATAAGGGCGAATTTTGACCCATACAGTTAGTCCATCCGCTCATTGAGGTCGTGCCCCCGTACGAGGTCGGTGAGTGGACAATGTCGTGCATAGTTGACAGGGATCGTGGTTGTGGAGATGGGACTACGTGGCTTTTTGTGGTCCGCATATTTTGAATTTATCGAATTGCTCGATAAATTATTTGGAGTTATCTGGACCATGAATAGAGGTGACACCATGGCCTCGTGCGTCCTAATGACTAGGGGTATTCAAAACCGAACCGAAACCGAAAACCGAACCGCAAAAGTGGCTTAATGACTTATTGGTATCGGGTTAATGGTTTAACGGATGGGGAACGGATTGAATTTATTTTATTAACGGCTTATCGGTTTGGGGGCGGATTATTTAATTTTCTTAAGGATAATCCGTTAACCCGTTAAGAATATATATATATATATATATATATATATATATATATATATATATATATATATATATATATATATATAATTTATATGTATCCATATGTTACTATGTATATTAAAGTAATAAAAATACCTTTCACACTTTCACTTCCACTGACCATTGCCATCGTATTACTATTTACTCTATTAGACCGGAAACCTTATTCTTAATATCTCTTAGAAACCCATATGCCAGCCCTCTCGCCTCTCCCTCTCGCTGTCTCGTATCTCCCTCTCGTCGTCAAGCCTCTCCCTCTCGCCATAGCCAGAGCAGTAGATGTAAGTTTCCATTAAGGCTATTTGAATAGGTTTGATGCTCATAACAATGAATAAAGCACTTATGTGGACCGATGACCGATATTTCTTACAGGCAGCTCAACCATAAGTGGAAGCTTATGTGTATGGGGGAAGACCCTGCTATTGATATTTGGATGGCCGATGTGACTACTCCTTCCTTGTTTCTTATAAATTTAGCTTACTTCCATTAGTTTGTGCTTTTTGTAGATTTATGTTAATTATCGTGCTTTTTGTAGATCTATGTTAATCATTAGCCGATTCTTGACTGCAAAGAATATACCTTTTCCCATCTTACTTGTTACTTAATTTGCGTATTAGTTTTATTACATTAGAATTGCATATTTGATTTTTGACTTTTCCATTACTTATTAGTGATTTTTTTCTGTATTCCTGAATATTTATGTTTTTCCTATTTGAACAAAGCTTGGTTTGAGTCTTTTAGTTGAGGATTTTATCTCTTTTAGCTCATTGCCAATCGTTTTGTTCAATAACTTAACTTTCATTTATTTAGTTGATATAAGCAAGATCTTTAACTGAATTTCCTCAAACTAACTAATGTTTTTGTCTTAATTTGATCTTGTGTCTTTCTGCAGATAGTTCCTTAATCTGTATCATTAACTCCTAAGTTGGTGCAAGCTCTAGTGTGTCTTCAAGATTGGCTTCGAAATAAAAAATTAAAATAACCTGTTAGTGTTGAGGAAGATCTTGATAAAATCGAGCATCTTGAACAAGGTAATAATATTGTTACTTTATTTGTTGCATATAAGTGTTGTGGATATGCTTATATTTATCGCACAACTCATTATTTTAATTTTTTTTCTTCAGATTTAGCTAGCGATGGAAAAGACCCTTCAGCAATTGACATGTAGTGTTATATATCTGGTAAGAATTCAAATTATGGATGTGCATCGGTTCTGTTTCATTATAGAAATTTTGATTTTTGATCATTTCCCATGCCCCGGTCTGTAGCACTGGATTTGTGTTTTGCTGACTCTCTTTGGATGGCTACCTGTTATTGTCTATGTTGTTTATGTCCTCACAAAGTGATCAGTCATCTTCCTTCCCTATGGTAATTCTTCTCAAATTTCATACAATATACTACTAGTATTTAGGCAAAATACAGAATAGTATATGATTCCTTTTCTTTGACCCAATATACTGCAAAAGAAATTGAAAAAGCAAGATAGTGCCTTGCAGGTACAAGGGTGGCCTTTCAGTTTAGAGCTTTGTGAAGTTGTTTGACAAGGAAATTAGTTAAGTTTCTTACAAGTGATTTCAAGTTTCTTCCTCTGTTATTGAAGGGATCACCGGAAAAATAAAAATCTGAGCATTAATGCATTATGCATGTGAAAGGATATTGTAACCGAGATTTGCTTTATACTTATGGTGTCTCTGTGATTTGCTTTATGACTACTTTGGACAGTGCTTAGTTAAAGCCACTCAAATGCTTTATGCTAATTAACACTTTGTTGTATTCTGACTTAAGACACAAAACTAATATGATTTTACTGTAATTATCTTCTTAGAACATTCACAAGGTTCTACACAACTTTTATGAATTATAATTCTGTCATTCTGTGAACAAGACCAACAAACTAGCTAGTTGAACGGTATACTTGGTGTTTTCAGTAGCCCTTTTATTTAATTTTAGTTCGGTCTCATAATAAAAGTAGTCAGTCCAAACAGGTTTTTTATTATCGGGTGGCTCGATAACCGCCCGATAATTGCTAAACCGATACCAATCTACCTGATATCTTATCTGGTGGCTAGCGAATTAATACATTTAAAAGTCGATAATCGATAAGCCAAGCCGTTAAGAGTAAATAACCGCCCGATTCGCCCGATAAGCAACCCTAATAATGATGCCATTTCCCGATGCATTGCATCGATTCAGGTGAAGCTCTTGATTGGCTTTGTCGGTTTGATTTTCGTGCTAATTATGTCCCATATTATTTCGATAATGGTACCTCCTAAACTTATAAATAGGGGAAGCTTTTCCGATTTTGGAACTTTTCAAACTCTTTCTTTTCCGCTATCACCAACTTGCCTTACTTACTTTGCAGAGCACTCCTTTTCTTCAATTTCTGAGGCTTATCATGTTCTTCATTCTTCTTCTTCTTTCGAAACCCTATGAGTAGGGTGTTCCTGCCACTGCTGACAACGAAGCCTTCCCATTGGTGGAAGAGATAATTCCACGCAACCCCGATTCGCGATCTAATTTCACCAAGTCCCCTGACGCCGAACCTAGGGCTTTTCGATTAGTGATGACGATGAAAGAATTAGAAGAGCTCAGGGCTAAATTCAATATTCCTAATCATGTTGAGTTGATTCCGGTAGGTGTGGGACGCTGTGATGACTCACCATCCTAGGTAATGCGCCTTCTACGCCTGCCCGTTCCAAGTTGGCTACATTCTTCCTCTTCTTCCATTGGCGGAGGAATTCTACCGTTATTACGGTGTTTTCCTATCTCATCTCGCGCCGTATGTTTACAAACTTATCCGGAAGCTCACCAAATTTGTCGAGCTGGTCAGGGTCAAACTAACGCTTCGATATTTGATACATCTCTTCGCCCCTAGCTTTTATAGGGGCGATGGTAAATATTCACCATCAAGGGGTAAATATTTGGTGGTGAAGACAAATGACAAGGCCAAACGCCAATTCTGGTTCAATTTCTTCTTTGTCAAGGCCGAAGACGTAGTGGCCAATGTCAACGGTTTTCCCGAGACTTGGAATTATACTCATAAATATTCGACCTCCTTGTAGATACTTGATTTTTTCCTTGTGCCCGACCACGGGTTTCAACTTCACGTCCCTTATTTGTGTAGCCAAGACTACGCATGTTCCTTCGGTCGCCGACAATTCCGATTGGGTTGGTCGACTTCTTCCTCATATTGCAGGGATTTGTGAGTGGTCGAGTTTTTTGAAGAACTTTTGACTTGCTCCCCTCTCGACTAGTAAGTTCCTCTTATTATTGGCATCATGGGTTTCTTTCTCTTTCGTTCAACTTTGCCAACTTTCCTCTCTCCTCGTATATTTATCAGCTTCGACCAGGGGG
Source organism: Nicotiana tomentosiformis (assembly GCF_000390325.3). NCBI lineage: Eukaryota > Viridiplantae > Streptophyta > Magnoliopsida > Solanales > Solanaceae > Nicotiana > Nicotiana tomentosiformis. Next base: position 111,870,356 of record NC_090819.1, on the reverse strand, counting down.
TCTTCAAGGAGGTCTAAAGCTTCCGCACCTGCCTTCCGTAAGATAAAGGTTGTTGTGTCTTCGGCGCTCACACCTTCTATGACTGCGGCCAATTCTGCCCACTCCTCGGTCTCTCCTGTTGTTGTGCCGGTGTTTCTTCTTTAGCCACGGAGACTTCAGTCGTAGAGCCTTCGACTTCTCCCTTGTACCCTCTCGTAGATGAAGAAGAGGAGTTGTTGCTGGGCGATGGGGACTTGATGCCTTGTAAGAGGAGGGTCGTGGGCGATAGGTTGGTGGCTGTTAATGTAGGAGATTGTGGCTTTAGCCTTCGGGAGACAGTCACAGTGATTATCAGGGAGAGCCCAAAGTCTAGTCCTAAGGCCGTTGGCTTAGAGGATATGGATATACGTCCCATTGAGCATGTGGTCGACGACGTGGTGGGAGAAAGTGGCCCTATTCTTCCAGGACGCGATGAGGGCTCATCTTCTGGTGTTACAGCGGATGCACCTCCTTCGGCGAGCAATGAAGGCAAGGCCGTCGCTGAGGAGGATGTCGGATCTGATTCTGATATGGACGCAGAAGAGCTAAGGATAATTGACGAAGGTCTTACTCAGGTCGAGGTGAGGTTGGAGGGGGGAATCGAGAACAATTACGATGGAAGAGCTGGAGAAGGCTGAGGCGGCGCGGTTGGAGGCTCTGAATAAGGCTGAGTCCATTGAGGTGGTGATTCGAGCTCTCAGTTCTGAATGGGAGAATGACTTAATGACAGCCAAGCTCAAGGAAGAACGACTTGATGAAAGGATGGGGGAGTTGGAAAGAGAGACCTATGTTCTCCATGATCTAGTGGTTGCTTTGGAGGCTGAGAAGGCCCAATTACTGGCACAGCCGTCCTCTTCCCGTACTTCGGATTTTCCCAATGTTTCTCGGGATTTATATGAGTAATGGATTTATGTATAGATTTGCATGTGGCGGGGTCCATCTCTGATCCTGCCCTTGAAGGTGTTCGTGTGAAGGCTCGCGAGGCTTGACTTGCTTGTGGGTATGATCATGCTACGCCTGAGGTCGGCGAATGTGATGACGAAGGTGTAGATCAACTTGAGGAGGCTGCCTGGTATGATACCGCATATATCCAGAGGGCGAAGGCGATGGTGGTGAGGGAGATCAAGATGGCGAGGGTGTCAGTGGCCGAGGCGGTGGGGAGCAGAAGATCATGATGCTGGTGATCAGTAGTTTTTCTTCTCTTTTTTGTAAACTATTGTGTATGTTTGGCGACATCTTCATGAGCCTTTGTAAAAAATATTTTAAGTATGTCATGCCAAAGTTTCTCTCTGCATATGCTTCTTTCATGTGG